>NW_006770132.1:243167-296490 GCF_000442215.2 Lipotes vexillifer
TTTTTTTTTTTCTTGCGTTATGCGGGCCTCTCACTGTTGTGGCCTCTCCCATTTGCGGAGCACAGGCTCCGGACGCGCAGGCCCAGCGGCCATGGCTCACGGGCCCAGCCGCTCCGCGGCACGCGGGACCCTCCCGAAACGGGGCACGAACCCGCGTCCCCTGCAACGGCAGGCGGACTCTCAAGCACTGCGCCACCAGGGAAGCCCTGGGCAACTTTTGATATCTGTCTGCACTCCAGTTTTTCTCTGTTCCTTCCCCTATAGAAATGGGGGCAGGGATGCAGGCAAGGAGGGAGACAGATGGGCATCTATTCTTCTTTCTTGATTTCCCCTTTAGACATCTCTCTTTTTCGTGTCCCCACTCTTAACACCTTCTTTCAACATGCACTTAGAAGTCTTTATAAAGGAAACCCTTGAGTATAATATAGATGTGTTATTTCACAATTCCCATCACATCTACCATGTATTTAATGATGTATGTCACATGGCTCCCTAAAATTCATGAAAGTTTATAACTGGAAAATAGGAAGCACAGACCTGACAGCTCCTGCCAATACTGAGGGTGCTTTTTCCTTCGCCATTTACTCTTGGGGAGACTCTGCTTTTATGAAGGAAGAGGGAAAGCCTGTCCCCTTGTTATCAGAGCTATAAGAAGATCTCATTGCTTTGCTCAAAGGAAACTATTTGTACTTTTTCTGCCTTCCCCCGGGCTCTTCTTTTCCCATCTGGGATGACTGTGATTGTGGTGTAGTACAAGGAATTCCCATCAGGCGATCAGAAGACTCTGGTTTAGGTCAGAGTTGTGTTCTTTCCATCCATGTGGCTTTGGACAAGTTGCTTAACCTCTCCACTCCTGTTTCTTCAAAGTATTAAGGGGCTAGTAAACCCTAACCACTGCACCTCACCTAATTATTATCATGGTCAAATACCATAGTACTTTGAAACTGTTAAACACTGTATGGAATTATAAAAGTAAGGGTTCCTCTGATGGTGTTCTTTATTTTTTTTTTAACTGGAGGAAGGAATATTTCTTATTTTTAACTTTTTAATTGAGGTATAGTTGACATACAGTACTACACTAGTTGCAGGTGTGCAACATAGCGATTTGACATTTATATACTAATTGATCCCCATGATAGTTGTAGTAACCATCTGTCATCTTACAAAGTTATTACAATGTTATTGATTATATTCCCTTTGCTGTACAGTGCATCCCTGTGACTTATTTATTTTATAATTGAAAGTTTGTACCTCTTAATCCCTTTCACCTATCTTGCTCAACCGTTCAACCCCCTCTTCTCTGGCAATGTCCAGTTTACTCTCTGTATCTATGAGTCTGTTTTGTTTTATTTTGTTTGTTTGCATTGTTTTTTAGATTCCACATATAAGTATGTAGATTTTTGGTTTGTGGTTACCATGAGGCAATACAGTTTTTACTGGCCCCCCACAATATTTTATGTTTTTGATGTCATATTTTACATCTTTTTGAGTATTACTTGACTAATTATTTTATATATAGATGATTTACTACTTTTGTCTTTTACAATAACTTTCATGTTAGCTTTATAGGTGGCTGATCAGCTACCTTTACTGTATGTTTACTGTATGTTTTCCTTTATCAGTGAGATTTTTTTTCTTTCATAATTTTCTTTTTTCTAGTTATGGCCTTTTCTTTTCATTTAAAGAAGTCCCATTAACATTTCTTATAAGACCAGTTTCATGGCCATGAACTCTTAGCTTTTGCTTGTCTGGGAAACTCTTTATCTCTCCTCCAATTCTGAATGATAATTTTGCTGGGGTAGAGAGTATTCTTGGTTGTAAGTTTTTACCTTTCAGCGCTTTGAATATATTGTGCCAGTCCCTTCTGACCTGTAAGGTTTTTGCTGAAAAGTCAGCTGATAGTCTTCTGGGGGCTCCTTTATATATAGCTAGTTGTTTTTCTTTTGCCACTTTTAAGATTCTTTCTTTATCTTAAACATTTGGCAGTTTAATTATAATGTGTCTTGGTGTGTGTCTCTTTGGGTTCATCTTGTTAGGGGCTCCATGTGCTTCCTGGACTTGAATGTCTGTTTCCTTCACCAGGTTAGGAAAGTTTTCAGCCATTATTTCTTTCTTTTCTTTTTTTCAAAATAAAATACTTTCTTTTCTTTTTTTCAAAATAAAATAAAATAAATGAATTAATTATTTAAATTGGGGTATAGTTTCTTTGCAGTGTTGTGTTAGTTTCTGCTGTACAGTGAAGTGAATCAGCTATCTTAAAATATGCTTTCTGTCTCTTTCTCTCTAGTTCCTTTTTCTGAGAACCCTGTAATGTGAATGTTATTACACTTGATGTTGTCTCAGAGGTCCCTTAAACTATTCTCATTTTTCAAAATTCTTTTTGCTGTTCCAGTTGGGTGATTCACACTAGCCTGTCTTTCAGATCACTGACCCATTCTGCATCCTCTAATCTGCTGTTGATTCCCTCTAGTGTATTATTCGTTTCAGTTATTGTATTCTTCAGTTCTGATTTGTTCTTTTTTATATTTTCTATTTCTTACTCTTTGTTGAAGTTCTTGCCGAGTTCATCTATTCTTCTCCCAAGTTCATGAGCATCTTTATGATTATTTTTTTAAACTCTTCCTCTGGTAAATTGCTTACCTCTTTTTTGTTTAGTTCTTTTCCTGAGGTTTTGTCTTGTTCTTTCATTTGGAAGGTATTCCTTTGTCTCTTCACTTTGCCTAACTCTCTGTGTTTGTTTCTGTTTATTAGATTTATCAGCTACATTTCCTGGCCTTGAAAGAGTGATCTTATGTAGAAGTGATCACCACACAGGTGCTCCTGTGTAGGTGGCGTGTGCCCTCCTCTCATGGTTGGGCTGCAAGCACACTGGTGGGTGGGGTAGGCCCCCAGCCTAGCTATCTGCAAGGCCCAGCTGTGACTGTTGCAGGTGCCCTGGTGGGCAGGGCTGCTCCTTGGCAGGTCTTTTTCTGAGGCTTGGCTGAGACTACTGCAGATGTGCTGGTGGACAGGTCTGGTCTCCCAGAGAAAGAACCACTTTGGAGGGGCTGGCTTGGGTGGGTGGGTTGGGTGTGGAGCGTCCTCAGGGGAATGCTGGGGCAGTGTGCATGGTATTAACTAGATTGTTGGAGAGGGGCAGAGATAGTGCCCACCAGCACCAGGCCAGCTAGGTGGAAGGAGAATACAAAAAACAAAAAATGGCGTCCACCAGCACTTCTTTCCCCAGAGAAAGTTCCACTCGGCCCCTTCTTTCCCCAGAGAAAGTTCTCACACACTATAAAATGAGTTGATGAATCTCCTTGTAAGACCCAGGCACTTTTCAAGCTGCTGACTCTGCACTGGGACTTGGAGTGGGTGAGTTTTTGCAAGGTCTTCAGGAGTGGAGTCTTGGGTTGCCACAGCCCTCTGGCTTTCCTGAATGTAAGCCGACCTGATCTTCAGAGGCAGACATTATGGTCATTCATCTTCCTGGTGCACAGGCTGGAAAGCCCAACACTGGGCTTGGACCCTCACTTCTCAGGGGGGATCTCCATAATTGTGATACCCATCCCATTTGTGAGTCATCCCATGGGGGCATGGTAGGCTCTGACTGGGTGACATCTCTGCTACTCCTGCCTGTCTTGATGTGATATTTTCTTTATGTCCTTAGTTGTAGAAAATCTGTTCTGCTGGTCTTCAGGTCATTCTCAGACAGATTTGCTCATATGTAGTTATAGTTTTGGTGTGTCTGTGGGAGGATGTAAGCTCAGGATCTTCCTACTCTACCATTTTGATCTGAACCTTCTTGTTTTCTGTTGCCTGAATTTCAATGGTGGGACATGCAAAGTTCTTCTCAATGGCCAAGCCAAGCAGGCTCTTTCCTGCTTCCATTTCTCAGTTTCTCAAAGAGATCCAGGATAAGATTTGGCAGGGATAGATGAGATAGGTATTCTGCAGAGGATGGGATAAGGTCAAAGGTGAGAAAACCTCCTTTAATATATATATATTTAAATATACATATATGATATATATATGTATACAATTACATGTATATGTATACAATTTATTCAATCCTACATGCACTCCATAATTTTAAAATCACAGTCGCAAGGACAACAACCTCTTTAGTTAGAGCTTTGGTTGTCCTTGTGATTATGACTTAAAAATTATGGACTGGGTATAGGGTTGAATAAACTGTATAAAATATACAGCAGTAGAGAAGATTAGAGCTGGAGGCATTCAGCTAATGCCTTTTTTTCTCCTCATGCTTACGTTTTTTTTTTTTTTTGCGGTGCGCGGGCCTCTCACTGTTGTGGCCTCTCCCCGTTGCGGAGCACGGGCTCCTGACATGCAGGCTCAGCGGCCATGGCTCATGGGCCCAGCCACTCCACGGCATGTGGGATCCTTCCCGGACCAGGGCACAAACCCGTGTCCCCTGCATCGGCAGGCGGACACTCAACCACTGTGCCACCAGGGAAGCCCCATACTTACTCTTTAAA
Organism: Lipotes vexillifer; assembly: GCF_000442215.2. Lineage (NCBI taxonomy): Eukaryota > Metazoa > Chordata > Mammalia > Artiodactyla > Lipotidae > Lipotes > Lipotes vexillifer. The sequence goes on from NW_006770132.1 coordinate 247,646, forward strand.
TAAATTTAGTTGTCCCATTGGAATGGACAAAATCTGGCTTCTTGTCTTTTAGAAGCCAGCCTATAATCAGCCTCAGCCTCCATCAGTGCATCTCCAAGAGCGTTTCAGGACATCTGTAATGAGCAGTGTGTGTGGTCGGTGGAGTCTGTCTCCCCCAGCCTAGGGACTGTCTCTTTGGTGTACCGAGTCTCAGCATCACAGCCTCATTGCCCACCACCCACAGAAGCCTGGATTCCTAGGAAAGTGCACCCCAGCAAGAACCAGAAAGAATTGCACCTCTAAGTATGGCATTGGGGAATTGCCGGGAGGCTTATGCTTTCAGATTCTGGGTCCTTCTTCCTGGCTAGCCAGAATTTATAAACAGGAAAGTCAAAGGCAGCACATAAACCTTGGTAATGCGGATCCACCCTCCTTGCCCTGATTTCCAGGTTGTCTTTTCCTTGCAAAAGGTTATTTATCTCTCTGAGCCACCTAGCCCTTTTGAATTATTAGTCTTATTCCTTTATTGCCCTGCTTCCTTCTTGCAAATATGCTCCTATACATCTTCACTGTGCAGGAAACTCTTGTATTTACAGCTTCTCTCTGTTTCTCACCCCACCACCTGGCCCAATAACAGCCAAGGAGATAAATAAGAAACATAACTCTTTTTGGCTATTATTTTTTTTCTTACCCTGCACAGTAATATATATATATAATAACAAGAAAACAAATCTTATTACTAAAGTAATTACAATAAATAAAAAATAACCGAGAGTAGAGCTTAAGAAAGGGGGCATGTCACGGGAGTGAATGCAACAGGATTTTTAAAATTTAATTTACTAGCTCCAGTCTCACTGTTCTGTTGATGCCTCGCATAGGAGATTGTGTCTAATTAGAGAGTGTTGTTATTGCTCTTTGAATACACCCGCCCCTATCTGACCTGTACCTTGGGTCTCTAAAGGGGAAATTTGGCTCAAGGAGTTCCTCGAGAAATTTCTTTGTTTGCATCCCTATGTTGAGAACAGCAGCATTTTGCATGCTAAGTTGTATAATCTTCTAAACTTGGGAACTGCAAAGAATTGCATGGCATCTTTTCCTCTGACTGTAGATAATCTCCCCCTTAATCACCCAAATAGATGGGTGTTTACCCTGTCATTTGTGAATTTCTGAGTAGAGGTCACAGTGCCTCCCTTAGTAAAATGTGCTGGTGTTGACCAGTTCTTAGAGTTTAAATGTTTTTTTGTTGTAGCCAATCTAATTTTATCTGAAAGCAATTTATGTCCCTTTGTTCTTGTATGGTCCAGAGTGGAAATGGGGAACAGTTATTTTTCTTTATTAATTATGGCTATTATCTCATTTATGATAGCCATCTTTCCAAGTACTTTTGGTATTTGAATCACTTCTCTTCTTTAACCTAAGTCCTTGTATTGGCTGCACTTAGTATCTTTTAACTATAATGTAATTGTCACTGTTTGGTTTCCTTAGCCTTCTTCAAGTTACTCTTGGGTGTGGAAGGCAGATTAGGCATGGCGTAATAGCTTTATCGTGCCTCTTAGCATCATTCTTCAACATCAGCGTCATAACAACAACAATCACATTTATTAATCCATTATGTGTGCATGTGATCTTCTAACTTATTCTGGCTGATTGGTCTTAGTCATCCACACAGTTGAAATCCAGGAAAAATGAACAGTTTAAAGACATAATATACCACCTCCTCTCTCAACCATCACTGCTACCACCATCATCCCTATAAACACAGCCAACATCAATGATAAGAAGATGACAAATATATTGAGCATTTAACATGTGCTTGACAATGCTAAACATTTTACATGCATTATCTCTTTTAATCTTCACAGCAATCCTCTGTGATAAGTACTGCCAGTATGACTTAATCATGACGAAACTAATATATTAGGAGCAAAAGGGCATACAGAACACAGATAATAATTGAGTGAAGAGGGTGTAGAATCTAGGTTTCTGTACGAGTGTGTGTGTGTGTGTGTGTGTGAGTGATTCTAGAACCTGCCTACTTACCACTACATTATACATTAAATCGAAAGTTAAGAAATCCTATAATGTTAGCATTAGAAAGGCTCTTGCATTTCAACAAATCTAGCCCTGCTCTCACTTTATAGAAGAGAAAAAAGATGCCTAGTCAGGTTCAGTAGGTTTTTAAATCCATACAATTTTAGACCTGAGTTTACGGGCTAGGTTTAAAATTTCTCCCACTGAATGGCCATTTCATGCTAGGATAATGCATTTGCAACCTATGCGGACATTCATTAATAACCTTATGTGTAATCTTATGACATTTAGGCATGTAAAGCAAAGGTAAGTACTTTCTTAAGGCAGAGAACGCAGAGTTTTGCACAGAAAAGGACAAAATGCTAGAACTCCCTCGGCCTGCCTGAGATGGCATCCCAGAAATGATGAGACAGCAAAGGGAGTTTAAAAAGGGGAAGCAGAAGTTTCTTAGAAGAAAAATGAAGGTTTTTTTCAGGCCAACATTTCCCAAACTGGGTCTGAAGGACACTAGCAGATAGGTGCTAATAGATGTTTCATAAAATAGGGTGTTATGGTTGGAAAACATATTGCAAATTTCATGTAAAAAGATTTCTTTGTTGCAGAACCTACCAGTTCTATTGGAATATTAATATGCATGGAGACTATCCAATAGGGGGTAAATTGCATGGCATTTATTGAATTTATTCAAACAGGGTCAGTTTTGTTGATATATACCTAGAAGACCTAGAGGAGTATTAGTTATCCCTCAATTTGGGAAGTGTGGCTCCAGACTTTTAACTGAGATGCAGACATAAAATTAAGCTTATTACTTATAAAGAAGTGTATTAGTATAGCGGCTGAAAACATGCATTCTGGAGCTGGATTGCTTGGGTTTGCCACTTACTGGCTGTGTGATCTTGGACAAGGAACTTTCATAGGTTGGATTATGTGGGAAACATATTCTGAGTTGGAGATTTGCTTCAGGAGGTTTATTGTAGCGTGTTCTTGTGAATAACACCTGTGAGGGAACAGGGGTAGCTGGATCAGGACTAGGGTAGAGTTGAATTGTGATACAGATATTACAGAAGCCTCAGATGGTGAATGGGAAACTCTACAGCTGGGGTAGCCTTTGAATATTCTGAGTTAAAGCAAGTGGACTGAGCCTTTCCTTTGTGTACCTGACTAATGACCAATCACTGAATGTGGGCTGCCTCTGCGGAGTGGGTGCAACCTTGGGCAAAGAAGATCCCTTTGCCTGAGGACAATTCCTAGAGGAGGTGCTCAACCATGAACCAGTAGCCAACAGCAGCTGAGAAATGAGTTTTTCAGTCCTAGGCGGGTACTCTGAGGGACACACCACAGTATCCACTGTGCTTCACTTTTCTCATCTGTAAAATGGGCAAAATAGTTGTACCTTCTTAATAAGATCATTTTGAGTTAAATGAGTTGTACAATGTGCCTAATATTTACTAGGGCTAAACAAGTGTTAAAATAATTAAGATAACAAATAATACTTAAGATACATACCAGTTTATCATGGAATTCATAGTTAGAGTTAAGCCCATGAAAACCAAAAGAAAAAAAAGGAGAATATATGTTTTACTCCTAGTGAATTAAAAACAATTTTAGTCCCTCTATGTTATATATTCACACCAGTGGGCCTCTGTATAGCTTTCTTAGGTTGGGACAAAAAGGCATCTTCTAGTGTATTCTTTCCCTAATAATGTAGGTCTCTGTGATGAGAGCAGTCTACTTCTTCAGAAGGCATTCCCTTGGATATTTCATGTATTAGGCAAACAACAAACAAAAACAAAAAAATTTAAACCAGACCAAGAAGTGAGTTGAATAGAGATTACTAGATATTGACTAGTACCTAGGAAGCTGATTGTGGTGTTGACTTGATCTAAAAGGAACTATATCCATGGAAGAGATGGCCTATCCTAAAATGATGTCCAGAGATTTGATACTAGAGAAGCTGAGGTCTTTCTCTAAGTGCAGTGTTAAGTGAAAATGTCCAAAGCTTGGGCTGAACTTTCTAATGTCAGGGCAAAGAATTACAGTGTTTGAAGTCCTGATTAGGCTGGGCCTCTCTCCAGAAGGAGACTGCAGCACATTAAAGCCCATCATTTGTGGTAGTAATTCTGGAAATTCAGACAGCAAGACTCCCTTCAAGAGTAATAGAGGCCATTGAAGTCCATCTGATCTAATGTAGGGCAGACTTTTAAAAAAATGGAATATGACATCTAGCTATTAATCTAGCCATCTTGACAGTGAATTATTGGGTGTTCTAACTCAGTGGTTTTGGCCAGTGAGAGACTTAGCATATGATGCATGCAATATAATGGATAGTCTCCTTGCGTAGGGCATTTAAAGGTGATTAATAGCATAATATATACATATATATCTGGAAGAGTTCAGAATTAGTGGTTCAACCATTTAAAGTCATTGAATAGCATAAAATAGCATATATATATCCACACTATATATGTGTGTGTGTGTGTGTGTGTATCTGGAAAAGTATTCATAATTACTTGGTTTAACCCAGGATTCCATTCTACTGATTAAAAAAAAATAAGCTTGGAGATTTTATGTTACTTATAAAAGTTTACCCATTTCTCCAGCATAGATAAGATCAAGTCAAAAGACAGTTGACTTCCATTCTACTGATATTTCCATGAATGTAATTTCTCTCCGACAAACATCTTATTCCTAATGGATTAATTCACAGAGGAGGATAGTGTGAATTATAGATGAATATATTTCTGTGACTTAATCATTCAACCATGGAATATTAAGGAACTTAGCACTTAGTCCAGCTTCCCATCTCGTGTTTGATATTCCTTTACGGCCTTCCTGTCATGTAGCCAAACATTCTGTGCTTTAGCAGGTCTGTAGTGTATGCACTTATTTTATCTCATGGGAATTTATTTAACTGCTATATTCCTTTAGCAAGTCATCTCTTGAACCATATGCTAAAATATCTCTCCTTGAAACTTCTGTCCTCGATGCCATGTAGAATAAGCTGAATCAGTCCTCTTCAGACTGTTACCTAATTGAAAACTGCCCTCACATCACTCCCATGAGGCTTCCTTTCTCCAGGGTAAGCATCTTTAGTTCCTTCTAGTTCTCCTGTAATGTGTGTTTTTATTCTTCCACTATCCTGATTACTCTCTGAATTACCTCACTCATTAATTCACTGAAAGTTTATTGAACATCTGGTAAACCTGTGATGTAACAATGAGCAGAGTAAACTGTTCATGGTGTAGAGATGGAAAAAGACCATTAAACACAGTATAATTCAGTGTTAGAAGTGATCTGATAGCTGTTAGCTGTAGGGATGCTCAGAGGAAGGGTGCGTAACTTAATCTCGGGGTCAGGGACAACTTCCTTTGGCATCTACATTGAGAGCTGAAGGAAGAGTTAGCCAGGAGCAAAGCATGTGTGGGACAGTAGAGGTAGGAGGGTGTGAGAGCTTTCTATAGGAGAAGCCAACATGCTTAGAGTCTAGGAATATTTAGGTCTCTATTACAGTGGGATTCCCAGATAACCACCATTACCATTCTCAAAACCCAACTGCTATTAAAGAAGTCTGAAGCATGAAGTCTTAAGGTCTTTTGATGGCCTAATCATATTGCTAAATCATTTTCAACTTAGTGTCAAGTAGAGTCTCCAACTCCTTTTTTATACTAATTGCCGTTAGCATGAATGTTTCCAGCTTACAACACTGTGTAGAGGATCTGGATGGACCAAGTGCTTGAACTCACATTTATTCCAGTTTCATCTGATTAGATTCCATTCTTACGAAACCACTTTGGATCTTGAACCTGCCATCCATTTCATTTGCCTCTGTTCTAATTTACATGGAGTCTTCAGGGCCGACAAGAATTTCTTTTATCTTTTTACCAGCTATTGATACATTTGTTGAACTTGAGTGAATACATATCACCCAAAACATAGATCCATTTAGTTATGATCATTCAACCACATTCTAATCTATTTGAGTGCTGCCATTGAACCTATCTTTCTTTATGTAACGTGCAAGGGTATCTTGAGAGACGCTTGCAAATTACTCACTGAAGGCCTCTTAAACTCTGTCTCCTTACCTAATAACCTGTCAAAGTGTGAAATGAAGTTGGGCTGGCACAGCTGGAATAATTTCCTAAGTTGTTCTTGGTGATAGGCTCTGGTTTCTATGATTTCTGCTTCTTTTTCTGGGCAGCCCCAAACTTCCCTGTTATTGTGTCCCAGAAGTTTGCTGAAGGTCAGTGTCAGACTCGCTAACTTCATCTGCCATTTTCTCCTTTTCGCAAATGAAAGGGCACTTGTCCATCTTCGGTTTTGTTCAGAATTCTCTGTAGATCACTGCCATTGTCTCAGGCTAAAGGTGGGCTCAGCCAGAGCCTTTGAAAAGTGAAGAGGAGACCTCAGCTCCTCTTGACTTAGGCTAACTCAAACTTAGAGGCATCTCTAGGTACTGCAGTTATTTGTTTTCCCTGTCCCCAGAACAGACCATGCACTATGCTTATCAGGATGATTATTTAGTCTAAGGGCATGAGAACTGCAATTCTTTTGACCTTAGGTCACTGAACTGAATGATACACATGGGTCAAAAGCATTGTGGCTTCAGGTATTTTAATCTAGAAAATTCTTTATTTTACTTCTACTGACTTAATGCTCTTTAGTACCAATAGAGCTCCTTCTTGGATACGATTAGATCATAGACTGTAAAGATTGTCTGAACATTTTTTGATGTGTGACACGTTATAAAATATATGTCCTGCATATCTTAGGCACTTTTTAATATGAAAATGTTGACCACATGTGGTAAGCTTGAGGGAGGTATATAGCAAAATTCCAGACCATTAATATAACTTGGGAAGCAACTTAAAATCAATGATTAAAGTCATCGTGTGAGAGACTTTTTCTACTAAAAGTGTTTCCTACTCCAGTTAAAATTCTGGTAATTTATATCAGTGATTTAAAAATGTGGTTGATCATCAGAATGTCTTGAGCTTTCTAAAAGCACAGAGTCCAGGGTCACCTCTTTAGAGTTTCTGATTTCTGATTCAGGAAGCATAGTTGGGGCCTAGGAGTTTGTGTTTTTAATAAATTAGATAATTCTGAAAATAGGTCAGTAGTATGCTACTTGTCTATATAACTTTTGTGACGGTAATACTTTCAGAGGATTATGGAGAGAGGTTATGAGTATGGGCATATATACGTGTGTGTGTGTGTGAGAGAGAGAGAAAGAGAGAGAGAGGGAATAGAAACATAAAAATAATACATATGATGAGAACTCACCAAAAGAGACAGGAAGAAGCCATCTCCATGTGAGAGGCAGCAAACATTTTTTTCAAAGCATCCACTAGAAGTGAATTTGACCATATCTCTAGTATCCAGTAGAACATATGTAGCAGAACACATGTAGTAGAAAACAGGAGCCAATATAGAAATAAAGCTAAGACTTTGTACTTAGAGCTTGAACACTGAAGATTTGTAAACAAAAAGACTGAGAAATCTCTGAAGTTAATGTCAAAGACCTCATATAAGGAAATATCAGTTTTGCCACAGGTGGGTGGGGGACAAATCAGCATGGGGTCCAAAAATGTTCAGTGGACAATCTAGGGCCAACTTCAGCTTCACCAAGGAAGGGGATTCTGAGAGATCCAGGACAAAGAAAATATCCTTAACCAGATCTGTCAAAGGGTTTTACTTATTCCTTTGGAAAACTGTCTTGAAGTCATCTTAATCAGAGAACTATATCATTGTGTGTGTGTGTGTGTGTGTGTGTGTGTGTGTGTGTATTAGATCATAGATTGTAAAGGATGCCTGAGCAGTTTTTTTTTTAATTTATATCATTTCTTCTAAGGAGTAGTAAATTATCCAAAAATGGGAATGAAATAATGCTTACAAATTATTTGTATCCCATATATAAAGATAGAATGCAATATAGAACACAAAATCAAAATTTATATCATGCCAAACATAAAGATTCTAAAAGAATTTTGTTGAAATATAGAAGTAATTCATTTGTTAACAGAAGTCATAATTTTTTTTGTTATTCAAACAGAAAGTCACAAAAATTATAATCCTCATCAGTTCACTCAGTCCCATGTAATTAATTTTTTTTTCATCTTGATCTTTTGCTAGCACTTTTATGAATTCACCAGTTTTCCATTAGAGTTCTGAAAATGCTTATTCATTCAGTTCAGCAGTATAGTCAGTTACCAGAAACCTGTACTTGTCAGTCTTTTCCATGAATTCCTTGAAGATGAAACCCTTTTGTAGGAACATTTTTGCAAAAGCATCAGAGTACACCCAGAATTGTCTGTAAATGACAAAAGACTTAAAAATGACCACAGTTAAAGATGCCTGAGCATTTTTGATAGTGAGATGTTATGAAAAATGTATCCTGTATATCTTAGGCAGTTTTTGGCTGTTTTATATATATATATATATATATATATGTATCAGCCATTTGCTTAAGTAAACCCAAAAGTAAATTTTATGTGGTTCCATAGTATGGGTTCATCCACACATGAACAACATTGTATACCTTCCTTTAGTCCTAATTAAAAGGATTCCTTCAGGTAACTTCAACCTCAGCCAGCTGGACCAGCTGACAACTGAAGCCTCAGATATGGTGGCCAGAGCGAGCAGTGGGAATGAGTTATACCCCTGCTAAACGCAGCCTGAAGGAGGCCTGTTCTGCTCGGAGAATGCAATACAATATAAATGCGCACGTCAGTTGAAATCCTCATGGATCCCGTACTAAAGCTGCCCAAGTGGGGCTACTCAGTTATTTATTTTGTCTGTTGCTGTGTTCTTTGTATTTATTTTATTTACTTTGGGTCACATGGTGATCATTTAAGGAAAGAAGTGTACTTCATGTTTTCCTTGTCACTGTATTACTCTGTTTTTGACTGAATTGATAAATCCTTCCTGGGGTAGACACTCCATAGAAATATTTTTCATGGGAAGGAGGAAAAAGAGGAACAGTTCATGGAGTGAAATTATAAAAGCTTCATTTTATAAGGGTGGTGACAAATGTGCTAGACCACATTGGTAATACATATATGTATTATATGTATATATGTGTACATATGTACCACATATGGTAATATCCATAACCAAGAAACAGAAATTGTACAGGGATGAATATTAGTGTCTTTCATAAGATATTTTCATACATACTGGAGGTTATTAATTGGGCAATATTTCTATGAGTTTCAAACCAGGATATCTCCAGAGTCCTAAAAGACATCTCCAGCTTTATACTGCCATTCAGTGTCTTTTAGTTTGTTTTATTTTTTTTCAATACATGTTAAACATTTAGACCCATAATTTATTATAAAATATGCTCTGCAATTTTTGTGCATGGTTTTAAGAAAACCCCCATTAGCATTTAGCAAGGGTGACCATTCATATGGTTTTGACAATTTATACCAGTTTTCAAGGGCGATCCCTGTTTATACCTGATTTCCCAGTGTGATTACTCAACAGTATACCTTTTTACTCTCAAAAGTACGGATGACATATTTTGTGGTCACATAAAAGGGGCTAATAGAGTCACAACTTATTAGACTTTAGCACTGGCAGTTTCTGCATTTGATTGGACCAATTCTTACTAGCTGAGTCTTCTCCAAGAATTGAAACTCACATTCCTAAACTTTCCTTGGGATCCAAACATGGTGAACATAATAATAGAAGTTGGCAAAGCATAAGGACAAAGACCTTCTCCCTTTTCCTGTCTTATTCCTGACCTTATAGACAGAAGTAAAATACAAAATAGAAGGGGTCTGAAATACTCCAGGGATCTCTGTCCTCCATTTTATGGGTGATGATACTGGGATCCAGTGTTGCCAGTAGCCATTGGATGGCTTGTCCCCTAGACCAGCATACTTTTCAATTCTATCAGCATAAAAGGGGTCCTAGATAAACTCATTAAAAGGGAGGGATCTGAAAAACTGAGCTAACATGAAGGTAGAATTGTCCACAAATCCAAATGAAACTGGGCATTTGGAACTCTCATCAAGGGCAGCTTTGGGTAGAAAACTGTACAACAGAGTCGGACAAAGAGGAAGCTTTTGGTGCCCCTCGGTGCCAACAGCAGTACCTTGGCTTGAGGGACCGTATCCATTACGATTAAGTACCTCAAAGTAGGGCAGAAAATGTTAAAGAGAAATACTCTAGGGAAGGTCAGATCTAAATCTTCCTTTTAACATTCTCCATTTTCCTTCTCATCTTTTTTCTATATACACTGAGTGCTTTAACTGCTATACTTGGAAATAATCTACTGCTTAGTGTCCTGTTCAGGGACAGTGTTGAGTAGAAGATACACTTTGTGTTTTTAATATGTGCTTAATTGTTGTTCAATGCATTGATTTGAATTCTACCTTTTCTCTGAGAAAATGAAGCAAGAGAAAATCTGAAATGGGGAAGATTATGACTAGAACTAAGGACTCATATATTCACCATAGGCATTGCCACTCATGGGGATGGGTTAACAGCAGAGTTCACAGAATAACAGCTGAAGGTCTTCAAGACTACTTTGGATTCCTACCTGCCTGGGATGTTAGGGATGAACTAAGTCTTTCTAAAAGCAGCAAGGTACATGAAGCCCTTTCTTTTTTTTACATTTTTAAATTTTTAATTTTTTATTGAAGTATAATTGATTTACAGTGTTTCAGACATGCAACAAAGTGATTCAGTTATACATACACACACATATATGTGTGTATATATATATTCTTTTTTCAGATTATTTTCCCTTATAGGTTATTGCAAAGTATTGAATATAGTTCCCTGGACTATACAGTAGGTCCTTGTTTTTTTATCTATATAGTAGTGTGTATCTGTTAATCCCAAATTCGTAATTTATTCCTCTTCCCTTTTGGTAACCACTAGTTTTTTTCTATGTCTGTGAGTCTATTTCTGTTTTGTAAATAAGTTCATTTGTATCATTTTTTTAAAATTCCACATATAAGTGATATCATATGATATTTGTCTTTCTCTGATTTACTTCACTTAGTATGATAATCTCTAGGTCCATCCATATTGCTGCAAATGCCATTATTTCATTCTTTTTTATGGCTGAATAATATTCCATTGTATGTGTGTGTATGTGTGTGTATATACACACATATAAAACAACTTTATCCATTCATCTGTCAATGGACATTCAGCTTGAATGAAGCCCTTTCTTGCCTTGTGATTAAATGACTTTGCACATTTGGAGGCTCATGTTCTCAGTGACCACTGAAAGAAAAAAGCATAATTGAAAGGTTTATCTTCCTGATTTTCTTAGTGTATTCCAGAGCAGGTAGTCTCAGAGAATGAAGCCATGGACAAGTGAAGACTGAGAAACAGAACAGACCTAGGAGGGGAACTATAGCTGCTGACTTCACAGAGGGTTAAGTGTCCTTCTGCTTCACTGTGCCCCCTCACAAAGGCATTGCCAAGGGTACTCATTCCCTGGGTCACTAGGTCGTGAGAACCTTAGGTCTGGAATAGAAGGCAGGGTAGTCTCTTTTGGGAGATTTCTGTCATACTCCAGAGCCATGGGAAAATAGACATGTACTTGTATCTCTAGTGCTGGCTTAAAACATGTCAAACTTGGGAGCTTTGTCTCTGCCTTCCTCCAGGGCCAGCCTTGTGGCAGAGCTGTATGGAGTGGGTCTGTTCTACCCCACTGAAATTGAAAAAAATTTCTAAAACTTTACCTTGGCAATATATGCATGATAAATAGAAAAGAGTAAGAAAGCTGTGATTTTTCTTTGAAAGTAAAAGTTTAAAAAAATGCATTGAGCGTAATAGACTGTCAACCACACTATCAAACTGAAAATTATAGCTGGACTCAGCAGACTTACAACGTAAATTTGACAGATAGGGCAGCAGCCAAGTGTTGCACAAATGCTGCCTGGGATCATAGCTTCAATTCATCTCTGAGGAATCAACATGAAAGGTTTACTCTCCCAGATACTCATAGCCCTATAATTTCAGGGTCTGTTCTCACTATGTGGGTGAATACAACCTTGAACTATGTCTACATTTTTCATTTTATTTCAGGCAAATGAATTCCTCACAGGACATGTTGTTTGTGCAATCAGGCATCCTTCTTATCATTGCCTTTGCGCTTTGCTGTGAATAATGCCAAGGTAGCCAGAGACATAAATAAAACGGAACCTAAGAAAAATCCATGTTGCAACAAATAACAATACTGACTTTGATGAATATTCTTTACTCTTGCCCACACTGGCCTGGAGTTCAGTCAGCTCTTTAGCCTTCAGTGACTGAGTTTGGGGTTGCTCTTCTGGAAGATCAGTGCAATGAAATCTAGCCTATTTTGATTCCAGCATTTCTTTCTTGGAAATAGAGTGTCTGCTTTGACTTACCAAATCTTGGAATTGGTAAGACTCTGAAAACTAAAGCATAATATTTACGTTGTTGTATATTGGGAGAATGCCTACAAAATGCAAGTCATTATTTCAGTGCATAGGGTTTAGTTGTGATATATTGGATTTTCTTGACTCAGGACTTGCTCAGCACCCCAAGGCGGAATTTAGAGATTGAAGAAACATATATATATATGTATATATATATATATTTTTTCAAGTGCTAGACACTGGTCTAGATCTTAGGGAAGCACAGACATAATCTAGTCCTAAAAAGCACATAATCAAGCTTGAGAGACAGACCCAGAAGAGCTAATTATTAATAACCACACATCATAATAGACATTTTAATGTCTGCATCAGTAAGTTGTTGTGCAAGCAGAAAAGAGGCACATTGAATTAATTTTGTTTAAGAGGAACAACAGAAGTATCACAGGCAGTAATTAGGGTTTCAAGCTGGACTTTGAAAGAATAAGGATTTTATAGGATTTGTGAGGAAGTAAGGTTGGATTATAGTTTAACTTTGAGTTACATATTTTTAAAAAAGGATTCTTTTATTTTTTTATTGAAGTATAGTTGACTTACAATGTTGTGTTAGTTTCAGGTATACAGCAAAGTGATTCAGTTTTATATATATATTATATATATATATATATATATTCTTTTTCAGATTATTTTCCATTGTAGGTTATCATAAGATATTGAATATAGTTCCCTGTGCTATACAGTAAGTCCTTGTTATTTATCTATTTTATATATAGTAGTGTGTATCTGTTAATTCCAAACTCCTAATTTATTCCCCCCACCCTTTCCCCTTTGGTAACTATAAGTTTGTTTTCGATGTCCGTGAATCTATTTCTGTTAAAAAAGGACTCTTAATGTCAGTGTTTATTATGTGACAGGAATAGTGCTAGACATTTAATATTATAAAAGCCTATTTAGGGCTTCCCTGGTGGTGCAGTGGTTGAGAGTCCGCCTGCCGATGCAGGGGACATGGGTTCGTGCCCTGGTCTGGGAACATCCCACATGCTGCGGAGCGGCTGGACCTGTGAGCCATGGCCGCTGAGCCTACGGGTCCGGAGCCTGTGCTCCGCAACAGGAGAGGCCACAACAGTGAGAGGCCCGCATACCACAAAAAAAAAACAAACAAAAAAACCCCAAAAACTATTTAATTATGATGACAACCCTATGGGAGAGGCAATATTAAATCCTCTCTCTCTATATATATATATACACATATACATATAAAATTTCTTTATTCATTCATCCATCAACACACTTAGGTTGTTTCCACATCTTGGCTGTTGTAAATAATGCTACAAAGAATATGGGGCTGCATATATCTTTTAGAATAAGTTTTAATTTTCTTTGAATAAACACCAAGAAATGGGATTACTGGATCATATGGCAGTTCTATTTTTAATTTTTTAATGAACCTCCATACTGTTTTCCCTATATAGTGGCTGCACCAATTTATATTCTCACCAACAGTGCACAAGGGCTCCCTTTTCTCCACAGTCCTCACCAATATTTATTTGTTGTCTTTTTGATAATAGCCATTCTAACAGGTGTGAGTTGTTATCTCACTGTGATTTTGATTTGCATTTCCCTGATGATTAATATGTTGAGCATCTTTTCATGTACCTGTTGGCCATCTGTGTGTCTTTTGGACAAATGTCTATCTGCATCTTCTGCCCATTTTTTATACTCTTTTTTGTTTGTTTGTTTTCCTACTAAGTTGTACAAGTTCTTTTTATATTTTTGTTATTAGCCCATTATCAGATATATTATTTACAATTATTTTATCTTATTCAGTAGGTTACCTTTTTATTTTGTTGATGGTTTTCTTTGCTGTGCAGAAGCACTTCAGTTTTAGTTTGTTTATTTTTGTTTTTGTAGCCTTTGCTTTTGGTGTCCAATTAAAAAAAAAATCCTTGCCAACACCTATGTCAAGGAGCTTAATGCCTTTGTTTTCTTCTTCTTCTAGGAGTTTTGTTGTTTAAAGTCTTACATTCAAATCTATAATCTATTTTGAGTTAATTTTTGTGTATGATGTAAGATAGTGGTCCAGTTTCACTCTTTTGCTTGTGGCCAATTTTCACATTCACCATTTATTGAAGAGACTGTTCTTTCCCCACCATATGTTCTTGGCTCCTTTGTCATAAATTAATTGACCATATATGCATGGGTTTATTTCTGGACTCTGTTCTATTCCATTGATCTATGTGTCTGTTTTTATGTCAATGCCATACCTGTTTTAATTACCAAAGCTTTGTAATGTAGTTTGAAATCAGCGAGCTTGATGCCTCTAGCTTTATGTTTCTCAAGATTGCTTTTGTGGTTCCATACAAATTTTAGGATTGTTTGTTCTTTACTATGAAAAATGCCATTGGAATTTTGATAGGGATTGCATTAAATTTGTATATTGCTTTGGGTAGTATGGACATTTTAACACTATTAATTCTTATAATCAATGGGCATGGACTATCCTTCCATTTATTTGTGTCCTTCAGTTTCTTTCATTAATGTCTTGAAGTTTCAATACACAAAACTTTCACCTCCTTGGTGATGTTTATTCCTAGGTATTTTATTCTTTATGATGCAGTTGCAAATGGATTTGTTTTCTTAATTTCTCTTTCTGATAGTTTGTTATTAGTGTAAAGAAACACAACAGATTGCCTACTGATTTTTATTCTGCAACTTTACTGCATTTGTTTATTAGTTTTAGCAGTTTTTTGATGGAGTCTTTAAGGTTTTCTATATACAATGTCATGTCATCTGCAAATAGTGGCGGTTTTATTTCTTCCTTTCTAATACAATTTCCATGTGCATTTAAAAATGTTACTGCTTACCTAATAGACTGTATCAGCTTGGGGACTGAATTGTAATAATTACATTAGAACCCTACTGTGGTGCTGGTCGATGTGATCTCCCTCTTTGACTTCCTGGAGCCTACCTTCTATCATATCTTCCGTTGAGACTCCTGGTTGCCCTGACATGGGGCAGGCAGTTTAAAATAACCTCAAATGCTTCCCCTTCTTTCAGCAGAGCTGAATATCCTGGGGCTCTAGGACTGTGCACTGAAATCCACAACAGTTCTGAATCTCCTTTCCCATCATACAGCCCTGGAGCCCAGGGACACACCCCTTATCCTCTCCACCTTCCCGCAAGTTGGGGTCTTCAGTGTTGCTCAGCTCCCAGAACTGAGCTTCAGCTTGTGGCTCAAGATTCTGTTTGTCTAGGACCCAGCTGAGGGGCTTGTGAGTAGCTTGCCCTGGCATCCAATCTCATGACAAACAACTATGCATGCGTCAAATTGCAATTAATATAACCCAATATTAATATATTATTATTAACCAAAACCTACTTTATTCAGATGTCTTTAGCTTTTACTTAATGTACTATTTTTTTTTTTTTGGTCCCAGGACCCCATCCATGACATCACATTACATTTAGTTGTCATATCTCCTATGAGTTTCTTGGACTTTGTTTTTGATGACCTTTATAGTTGTAAGGAGTACTGGTCAGGTATGTTGCAGAATGTCCCTTAATTGGGATTTGTCTGGTATTTTTCTCATGATTAGATTGGGGGTATGGGTAAAACCCATAAAAAGTCATTTTCATGGGTAAAGGTCATGGGTAAAAAGTCATTTTCATCACATCATACTAAAGGTAATTCTATTAACTGACATCCTGCTATTGATGTTGACCCGGCTGAGCTCGTGTTTTTCAGGTTCCTCCACTGTAGAGTTACCATCTTTTTTCCCCCATTTCTATACTGTACTCTTTCTGACCATGTTATTCACTTAAATAATATCAGGTCACCACCAAAGATTGCAGAGATAAAGAAAGCTTAGTTAGATAAAAACCTGAAGGAGGTCGGGAGATCTAAGGCCTGAGGCTATTCTGTTTTGGGTTTAATTTGTTCCTGGGTCTGGTGGCAAGAAAAATTGAAAGAATTTTCTTTGAGAAAAATGAGGAGAGGGCTTCTGGCAGATGTAAGCCAATATGTCAGCCTAGGGACAGGCCCCACTGATGGGAATGACCCCTGTCCCCATAGTCCCTCAGGGTGCTGGCGAGGGGCCAGGCTGCAGGGCCACCAGGGGCCACGCTGGAGGTCCGTCCTTGTGCTCTCATCAAGGCTGACTTTGACAGTGTGCAGAACAAAATGGCCAAGGGTGGCTCAGCTGTGGCTCACGCCAAGGGAAGTCTGACAGGCACCAGCTAAAGCTGATGGTCAGCAGCCTGGTAGCACCGAGGTGGAGTGACCCAGCTGGACTTGGAGAGATGAGGATTCTGAGTGAATTCCTTGAAAGAAGATGCAGTTCCTTTCACTTTCTTTTTGGCCATTGGCCACATGTTTAATGGATGGTTAGAGGACTTTTATACAGAGTCAGGATGGATAGCATCTTTCTAAATAGGCCTGTTTAGCTCCTTCTAGAAGGAG
Organism: Lipotes vexillifer; assembly: GCF_000442215.2. Lineage (NCBI taxonomy): Eukaryota > Metazoa > Chordata > Mammalia > Artiodactyla > Lipotidae > Lipotes > Lipotes vexillifer. The sequence goes on from NW_006770132.1 coordinate 264,476, forward strand.
ATGGTGGCAGATCCTGCTCAGGAATGTTCCATGGAAATTAAATCAGCGTTAGATTGGGAGCAAGTCTCAGGGAAACATTAAATGGAATATATTTATCTGAGGAAACCAGTTACTCCAAAATCCTCCCCTTGACACATAGATGTGTGAAGCACTTTTCTTGGAGAGAGAAGTTTCACCCTCTGTAGGGGTCTGACCTGTGAGAACTCTGGCATATGCTTCTATGGTCACTGGCACCTCCAGGAGGGCATCCCTCAGCCTATGCTGCCAGGAACAACACACACTCAGTCTCTGAGCTTCAGCCTTTCTCCGTTAGATTTGATGAATTCACTAACATATATACTAGGACATCCAGAAACCAATACTGAGGGAGTGGGGAAGGAGGGGGTGGGGATATACAGAGCATCTTTCCTGGATAACTCTCTTCTTCCCTTTCTGGTACCTTGAATTTATCTCTGCAGCCCTTTCCCCTAGGGACAATGCTTTATGAAGCCTAAGCTATGAGACCCAGTTTGTATGGCTTTCCTGGCTATTCCATCATCCCAAGCTGGGGCAAATGCAAGGAATTCTAGTTGACCCAGACAGTGGAGGAATCTACAGGCATCTTAAGACTTGTCTACACATCCAGCCAGTCTTTTTACTGTAGCTGAAACATTTGATCCTTCACTTACCTAATCATTCCAGCTTTCAAACAAAATGGAGTCTAGGTAGTTACCTGACCAAATTGACCTTTTTGATGACAGTACTAACCATCTGGGTTAATCACCCCTGTGAAACCAGTTGTCCACCCAAGTAGAGTTTTATGACTTTTATTTTCTTTGACCTTTATTCTAACTGTCCAGTTATCTGACAACATGTATCTGAAAAGTGAAAAAGGTCCACTTGCTTTACACTGAATTCAATAGCTGACCTTGCTCCTCAGCTGTCGAGTATACTGTTTAGATCATGAAATTGATGAGGCGAGGAGAATCGATGCTGAGAGGAGAATAAGTGAAGTGCAGTAGGAGCACAGGAAAGACCTCACAGTGCAGTTTGCTTACATTTAAATTAACTGATGCTAATTTATTTACTTATTATATTTATGGGATACACCCACTGCTTATTAGCCCCTGGATACATTTCAAGAGGATCATAAAAAGACACTTCTTGTCATTTTGGCTAATTAACATTCAAGCTGACTAACTAACATTTAAGCGCTAAGAATAAAATCAGTCATGGGCCAGTCAACATTTTCATCAAATGTTCTTAAATAGAATTCATTAGTTGGTTCTCTCTGCTCTACTTTTCTACCTGCTGCCAAAATATCTGGCATCAGAAAATGTTGGAATTGATCAGGGGAACTATATCGTTACCTCTGTGACAATTAATATCTGATGTGTTTCTGGACTCATACAAGGTAGTATGCAAAGCTTGATTAAATGGACAAGGCTTCCTCCCAGTAGTGGTTTATAATCCAGCTATAATAGATACAGAAGAAATGAACACGTAACACTCAGTCCTGTTGTTCTGGATTTATTTTTCTCACACAGCCACAACAATTACTGAAGCTTATGAATTGGGGTGTATGTCCAATAGTAAGCATTCTTGATTGAATATGTGTGCTAAAAGACCTTTGAGCTACCGTAAATCCACTCGGTTGAAACATATGAAGCACAGGGAAAAATACTGATTGGACAACTCAGATGGTTATTCTTGTAATTTCTAGGGGAAGAGAAAGGGAAGCAAATTCGTTTTTTTGGTCATTAATCTACCCAAGTAAATCTCTACATAAGCACATATGAGTCCCACATTAAAAACATGTTGACATTAAAATTTTCATCCCTGTTTTTTTTTTTCTTTTTAAAAACTGTCCTACATGTTTTATAAACAGGTGACATTTTTGCCACTGGAGGGGAAGGGGGAATGGAGAGTTAGTTTTTAATGAGTACACAGTTTCAGTTTGGGAAGATGAAAACATTCTAGACATGGTCGGTGGTGATGGTCGCACAACAATGTGAATGTATTTAATGCCACTGAATTGTCCACTTAAAAATGGTAAATTTTATGGGAGTTCCTGGTGGTCTAGTGGTTAGGACTCGGTTATTTCACTGCTGTGGCCTGTATATCTTCTTTGGAGAAATGTCTATTTAGGTCTTCTGCCCATTTTTGGATTGGGTTTTTATTATTTTTTATTTTTTTGATATTGAGCTTCATGAGCTGCTTGTATATTATAGAGATTAATCCTTTGTCAGTCGCTTCATTTGCAAATATTTTCTCCCATTATGAGGGTCGCCTTTCATCTTGTTTATGTTTTCCTTTGCTGTGCAAAAGCTTTGAAGTTTCATTAGGTCCCATTTGTTTATTTTTGTTTTTATTTCCATTTCTCTAGGAGGTGGGTCAAAAAGGATCTTTCTGTGATTTATGTCATGGAGTGTTCTGCCTACATTTTCTACTAAGAGTTTTATAGTGTCTGGCCTTACATTTAGGTCTTTAATCCATTTTGAGTTTATTTTTAGATATGGTGTTAGGAAGTGTTCTAGTTTCATTCTTTTACATGTAGCTATCCAGTTTTCCAGCACCAATTATTGAAGAGGCTGTCTTTTCTCCATTGTATATTCTTGCCTCCTTTATCAAAGATAAGGTAACCATATGTGTGTGGGTTTATCTCTGGGCTTTCTATCCTGTTCCATTGATCTATCTTTCTGTTTTTATGCCAGAACCATACTGTCTTGATTACTGTAGCTTTGTAGTATAGTCTGAAGTCAGGGAGCCTGATTTCCTCCCGCTCCGTTTTTCTTTCTCAAGATTGCTTTGGCTATTTGGGTTTTTTTGTGTTTCCATACAAACTGTGAAATCTTTTGTTCTAGATCTCTGAAAAATGCCAGTGGTAGTTTGATAGGGATTGCACTGAATCTGTAGATTGCTTTGGGTAGTATAGTCATTTTCACAGTGTTGATTCTTCCAGTCCAAGAACATGGTATATCTCTCCATCTGTTTGTATCATCTTTAATTTCTTTCATGAGTGACTTATAGATTTCTGCATACAGGTCTTTTTTCTCCTTACGTAGGTTTATTCCTAGGTATTTTATTCTTTTTGTTACCGTGGTAAATGAGAGTGTTTCCTTAATTTTTCTTTCATATTCTTCATCATTAGTGTATAGGAATGCAAGAGATTTCTGTGCATTAATTTTTTATCCTGAAACCTTACCAAATTCACTGATATGTTCTGGTAGTTTTCTGGTGGCATCTTTAGTATTGCTTGTGTATAGTGTCATGTCATCTGCAAACAGTGACAGTTTCGCTTCTTTTCCGGTTTGGATTCCTTTTATTTCTTTTTCTTTTCCGATTTCCATGGCTAAAACTTCCAAAACTATGTTGAATGATACTGGTGACAGTGGGCAACCTTGTCTTTTTCCTGATCTTAGAGGAAATAGTTTCAGTTTTTCACCGTTGAGAACGATGTTGGCTGTGGGTTTGTCATATATAGCCTTTATTATGTTGGGGTAAGTTCCCTCTATGCCTACTTTCTGGAGGGTTTTTTATCATAAATAGGTGTTGAATTTTGTCAAAAGCTTTTTCTGCATCTATTGAGATGATCATATGGTTTTTCTCCTTCAATTTGTTAATATGGTTTATCACATTGATTGACTTGCATATATTGAAGAATCCTTGCATTCCTGGGATAAAACCCACTTGATCATGGTGTATGATCCTTTTCATGTGCTGTTAGATTCTGTTTGCTAGTATTTTGCTGAGGATTTTTGCATCTATGTTCATCAGTGATTTTGGCCTGTAGTTTTCTTGTTTTGTGACATCTTTGTCTGGTTTTGGTGTCAGGGTGATGGTGGCTTCATAGAATGAGTTTGGGAGTGTTCCTCCCTCTGCTATATTTTGGAAGAGTTTGAGAAGGATAGGTGTTAACTCTTCTCTAAATGTTTGAGAGAATTCATCTATGAAACCATCTGGTACTGGGCTTTTATTTGTTAGAAGATTTTTAATCATAGCTTCAATTTCAGTGCTTGTGATTGGTCTGTTTACATTTTCTCTCTCTTCCTGGTTCAGTCTTGGAAGGTTGTACTTTTCTAAGAATTTATCCATTTCTTCCAGGTTGTCCATTTTATTGGCATAGAGTTGCTTTGTAGTAGTCTCTCATGATCCTTTGTATTTCTGCAGTGTCAGTTGTTACTTCTCCTTTTTCATTTCTAATTCTGTTGATTTGAGTCCTCTCCCTTTTGTTCTTATGAGTCTGGCTAATGGTTTATCAATTTTGATTATCTTCTCAAAGAACCAGCTTTTAGTTTTCTTGATTTTGCTGTTGTTTCCTTCATTTCTTTTTCATTTATTTCTGACCTGATCTTTTTGATTTCTTTCCTTCTGCTAACTTTGGGGGTTTTGTTCTTTCTCTAATTGCTTTAGGTGTAAGATTGGGTTGCTTATTTGAGATTTTTCTTGCTTTTTGAGGTAGGATTGTATTGCTATAAAATTCCCTCTTAGATCTGCTTTTGCTGCATCCCATAGGTTTTGGGTCATCATGTTTTCATTGTCATTTGTTTCTAGGTATTTTTTGATTTCCTCTTTGATTTCTTCTTGGTTGTTTAGTAGTGTATTGTTAAGCCTCCGTGTGTTTGTATTTTTTACCGGATTTTTCCTGTAATTAATATCTAGTCTGATAACATTGTGGTCAGAAAAGATACTTGATGCGATTTCAGTTTTCTTAAATTTACCAAGGCTTGATTTGTGACCCAAGGTATGATCTATCCTGGAGAATGTTCCACTTTCACTTGAGAAGAAAATGTATTCTGTTGTTGGATGGAAAGTCTTATAAATATCAGTTAATTGCATCTGGTCTAATGTGTCATTTAAAGCTTGTGTTTCCTTATTTATGTTCATTTTGGATGATCTATTTGTGAAAGTGGGGTGTTTAAGTCCCCTAGTATTATTGTGCTGCCGTCAATTTCCTCTTTTATGACTGTTAGCATTTGCCTTATATATTGAGGTGCTCCTATGTTGGGTGCATAAATATTTACAACTGTTATATCTTTTTCCTGGGTTGATCCCTTGATCATTATGTAGTGTTCTTCTTTGTCTCTTGTAATAGTCTTTATTTTAAAGTCAGTTTTGTCTGATATGAGAATTGCTACTCCAGCTTTCTTTTGATTTCCATTTGCATGGAATATCTTTTTCCCTACCCTCACTTTCAGTCTGTATGTGTCCCTAGGTCTGAAGTGGGTCTCTTGTAGGCATCATATATACGGGTCTTGTTTTTGTATGCATTCAGCCAGTCTGTGTCTTTTGGTTGGAACATTTAATCCATTTACACTTAAGGTAATTATCAATAAGTATGTTCATGTTACCATTTTCTTAATTGTTTTGGGTTTGTTATTGTAGGTCTTTTCCTTCTCTTGTGTTTCCTGCCTAGAGAAGTTCCTTTAGCATTTGTTGTAAAGCTGATTTGGTGGTGCTGAATTCTCTTAGCTTTTGCTTGTCTGTAAAGTTTTTAATTTCTACATCAAATCTGAATGAGATCCTTACTGGGTAGAGTAATCTTGGTTGTGGGTGTTTCCCTTTCATCTCTTTAAATATGTCCTACCACTCCCTTCTGGCTTGGAGAGTTTCTGCTGAAAGAGCAGCTGTTAGCCTCATGGGAATTCCCTTGTATGTTATTTGTTGCTTTTCCCTTGTTTCTTTTAATATTTTTTCTTTGTATTTAATTTTTGATAATTTGGTTAATATGTGTCTTGGCGTGTTTCTTCTTTGAATTTATCCTGTGTGGGACTCTCTGTGCTTCCTGGACTTGGTTGACTATTTCCTTTCCTATTTTAGGGAAGTTTTCAACTGTAATTTATTCAAATATTTTCTCAGATCCTTTCTTTTCTCTTCTTCTTCTGGGTCGCCTATAATTTGAATGTTGATGCATTTAATATTGTCCCAGAGCTCTCTGAAACTGTCCTCAATTCTTTTCATTCTTTTTTCTTTATTCTGCTCTGTGACAGTTATTTCAACTGTTTTATCTTCCAGGTCACTTATTCGTTCTTCTGCCTCAATTATTCTGCTATTTATTCCTTCCAGAGAATTTTTAATTTCATTTATTGTGTTGCTCTTCATTGTTTACTCTTTAGTTCTTCTAGGTCTTTGTTAACCGTTTCTTGTCTTTTCTCCATTCTATTTCTGAGATTTTGGATCATCTTTACTATCATTACTCTGAATTCTTTTTCAGGTAGACTGCCTATTTATTCTTCATTTGTTAGGTCTGGTGTGTTTTTACCTTGCTCCTTCATCTGCTGTGTGTTTCTCTGTCTTCTCATTTTGCTTACCTTTCTGTGTTTGGGGTCTCTTTTTCACAGGGTGCAATTTCGTAGTTCCTGTTGTTTTTGGTGTATGCCCCCAGTGGGTGAGGTTGGTTTAGTGGCGTGTGTAGGCTTCCTGGTACAGGGGACTGGTGCCTATGTTCTGGTGGGTGAGGCTGGACCTTGTCCTTCTGGTTGGCAGAGCTGCATCCGGTGGTATGTTTTGGGGTGTTTGTGAACTTAGTATGACTTTAGGCAGCCTCTCTGCTAATGGGTGGGTTTGTGTTCCTGTCTTGCTAGTTGTTTGGCATGGGGTGTCCAGCAGTGGAGCTTGCTGGCTGTTGGCTGGAGCTGGGTCTTTGTGTTGAGACAGAGATCTCTGGGAGAGCTCTTGCCGATTGTTATTACATTGGGCCAGGAAGTCTCTGGTGGTCCAGTATCCTGGACTAGGCTCTCCCACCATGGAGGCTCAGGCCCAACACCTGGCCAGAGCACCAAGACCCTGCCAGCTGCATGGCTCAGAAGAAGAAAAAAAAAAGATAGAACCCCCCAAAAAAAGTATAAGAAAACTAAACAGACAAAAATCACACAAAGAAACATACACACACACACTCACAAAAGAGGAAAAAGGAAGAGAGCAAACAAACCAATAAACAATCCACCAGTGATAATAAGTGCTAAAAACTAAACTAAGATAAACATGAAACCAAAAACAACTCAGATGCAGAAAGCAAACCCCAAGTGTACAGTTGCTCCCAAAGTCCACTGCCTCAATTTTGGGAACATTCGTTGTCTAGTTGTCTATTCAGGTATTCCACAGATGCAGGGTTTATCAAGTTGATTTCGGGGGTTTAATCTGCTGCTCCTAAGGCTGCATGGAAAAATTAACCTTTCTCTTCTTTGTTCACACAGCTCCTGGGGTTCAGCTTTGGTTTTGGCCCTGCCTCTTTGTAGGCCACCCTCAGGCATCTTTTCCCCTCCCAGACAGGAAGGGGTTAAAGCAGCAGCTGATTAGCGCTCTTTTTCTCACTCAGGTCGGGGAGAGGGAAGGGTACAGTAGTCTTAATTGGAATGCAGTATGAGCCTGTGGTGGCAGAGGCTGGCGTGACATTGCAGCTGCCTGAGGCATGCCATGTGTTCTCCCGGGGAAGTTGTCCCTGGATCACGGGGCCCTGGCAGTAGAGTGCTGCACAGGCTCCCAGGGGGGCATGGGTAGTGATCTGCGCTTGCACACAGGATTCTTGGTGGCAGCGGCAGCAGCGTTAACAGTCCATGCCCATTTCTGGAGTCCAAGATGATAGCTTCAGCTTGCGCCCACCTCTGGAGCTTGCTTAGGTGGTGCTCTGCCTTCTGTGGGCACATGGAGTAGGAGGCCCCTCTCCTCACGCACCCCAAAACAATGGTCTCTTGCCTCTCAGGCAGGTCCAGACCTTTTCCCGGACTCCATCCTGGCTAGCTGTGGTGCACTAGCCCCCTTCAGGCTCTCTTCACGCAGCCAATCCCAGTCCTCTCCCTGGGGTCTGACCTCCGAAGCCCGAGCCTCAGTTCCCAGCCCCCATCCGCCCTGGCAGGTGAGCAGACAAGCCTCTCAGGCTGGTGAGTGCTGGTCGGCACTGATCCTCTGTGCGGGAATCTCTCCGCTTTGCCCACCGCACCCGTCCTGCTGCGTTCTCCTCTGTGGCTCCGAAGCTTCCCTCCCACCCCCCCAACAACCCCCGTCTCTGCCAGTGAAGGAGCTTCCTAGTATGTGGAAACATTTCCCCCTTCACCTCCCTCCCAGAGTTGCAGGTCCCATCTGAATTCTTTTGTCTCTGGTTTTCCTTTTTTCTTTTGCCCTACCCAGGTATGTGGGGATTTTCTTGCCTTTTGGGAAGTCTGAGGTCTTCTGCCAGCATTCAGTAGGTGTTCTGTAGGAGTTGTTCCACATGTAGATGTATTTTTGATGTATTTGTGGGGAGGAAGGTGATCTCCATGTCTTACTACTCTGCCATATGGAAGGTGACCTCAGTTTCTTTCTCTAAGATGGTATTCAGAGTTTCCCTGGTGTAACTGCTATGGAAACTTCTTAATTTTTTCTTCCAACCCTTTCCTCTCTCCCCTTTGCTGGCCCATTTCTTATTGAACTCCTTAATTCTGAACCTTATATGCATATAGATGACTCTTGACTTACCCCTCTCTATAGTGGTAGGAAGACGGGGTGTAGGAGGGGTCTAGTGTCATCCTATTGTGACTAAGCTTAGTGGAAGTTCCATCTCTGGCCCAAACTATGCATCACTAGAGTCAGATGGAGTGGAAGAGAAAGGGGAAGCCTGCCACATAGGACAAGCCAAAGATGACATTCAAAATAAGTAAAAAAATAGGCAAATATGGAGTATCATAAATTTAAGGAAAAAAAGTAGACATAAAATGGAATAAATGTGTCCATTGGGTTTGTGGGAGCAAGTTCCTTGGTGAGAAAGATGGTCTTGTCCAGGGTCGGCTTTTTGTGCGAGAAGAGTTTGGAAGCAAAGAAATTCTAGCTATTTTCCATCCATTCAGTAGATAATTGACGTGCTCCCACTAAGTGACAAGTGCTGGGCTAAGCCTTGTATAGAGTGACAAACACCAGAGACATGGCCTTTGCTCCAATGGCAGTTACACTAAGTTAATAGGAAGAATTATGTTATAAATTAATATTAGTTGACAACCATGATCTCAAAATTATTATTTTACAAATAAAGCACATCAGCAGTGTTAACACGGAGTAGGTACCCAAAGTTAATTATTTGGATCAGCTAAAGAAAGACTGAGGAAAGAAGGTATGAATAAAATTCAGAGACACTGAGGATCTGCTTATGTTGCTGGAAGATAACTGTGGGGGAATGAAGTATAGGTAATCGCCAAAGGTAGGACTTCTAATCTTTTTCAAGACTCTGCAACTCCACAAAATAAAACAAACCGGCTTTGCCAAATCTTGAAAAACCATCAGTTTGCAGAGAGATCTGAACAAGTTGGTTTTTAAAGAAATTTTGTTTATATCAAATGACTCTGGACTTCTTAGGAATTTTTCTCAAAACCATTTTTCCCCCTAGTTACTATTGCCAGAAAGAGGAGTTCTGAATGGACTATGGTTTTCATAATTTTATAAATTATCTCCATTTGATGATACTGAGTATGTGTATTAAGGCATGTTCTAGAGAAGTTAAGTGAGAAACATTGATAGTAGATGTTGATGTCCAATATAGAATTCTAAGTATTTGGTGCTTTGACCTAATCTCTCCTCTTCAAGGCCTGGTATTTATAAAAATGGTATTAGCTTTTTGTGGAGCACTAGCCCAGTGATCTGCTGCTTCCTTTCTCCAACAGAGACAGGAGAGGGGGCTGTAAGTCAGATGGCGGCACCATTGCTTCTGCTCCAGGGCTGCACTGGGTTGTCATTTTGAGACATTTACTGAGCACCATAGTTTCAAGAAACAGATTGAGATGCAGTCCCTTCTCCACAGTCCTGTGCCTTCATGGAACCGCTTTGTTCTGTCCTTTCAATTCCTTTTTCTCTCAGTATTCATGTAATTCCCCCAACTTAGCTGGGTCCTGCTACCTATTCTGGCACAGCTTAGATGATCTCAATCCTGGTAAGTGACTTATGTGGCTGCTCATTTTATGAGAACATCAGTAATAATTTCAGTTACTACTAACTGAGCACTGTGGGGTAGAGCTTAGGGGTCAGGTGATGAAAAGTTGAAAAAAGTACAAATCCTACTCTTAAGAATTCCCAGTCTCTCTGACTGTCTCCTTCTACCCTTCCATTCTTATCATGGGTGGCTGTAGATGAGCTTGAGACATCTGTGGTCAAATCTGGCCTCTCCCAATCACCAGATGTCATTGAACAAAGTATATAATTCAGCCAAGTCTCACATATAGATGGGTTGTGGGAAAAACATAAGCTGATCTAGGTGAACTGTTTTGCATGGGATCTAGCCCCAAATGCCCAATATAATGCCCAATATAACAAAGGTCTTATTTTTTTTATCTCATTATCTCCCAGTACTCCCTAGTCACATGTTCTGAGCAGATTGGAACACTCCTTCACTCAGGGACTTGCTTTGTCCCTTTCCCTCCTTTTTTATACCATTCACTTTATTAAGAATGACCTCCCCAGCCCCCCTCACTCCACTCAAGTCATCCAGGGTTACCAGATTTAGCAAGTAAAAATACAGGACACCCAGTTAATTGAATTTCAGAAAAGCAACAGATAATGTTTTAGGGTAAGTATTTCCCATGCAATATTTAATGGGATATATTTTTTCTAAAATTTTATCTGTTTGTCTAAAAGTTAAATTTAACTGACTGTATGTTTTATCCAACAACTCTCTCCCTCCCTCACTGCCTTTTGCCTACCAAACCTTATGTGTTATTTAAGTCTTGCTTAGGAGTGGCACCCTGAAATGTCTGTAGTGGCCAGGCTGGGAATGCTGCTAGGTGAAAGGGGCCTAGTGAGGATACTGTAACTGGAAAGCACATGTAGGGCAGTGGCATCTCACCTCCAGCTGGTTGTTTCTATGTGTGATGTGGAACTCATGTTGCTAGATGTTACTAATTTCCAAGAGTAGTTGGAAATTTAAAAAATGAAGCATGTGTGATCTGCTAATATTTAAATGTTGGAACTAGTTAAATATCTTAATAATTATCCATGGGTCACAAATTTGAAAACTCTGGCCAGGATAATGACCTTTTGTTTCCTCCATTCAGACTTTCTCTGAAAACCCACACTAGATGTGGAATCCCTTTCAGGTGAACTCCATGGGTGGCTCCATTCTGATGGCTCAGTATTTATGGCCCTGTATGGCTGATCTTGATTTTTTCCCAAGACTATCAACTCCAAGAAAGTAGGGAAATGTTCATCTTTTCTTCTCTAGGGTTTAGTATTTACTGCATTATCAGTTGAAAGAATGAATGAATGAGTGAATACATGAATGAATGAGTAAATTTCAGTGTAACCAGATTCAACTAAGATTATCGACAAGACCGAGAATAGGAGTTAAAAAACAGCAACACTGAGGAAAGCACAGAAATCTATAGATTTTCAAACTACGACCAGACTTTACTACATACACATTCTTTTCAGGCATCATGAAATGAGTTGCATTCCTCATGCCTTATTCATTAAAGCAGCCATGTCAAAGAGGTTGTATAAACAGAAGCAAGTCCAGTTTACATAGGGAGGATATTTACATCGGTGCACACAGCCCAGGTGAGAACAGTCAATGGGACACTGAAGGGACCTCTAGTAGGTGCCCTAGCCAGTTTTATCTCTGGAGTTTCAGCAGTAAATCTTGCTTTAGAAATAATTTAATTTTAAGTTCCTCAATATTAATAAAAGCATTAAGGACTGGTATAATAAAAGTTCATTGACTCATTTTCCACCATAATTTGCCTGTGATTCCTGTGTAGCCATATTATATTTTTATGAAATGGAAACACTGTGTTCCTAGGCTGCATAATAATGACAGTAAAAGAGTAAAAGATACTTTGAAAATCATTCATCAGGATCTGAGGCATTTTGGGTGAGGAAATTTAATACTCTTTTCATGGGGAATGCATAGAGTAATTTTAAAAAATAATAAGGGAATTTGCCCAACTGCAGAAATGCTAAGAAGAACATAATACACTCATGATTGGTTCATATATTATTTGGTTATGAACAAAAGTAGATCTCTTTGTAAAAGTCTTCTTGATCATCAAGAAAGGAGAAATTTAGATTATGGTCAATAACCTGTCATCGAGGGCTAAACTGACATGTGTGATTGTCCTACCCCTGCTGTGGGATGGAGAATTATAAAAATAATGATAACAGGACTCATAATAGTGAATGAGAGTTAAACGTTTACATTATTTCAGTCAGTGTGTGAAGCATTTTATAGATCATGATCTCATTTATTCCTCATGACAACCCTGTCAGATTGGTTTTCTTATTAGTGAGGAAATGGGTCCAGTATATTGCCCCAAGACACAAAACTAGTGAACAGCATTATTAATACTCTAAACCAAGATGGAGAATCTACTCACCATGTATTTAACATGGCCTTTTGCTATAACACCGTAGCATGGATGCCTTAGGAATGGACCCAGGGAGCAGCAGCCAACCTCCGAAACACTTTCATATGTGAGAGTGAAACCAAGGGGTTTTGGACTAAAGTACCTTTCATCAGGACATGAGATGCCAAGAGTTAAGTGGAATAATCAGGTATGGGAAACAAGCTCAAGAAACATCATGATCAACACAGTGACGGGAATGGACAACAGAGTCAGAGTTGTACATTAGAGTGTGGGTCAGGAACAGATGCAGTAAAGCCCTAACCTTTGCAATTAGAGATATAATTGATGACCAAGGCCAGCAACCATCTGACTACATGAACTCAAGAAAGGTGATGTGCTCCAATCTAATAGATGGAGGCTTGCTGGCATGGACTTGTTTTGTAAAGGGCTATCAATGTGGTCACTGTGTCATGTGACTGTCTGTATTAAGTAGCTTTGAGACTGATGGTTGTTTATATAGGTTATTGGGATATTTGAATATGGATGTCACTGATCATTGATCCTTTAAAGTACTGAAGTCAAAATCTGACTTTTTTTCTTTTCATATTGACCTAGTATTTTGTCTTTGGAGCTAAAAATTTTGACATCTCATGCTACAGAAAGGGAAAAAAAAATCCAACAACTCTCTCCAGTTTCTGCCCAGATAAGGTCTATGGCCTTTGGAGCAGAGACAGGCGCATAGAATAGACACCTTCCAATGGCTAATTCTGTTTAATTTATGACTTTGAGAACCATGGAAGATGATAGGAGGGTAGGTGTGCCAATAATATAGCTATGCTTGTAGGAGACTATCCAGGTACCTGTGCCAACAGGCTCCATCATAAACCCTGAAAGGACCAAATGACTAAATGGCAGGGTTCACACTTGTTAGAGGGGCATTGTATCTCTGCCATTGGAAGAGATGGGGCAGCTTCCCTTCCCCAGAATATAAACATGGCAGTTGTCCAACCAAAGGGTCAGCTCACTGGATTGAACACATCATGGTGGAATTGGCAGGGGGAGTTAAGCCAGCCTCTTCTGCCTGGGGAGAGACATGCCCAGGAGGACAGCAGCCCAGCAGCCAAGTGTCCAGCAGATGGTGGTGAGATCAGTCCTTGGAGAGGGCAGAATCAGAAGAGGTTAAGGAAAAGCTCAGGTCATGTTCTGAAGAGCTCTGAGCATCAAAAGGAAAACAGTCAAATCCACAGGATCAGGGACAGATGGTAACATGACAGATGAAGCGTGGAACATTCCAGTAGCCTCAGGAACTGAGAAGGGAACAAAGAGCAAAGGTAATGGGGAGCAAAACCTTGTTTAAGACAATTGGTGGCATGAAGCCAGGAGGCTATGCCTGGTTTTAATTGGGTACCAGCCATGTAGTGTGTAATACTCAGCTGGATCTAAAAGCACATGGTTAGGTCAAGGAAAAAAAAAAATCTATCTTTGAATAGGCAGGAGCAGACTGGGCCAGCACCAGAGCCATCATGCTTTAGTTGACACAAGCAGCCCACACGTATGGATCCAGCCAGCCCTCGCAGCCCAAGGACTGAAACAAGATTAGAGGCCTTTTGCTCCCTATGCCTTCAGGTCCCCCGATAACCAGATTCCATCTTGGGGAAAGGAGAGGGGAGGGAAAGAGCTCTAGTAGAGAGTTAAATTCTGAATGGATTGAGTTTTTTCCCCAACAGAGTTGTTTTTAACCCCTCCCCCCAAAGATAATTTAAACCAGAAAAATTTGAGATACCCCAACTTGAAAATTTAAGATTTCCCTTATCCAGTGTGATGGCGGGGAGTTGGGGGGGAGCAGGTGTCTTTTTAGGAGCAATGTCTGAGCTGAAGGGTGAACAAATTTGTGACTCTACTCTGTGAGTGTTATTGTTACTGTGGGGATCATCCTGTCTGCTTCCCATGGGAGTGGGTGGGAATCAAAGGCCTGGGAGATCAGGAGCAATCACACTGGTGCTCCTCATGACTTGAAGCCCATCACTCTGGTGAGACGTGACCCCTGGTGGACAGAGTAGCAAGTCCACCATGGGGATCTGGAGAGAAAGAAATCCATAAAGCGTGTGAACTTGTGATAGCCTTTGGTGCTTGCAAAGATGTGACTTGTTGCTATGGTAATACTTCTGGGATGAATGCATTATAACAGGAAATACCTCAAAACCCCTTTGCTTCAGCCAAAGCCAGAGCATCCATAAGTGGAGGCTTGGTCAGGGGAACTTCCCTTCTGGCTGATGCAGTAAACTCTCTTCCCTTTGGGGACAGAGCAGGGTACTCCCATGTCAATTTGGATTTATAGTTCTTCACCACTGAAAGCTACTCATTGTCAAGCATGGCAGACAACCTATTCCATAGAAAGTAAGCAAGAGCCTGCCAGGGAGTGTGGTAATATACTACAGGGTGCATTTTCTGCCTACCACTCTAGACTGACTTCCCTTTTTCTTCCAACCTGGTGCACAGTTTTGTGGTTAGTTTTCTCTTCTACCTGGCCTCAGATGAGTTCCCTCACCCATTTATCAGGATCAGGATCCAGTTGAAACAAATAAATAAGGTGGAAAGGAAAAGGACCTCAGCATCCCAAACCCTTCCACTGAGTTGTGACTCAGGAATTATAGCACACTGTATTAAACCATTTCTCGTTGCTGCATTGGGACCACTCAAAAGCCGACAGTGACATATGGGAAAGGCCCTGTTAGAGGGATTGGGACTGTTGTGTGATGAATGACACAATATGTCAAATAACATCTGTTATCCATCATGCCGGCTTCCTCAGAACACTTGGATAGAGAGGGGGGGGGCTGGTGGGGAGGGGGCTGAGAGGTGGGTGAATTAGGAGGAAGCAGGACTCAATACAGCTGGAAGAAGATAGGAAACAAGCCCCCAAACCTTGGGAGAGCAAAAGTGATTCAGGAAGATGAGTGAGCCAGTGAGTCCCTCCAGCGACCCACCACTCTCCCTGTCCCTTTCATCTCCTTTCCCTTGATTTTATTTTTAAAAAATTTAATCGGTTGAGGGCTGAGTGTATTAAACCATCACGCAGGCAGGTGAGGGATTAGAGCTGGCTGTACCATTGTTCTGTTCCTTTCATTCTCCAGATGCACCACTCTGGAGGTGGGTTGGATTTCTCAGGGGCCAGACAGACTCAATCGAGCATTCTGCAACTTCATTGGCATGACAAGCTGTACTAGAATTGTCCAAGTGAATGCTCTGAAGCCCGTGTGTGAGAGCAGGTTTTGTACCAGGAGGGATCTTTCATTTTGGATTTCTTCACATTTCATCCATCTAACGTTCCTATCATAGTAATGCAAATGCCTGTCTTCCCTATCTGGATGCAAAGTTTCTGATTATTTTGTGTCAGGAGAGAAAACTTCCATTTGTTTTGGATTTCTCTTTGTGATATTATTAGTGCACCTTTTCCAGGATGAGACCAGGGGCACCCAGGAGGATAAATGGATTTCTCACTCCCTTCAAAGATGCAAATGCTCATCGTGTTATCTAAAAGAATAAATCTGTATTAGTGAATCCAATAGATCAGGACCAGACATCCCTGGAGCTCATCTGCTTTTATTTTAGATGAGATTGGAGGCAGAAGTGCTTATTGAAAATAATTACACTTTCATATTTACAGAGTCACTTTCCTGGTGCTCATATTTCTTTCTAAGTATTATTTTATATCTTTTTAATATATATCTGGATTACTTTCCTGTGTGATAGAGGTAAGGAAAGGCGCAGACAGGAGTAAGATACTTGATCCCCTTACCTGGGATCACTGGAGGAGGTTTCATAAAATGCATTGCCCAGGCTCCATTTGGAAGTTTTTAGATAAGGTTCGTAAATCTGAAATTTAAAAAAATGTATCCAGTTGATTCTGATGATCAGTATAGTGAACAAATCAGTTGCAATCTAAATATCAGTTTTCCACTTTTCCTGTTACTAGTACCCAAATTTCCCTGTGTATTTATCTCAGCCACTTCTCCACCACGCAGTTATTTTGTGACATAGACCTACCTTTATACCATTCAGGCCAGTAGGAGAGAGTGGATCTTAAGACCTAGAACTATTACAAAAGACCCTTTTCCTCTGCAGCAGTGGGTGAAGATGTGGGCCCTGGAATTGCAGTAGGATTGCAGTTTCATTTGCTCTAGCCAGGGAAAGCCTAGAGCTGCTGGGGCTTCTATGTACATCCTGAGAATGAAGCTGATACCATGGAAAGCAGGCAGAGAGATGGAGAGAAAGTTGTTGGATCAATTGAGTTTCTTGATCAGGCCTGTCTGACTTGCAATCTATGTCTAGATGTTTCCGTAACATCAGCCAAAGTGTTTAAGCCAATATGAGTTTGGTTTTAAATCACTCAACACCAAAAGAGTTCTACCTGATTCAAATGGCCAAATTTAGGAAAACCTGCTCTAAATCTCCTTCCAGATATGTAGAGAATCCAAAATTAATGTCATCCACACACTTGCTCCTAATAATACTTACTGAGTACCTGCCAGGGCCAAGCATGATACATGTAAAATTCAGGATGGAATACCCAGAGTGGTGAAGCTGAGTTCTTATCTTCAAGAGGACGACTGAAGGGAAGAGAGGAAGGTACACCTTAAGAAAGAGCTAATGATAAGAGACAATATAAAATTGTCAAAAGAGAAGTACAATCAGCCAGCATAAGGATGTCCAAGGTGGAAGAGCTCTCTCTGAACCAGTGAGTTGAAAGCTACACATAGGAGGTACAATTTGAACTTCTTATTCCTGGCTCCCAAGGACCATTCAGCCAGTGTTGTTTACTTAAAAGGGTTTCTGTCTTCTTTTTCGATCACACTTGGGTAACTTGTATGACCAAAGAGAGGATAAGGCAAAGCTCATCTCCATTTGAGCAGGCACCACCACTCTTGAGTTAAGCGAGCTGACACAGTTGAGGGCATGACCATGGTTTGGTAACTGGTACAAGGATGAGGGTAATTAATTACTCATCTGAATTACTGAATTTAAACACCCAACTTCCCACACTTTGGCCATTCAGGAGCAACAATGAGGATATTTCCCCATGGAGTGATGTCCTGGTGTATCTGAGAATAAGAATGTGGCAGTTGTGTCTATGGTGTATTAGAGAAAGTGAATCTTTCAGAAGAAAGGAAGTTCCACCAAATGTCTAGGCTAAAATCTCTACAGTCTCTGATTAAATGTGGGAGCAATCATATGCAACTCAATAACAAAAAAACAAGTAACCGAATCAAAAAATGGGCAGAAGAACTAAATAGAAATTTCTCCAGAGACATACAGAAGGCCAATAGGCACAAAAAAAGATACTCAACATCAGTATTTATTAGAGAAATGCAAATCAAAACTACAATGAGGTATACAATGAGGATACAATGAGGTATCATTAGAATGGGCATCATCAGTAAAACTACAAACAACAAATGCTGGAGAGAGTGTGGAGGAAAGAAAACCCTCCTACACTGTTTGTGGGAATGTAAATTGGTGCAGCCACTATGGAAAACAGTGTGGAGATTCCTTAAAATACTAAGAATACCATATGATCCAGCAATCCCACTCTGGGCATATATCCTGAGAAAACTCTAATTCAAAAAGATACATGCACCCCAGTATTCATAGCAGCACTATTTACAATAGCCAAGACATGGAAACAACCTAAATATCCATCGACAGATGAATGGATGAAGAAGATGTGGTACATATATATATATACAATGGAACACTACTCAGTCATAAAAAAAAAAAGAATGAAATAATGCCATGTGCAGCAACATGAATGGACCTAGAGATTATCATACTAAGTAAAGTAAGTTAGAAAGACAAATACCAAATGTGGGAGCAATCAGGTTGGTAGGGAGGGGCTTGAGGTCAAATAGACACAAGAGTAGTTAGCAATTGATTGGTTATGGAGTGTAAGAGGGAGAAGGAAGCCAGTTGTGATTCTGAAGTTTTTAACCTGAGTAAATAGGGAACTTACCGTTTAAAATTTAACTCAAAAGCAAACACAAAAAAATTTAGGAGAAGCTGATTTTTGGAGGAATAGAATACTTTCAATTTCAAATATTTTGAATTTAATTGGCTGGCAAGTCATTTGTGTGGAGATATTTCTGGCAGGTACATGGGAAATGAGGGGGTGGTAAAGCAAAGTGAAATTGAGGCTACAGATCTAGCTTTTGGAGAAACACACAAAATTAAAACTGTGGGAATAGACTTAAAGTCCAATAAAGAGAATATACAGAGAGAAGATATGAAGGTCAATGACAAAATATGAGCAAATTTCTGGGGTAAAAGTAATAAATGGACTCAAAAATATAGATGAGTTAGTCAATGATGTACTAGTCATAACAGAAATAACAACCATAGTGGTGAAAACTAGTTGCCAGATGCAAGGCTGTAAGCTCTACATAAATATATTTTTAAAAACTCAATAGCATCTTTTCATTCAAGCAAAGAAGAAAGGGTCAGAGGACAGATCGAATTATAGAAAAATCTAAGGCAACTGTATCGACTGTCTTTGAAGGAGGTGTGAGATCTTTTACTGGTAGAATAGAGGTTCCAATCTTCAGAAGCCTGTGCTAAGGAGCCAGAAAGACCTGGGATTGAATCCCTGCTCTACTTACTAGCCACATGTTCTTGGACAAGTGGTCTAGTTTCCTCTATAAAAGTGTGGAGAATATTTATTGTTATGGACTGAATGTTTGTCTGCCCCATCCCTCAGATTCATATGTTGAAGCTTCAACCCCCAATGTGATGATACTAGGTTAGGATATGGGGCCCTTGGGAGATAATTAGGTTTAGATGAGATCATGAGGGTGGATCTCCCAAGGTAGGATAAGTGCCCTTGTATAAAGAGGAAGAGAGAGCAGAGACACCTCTCTCGCATGTGAGGACACAGTGGGAAGGCAGCTGTCTGCAAGCCAGGAAGAAAGGCCTCACCAGACACCAAATCTGCTGACACCTTGATCTTGGACTTTCTAGCCTGCAGAACTGTGATAAATAAATGTCTGTTGTTTAAGCCATCCAATCTATGGTATTTGTTAAAGCAGTCCAAGCAGACTAAGACATTTACCTACCCCACAGGCTCATTGCAAGGATTAAATAATGAATACTTGGTACAATGCTCAATATAAGATGTCTATTCAGAGTGTGGAAAAGGTGAGAGACCCCAGCTGAGACTAGGCAGAGTCGCCATGTTGTGTATCCAGTTAAGGCAGCCTCCTGGTCCCCAGAGAGGCAGATTCCAGGATGCTGTACACATGCCTGTGAGGGGAGCTACTGAGAAAGGGAATACCTGTCCTCACACACAAGAGAGCCATACTTTGGTTTGCTGCGATGGTCAGGGACATCCATGGCTTCATCTGCAGAATGCTAAGCTGCAAATAACTCCCTTTCTCTTTCATTGGCCTGTTACAAAGCAACAACAACAAAACAATCCAGAGGAAACCTGGCGTACAGTGTGCCTTGTGGTGCACCATCTCATCACCTATCTGTGATCCTCAACGTCATCTTACCCCAGCAGCTCACAAATACTGTGGCCGTGGGTCCCTAGTGCACCTCTGACTCCATGAACTTTGGCCTGATCAAAGTCAGCTCTTCTCCATGGCTAGACAAATGGACTGTGGCGTGACAGCCACTCGGTTCAGCCACCTCCTGATACCTGGGGCCCATTTTCATGATGGATTTGACTGTTGTATGTCTAAGTTATCAGTGCTCATCTTTGTGCGGGAGAGTCTCCCTGATGTTTTTTTTTGAATTTTATTTATTTTTTTATACAGCAGATTCTTATTAGTTATCCATTTTATACATATTAGTGTGTGTATGTGAATCCCAATCTCCCAATTCATCCCACCACCACCATACCCCCCACCACTTTCCCCCCTGGTGTCCATACATTTGTTCTCTACATCTGTTTCTCTTATTTCTGCCCTGCAAACTGGTTCATCTATACCATTTTTCTAGGTTCCACATATATGCGTTAATATACGATATTTGTTTTTCTCTTTCTGACTTACTTCACTCTGTATGGCAGTCTCTAGGTCCATCCACATCTCTACAAATGACCCAATTTCATTCCTTTTTATGGCTGAGTAAATACTCCATTGTATATATGTACCACATCTTCTTTACCCATTCGTCTGTGGATGGGCATTAAGGTTGCTTCCACGACCTGGCTGTAGTAAATAGTGCTGCAATGAACATTGGGGTGCATGTGTCTTTTTGAATTATGTTTTTCTTTGGGTATATGCCCAGTAGTGGGATTGCTGGGTAATATGGTAGTTCTATTTTTCATTTTTTAAGGAGCCTCCATACTGTTCTCCATAGCGGCTGTATCGATTTACATTCCCACCAACAGTGCAAGAGGGTTCCCTTTTCTCCACACCCTCTCCAGCATTTGTTGTTTGTAGATTTTCTGAGGATGTCCATTCTAACTGGTGTGCTGATTTTTTTTTTTTTTTAACTACACAATTTTTCCTTTTTATTAAATCTCTATCCTAGACCCAATGCATGTGAATGTCTAGGGATGGGGTTGAGTCGTGTGTACTTTTACAAAGCTCCTTGGATGATTCTGTGGTGAAGTTACATATTTAAGGAGAGAAGCCTTTGAAAAATTGAACTGGATTTGATTATTTTTTGGTTGTTTGTTCTGGAATGAAATGTTTGGGGCCACATGTTTCTTGTCTCCTACATTAAACAAACATTAATTTTAAACATTATTTGTCCTTTTATTAAGACTGGAGGGTGACTCCTTGCTTATCCAAAACTTAACTTTTTGATTACAATTATTTTAGAATGGAATTAAAATGATAGATTTTGGGTTAGGGACACCTGGGTTCAAATTTCAGTTCAGCTATGTACTAACTGTGACTTTGGGACATTATGTCACCTCTTTGAGCCTCATCTATAAGATGAAGGTGATGTCCACCTCACAAGTTAGGTTTAAAGAAGATACTGCACACAAATTCCCCAGCTCAGTACCTGGACATGGAAATGTACTTTAAACCATAGCTATTATTATTAATAATTTAATTATCTTACATAGTTACTGATTAATCAGTAGATATTCTTATTGCACTATCCTCATAATATCCCATATATTTGTAAATTCAAATCGGTATTTTTCACCTGGGACTTGTCAGAAAATAATAAGATCTTCTAGGACATGTTTTAATGAATAGCCATCATTTCTTTGAAAATATTCATTCACAGACATGTACCTGTATGCACAGACTAGTCATAGCTATTAGTAATTGACTATCTAGAGGCTCATGACTGACTATTTTTTACCTGTTTTGAGATTGTGTTTCTATACTATAACTCAACTAGTTGGATGCTTTCTTTCCTACCCACTAAACTTTTGGGATGTTTGACTTTCTTAGCACTTTTTTGGTGTCTTGCTTTTAAAAAATACTTGTTGAATTGAAATTACGTTAGACTTTGCCTTTACCAAAATCCCTTGAAAAACAGCCTTCCTAGGTTTCTGAATCTTTAATTAGTTAATCCTTGGTCACACATGTGGTTATCTCTCAACCTTTGGCCAGGGAGGGCTTGGAATTTTAAGAATTGTGTTAAGATTGCATACCAGGCAGTAGAAGTAATTCCTCCAAAGGAGGATCCAGATGCAGTGGTATTCGTGTCTCCTCTTCATCTTCCATTACTTACCAAAAATTGCCTTCTTAATGTCTTCCATGTTTCCCATTGTCTCTAGGCTTTGGTCTCTGTTCTAATATAGTTTTCTAACTACTTCTGCTCTCTCCCAATTTTAATATGTTTTACACACGTCTATAAGATTAAACACTTTTACCATATATTGAAACCTTCAACGACTTCTAATTCTCACTTTACAAAGTTTGAACTCCTCTGCCTGACATCCAATGCCCTACAAAATCTGTGTCTTACTAATATTTATGATTTTATCACTTAGAAATCTCTATCTGGACTAACCTTTCAATGAATTTGCTCTTTTATCCTGAAGGTGGCCTCTGTCTATTGGCAGAGAAGCACTGTCCCAGCCAGGGTAGCTTTCCTGAATCGTATAGATTCATTAGATTTCTTAGGAATGATCTGAGCATAATGTCCAGACTCCTGCCATTCCTGGAATTCTCCCTTACTCTCCATCCCCACCCTATACACCCATCGTGCTAAAAATCTTACAGGTCTCTGGGCTGGCCAAGTTGTACTGACTGTTCCCTCTGCGTGGAATGCTCTTCCCCCTAATATCTACATAGCTTCTTCTGCTCAAATGTTTTCACTCAAATGTCATCTTATTAGAGAGGGCTTCCCTGACCAATTGCTGTCGTGATGCATGCCCCGCACGGCCCTCTCTCTCTCTGCCTTATCCTTCTCAGTTGTTTCTACAGCCCTTAGCATCATCTGACGTGATACATGTTCAGTGGTGGGTTTATTACGTGTCTTCCCCTCCATATAGTAGTTCCATGAGGATAGGGACTTTGTCTTGGCCACTCTCTATCACCAACTTCTGGAAGGGCACCTAGGCGCTCAATTACTATTTGTTAAATAAATGAATATGTGCTAAAGACATGGAAAGACATAAGGGAGCACAAAGTATGTGAAATGACTGTGCTCAGTGTGATCGAATATAGACAAATGTTCCCACCAGCCATTCATATTGTCCTTTCCACAACAACAGACAGACACCTAAATTAAATACAGATGCATGTTCCTGAATCTTCAAATCCAATACGGGCACAGTGGTATTCATAATACAGAATCCATCATGTCTGGCATCACTTTAAGGAGATCGGGAGAGGAGAAGGCCTGAGCGTTTCTCCCTGCAGCAATTCCATACCCCTCTTAATGATATTTTGGTAGCTTGATAGAGGCATTTTATCCCAGAAAGCAGTCTGACATTTATCCTGGATTGCCTGAATTTACTGCTGCAGTTACCAGCAAAAAGCCGTCAGGTTTTAGAGTTTTCTCATCCGTGGGAAGCTGGTCAATTTATTTTATTAGAATCTTTTCCAGTGCCTGACCCTAAAATAACCGATTTCAGTGTTTACATTCTTAGATGCAAGCTAATGAAGAGCCCTTGGCAGTTACAGCCAAGCCCTAGATGTCTGAGCAAAACCTAGTAATAATGGCAACAAAAACCTCCCAGTGGAACCCAGTGGAAAAAAATCTCTTATCTAGTATTTTTTTTATATCTTATTGTTTTGTGAATAGACTATTGATGAAAATAATTCTGTAAATGTGGAGCTTTGCTTTCCACCCTCTGCTCCACATTGCTACTTGATAGCTACAACTTGCCTTTTTTTTAGGATCATCTATTTCTCACTCTTTCTTCTTTTCCTCACTTTCTTCCTCCAATCTATGTGTCATTAGCTTGCTTTCTTCACTTGGTAGTAAAGGCTCTTTGGGATTTTTGAGTCTATGGGGAAAACCTTAGAAAAGTTCTCTTACAGGCGCACACAGAGAAGGGATCCCGAGGGCATCTGAGAGTCCTATGTATGGAGATCCCTTCAGCCTTGTCACCAACAATTCTGCCCATTAAAAGTGAACCCAGGTTTGGGCAAGAATGTAGAGCAGTTTGGACTCTCCTAGGCGTCTGGTGGGAGTGCCACTTTGGAAGACATTTTTGAACTTTCTTTAAATTAAAAAGCACACTTCTATGATTCAGTAATCCCATTCGTAGATATTTACCCGAGAGAAATGAGAACACACGTGCACATGATTGCTCATAGCAGCTCTAGTCATAATTGCCCCAAAGGAAAATCATCCAAATGTTTATCAACAGATGAATAGAAAAAACTGAGATATCCATACAGTAGAATACTATTCAACAATACAAAGGAAAAAATATGACATGTGCTGTAATATGGATGAATCTCAAAAATGTGCTTAGTGAAGGAATCCAGACACAAGAAGACTACATACAGTGTGATTCTACTTTATGAAATTATTGAACAGGTAAAACTAATCTAAAGTGAAATAAAGTAAAATGATAGCTGCCTGGGGACAGTGGTGGGACTACTGACTGCAAACAGGTATGAGGGAACATTTTTAGATGATGAAAGTGTTCTATATTTTGATTGAAGTGGTGTTAATGTGGGTGTATACACTTGTGAAAATGCATCAAACAGTTCCCTTCAGATAGGTGCATTTTGTTGATTTAGAAGAAAAACAGAACAAAATGAAAACAAAATGAGCTCATGTTTAAAGTCTGTTCTCATCCACATCCTTCACGCGCCAAACCCTCTGTCCAAAAAGAACTCTTGCCTCCCTGAAACTCTACTGACCATTTACCCATTAGGAGAGCTTTAGAACACATCATTAAGTTATTATAAAAAAACAAGCTCTGAATACAAGATCTGGTTCTGCTAGCCTCTTCCTGTGATATCTCAGGGACAGCAACTAATGATAAAGACAATGAACATGATTAAAATGTATTGACTGCTTGCAATGCCTGGCATTTGTAGTGCTTTACCTCCTTGTATCAAGTTCTTAGCACAGTGCCTGGTGCATAAGAGGCACACCGTAAATATTTATTGAATAGCAGGACAAACCTTATAACAATGTTATAAATATGTCATAATTTTATCATCATTTTATAGATAAGGAAACTGAAGTTAGGTTAAGTGACTTTTCCAAAATCTCTGAGTTAATTAATTGGCAAAGCCAGGTTTTGCGTCCAGGTCTCTGGCATTTGTTTTTCCATTAAGTTAGTTTGATTTAATACAGGGTATATTACCTCCCAGTTGGTTGCTCTTATGTAAAATTGTTATTATATCTACATCTTATAATCTGAGTCATGTGCCTGTACTGATGATCAAACAATTTAAAATATGTGAACAATCTTTGTAAACTCTAAAGCTTTGTAGAAATACAAGAAATAAGCAATATGATTTAATGTAGAATTTGGCTTTCTTTTTATCTATCACAAGAAAAGCTAACATTTTTTGAGTGCTTACAAGGTGCCACATGTTATTTTAAGTGCTGTATAGCATGTTTAATCACTCAGTTCTCACCAAAACTCTATGGGGTAGATATACCATCACCATCATCATCATTATCATCATCTCCATTTTATAGATGAGAAAACTGAGGTTCACACAGGGCTTCCTGGTCACAGAGGCAGTAAGTGGCAGAGCTAAGATATGAATCCAAATAGTCTGTATACAGATATCTCATAATCATTACCTTGTACTCTCTCATCCATCCATCTGTCCATCCATCTCCAAAACAATGGTTCTCAGCATTTTTCCTCGAAACATATCTGACAATTAATGTTCATTCAGTGATGTTCTCACATCATTGTCATTCATGT
Source organism: Lipotes vexillifer (assembly GCF_000442215.2). NCBI lineage: Eukaryota > Metazoa > Chordata > Mammalia > Artiodactyla > Lipotidae > Lipotes > Lipotes vexillifer. The sequence continues at coordinate 290,069 of NW_006770132.1, forward strand.
CAGTTCACCACATAGATTAACAGACTGCAAGTTATGCAGTTTTCTGTGAATCAGTTGAAAATTTCACTTTTTTCTTATTCAGGATGAAAACTGATGCTTTAGATAAAAGCAACAACAACAGCAAACAAACAGTGGCAGGACATACATTCAGCATTAGTAATTCATGACATATTTATCTGGATAATGTCATCTTAAATTGAAAACACACAAAGGGCTAACTCCTCCAAAAAGCTATCCTGCTTATTCTATCTATAACGTCTTTTTTTCCTGCTATTGTAAATCTTTTGGCCAAGTCTGGCGTGCAATGGCTGAATTTTGACTCTTCAGCTGAACGGTGAAAGGGCTTATGCCCAGCCGTTTGTTAGCATTCTTTCCAAGGACTGTACAGTGCTGGGCACAGTAGGTGATGGTGATGGTGTCTCCCAGAGCAACTTACCAGTGTGGTGTTCAGAGGAGAAACCCTCATAGGAGATGAGTGGTTTATTCTTCAGTTTGCCATCCATGTCTATAGGCTGGATCTCACATTTGGGGCAAGAGTCCTGGATAAAAATAAGTTCAGAGGAGGTCTGGTCAAAGCCACAGTTTGATTAAGATGTTTCAGGGAGCTGGATTTCCCTGGCCATCCAGTGGTTAAGACTCCATGCTTCCGATGCAGGGGGCATGGGTTTGATCCCTGGTTGGGGAACTAAGATCCCACGTGCTGCATGGTATGGCCAAAAAAAAACAAACAAAAGATGTTTCAGGGAGAGAACTGTGATAAACCAGGCCTCTAGAGCAAATAAAATTTAATCTGTTTCATGACTGTTTTGATGCTTCAGTTTAAGAAAGGAATTGTCGCATTATTAAATGGATGTCAGTTTTACCTGATTGGTTTTATAAAACTGAGCCTATCTAAAATGCTTTAACGTTCAGTCTTTATAACCTTTGCTATTGTGTTGACTGAGGTGGTACGGGCAACATTTGAACGTCTCAAAAAAGGACTGCCTGCACTCTGCAGACTGATACATTTATTAGCTATTCATTACTGATTTATTAAATATATATACAAAGAGAGAGAGAGCACACCCTATATTTTGTCTAGAAACTAAGTGGACAAAATCCCTTTCATCAGGGAGCCAAGCCAAAATTACTTTTTTTTTTTCTGGGTAGCTGTGCAACGGGACAGAATAAAATATCTCTCTATAGCTCCATCTCTATTATTTATTGTTACTTAAATAAATACATTTTTGTTAAGTTTTTCCATTATAAAATTAACTTCTTCCTTATAGGCGAAAAACCAGAATAATCATTTTATCTATTAGATGTGCAAGAAACTTTGATCTTTTGTGGGTGTGCACAGAGAGCTTCTTATTTGTAATGGAGCTATAGTTGACAACACAAGGTTTTTGATTCTATCAGGTGAAGAGGAGGGTTACTCAACAGGTTTGTGGCAGTCTCCTTACTTAAGATCCTTCTGGGAACAATTCCAACAGCTGAAATCTTTACTTTCTGAAGAGGACAGGACACCCAGGGCATACTCAACATAAAAGGGATCATTATAAATATTTGTCTTAACTCATTCAGGAGAATTCTAGAATCAGGAATATATGATTAGGGTATCATGTCTAGGGGAAATTATCTCTACTATGCTTCAAACTTTAAATCTTATAGAAAGACTTAAAACCAGTTTTGAAACCAAACAAGATTAGAAGCCTTCTGGGGACCACCTGCAGGATATGTCTGCCTGGTAGTCATATTGTGCAGGATTATGCAGGTTTGTTGGCTTAAAGGGTGTCAAAGGATTATATAAGTCATCCTCTTTCATCAAGTTCAAAATAAAAGTTTATTTTCTGCCAGTAGAGTAGAAAAAAGGGTAATGTTAGAAACACATACTATGATCATCAGTTCTCCTACTTCCTCTGAGATTTTCTGGGTCTGGGATGAGTGGGGATCCCAGATTTGTCCACGTAGGGTTCTTGGTCTCTTTCAACTTTCAGTGCCTTCAATCACATGAGTAGTGTGGTGTAAAGGGAACACCGATGGAATAGAAGTGGAAGGAATGAGAGATAAATAGTAGAAAAAATAGTCCTGCTTTTCTTGTTGGAAAGCAAATCGACTGCCCCCTTATATTACCACTTTAAAAAATGAGTTAAATCAACCCAATAACCAGGCTCAGCAGCCTGGCTGAAATGAAGTCAACTGGTACGACTAGAGACCAGTCTGAAGAAACACTGGTCTGAAGATCAAGCCAGTTTTCCCCAACACTTAGAGGTTGGGCTTCTTTAAAAAAGTTAAAACTTTAAGAAGTAGATGACAAAATAAAAATAATTATAATTACCTTTAGTACATGAAATACAATGTCATAATTAGTACACTGTGTCCTATATAATATTCCATATTATGCTGTATGGTAGTAAGTTCCATTTATGTGCCAGGCATTGAACTATTCATTTTGCATCAGTTTTCTATTTCTCCCAATAATTGTATGTGAGCCATAGCCTCATTGTCCCTTTTAAGAAATGAGAACGTTGAAGCAGAGAGAGGTTAAGAGCTCATCCTAGGGCATACCAGCACTAAGTTCCTGTTGCAGGTTGATTATCCTAGCTTGCTGACCATGGGGAGATTTTTTAGGTTTATAGTAAGCTATCATATGTAGTTCGGCATTATAAGGAAAATGAGGTTGGTAAGAAAATAGATGGGAAATTGCGGTTGATTTGTGGTAGAGGCAAATAGACATCTCAGGGTCCCATTGAGGGCTTCCCTGGTGGTGCAGTGGTTGAGAGTCTGCCTGCTGATGCAGGGGACATGGATTCAGGCCCCCGTCAGGGAAGATCCCGCATGCCGCGGAGCAGCTGGGCCTGTGAGCCATGGCCGCTGAGCCTGCGCGTCCGGAGCCTGTGCTCCGCAACGGGAGAGGCCACAGCAGTTTATGAATTAATTATGTTACAGAATTAGTTAATTATGAACTTATAACTGTTTTTTGTTTTGCCTTAAAGGCTTAGTAAAGTCTCATACATATCCCTAAGTGAACTATTACTCCTCAGTATGCTTGCTCATAAATGATAGTTTGACTCCAAAAAAGTGAAACTTTCTACTTCTTTCTGAGTTGTATTCATTTATTTTGGTACATAGCTTTCCCTTTTTAGCCTACATATATACAATAATCACGTGAGTATAATAGGCACCCTGTAAAAGCGCCCACCACGAGGAGCTGTTTTTATTTAGGATTTCACAGGAGTATCGCATCAATATATAAATGTTGAAAACACTATATAAAATATATATAAGTGCCATATGATTTTTTAATTTAATATTTACGTCCCATAACCATTCATGCATACATGTGTGTCTATATGTGTATATAAACATAAAATATATGGGGCATATATTAAACACAATCCCTCCCCCACAGTGTACTTAATATTTATTAACATTGTTTTCAAAGCCGCCTTTTAATCTTTAGTGCCCCAGTTTTTCTTTCCCTTCCCTTTGCAGGAGTTTTCATCTCTCTTTATTACTGAAATTCCCATGACTGCACTTCCAGGTAGCTCACTCACTGTGAATGATTATTTCTCATGCGCTCCTAGGGGCAAAGTTGTTTCATAGTGATCAAACGATTGCAACATCCACTGCTTGAAATCTCCCATCCAGTCCCTCCCTGCCTCACTCAGTCCATACACAGTCTTTCCCATCTGGGATTCCTTTGCTTTAGTCAATTGCCTGCAAAGTCTGAGTTGCTCCATCAGTTAAGAAATAGATATCGGTAGCCCTTATTGCCAGCATCTATTTCAAAAGACAGTGCCACATAGGAGTTGAGAATATACAATGAAGGGTCAGACAGATCTGGGTTCAACTTCTACCATTTTCTAACTATATGACCATTCTGAGACTCTTTTGTTGGGTGGTTGTGAGGATGAGTTGAGATAATCATGCATTGTGTGGAGTGCAGTGTGTCCGGTGCATGATAGGTGATCAATAAATGGTGACATTCTTATTATCATCATTGATTCTGCCAAGCCTCCAAGTTTCAGCTCAAGCTTTTCCTCTTTTTGAAGATCTTTTCTGACTCCTGTAGGGAGACTTCATGACTTGTTTCCCTATCGTATCATTTCCACTTGTTTATACCACCTTTATGAACGTTCCTTGATATTGTGTTTTTTTGTTTTTTGGGGTTTTTTTGCTAGGATTTCTCTACCCCCACCACCAGCCCTATACTGTAAACTCTTGAGGGTAAAGATGTGACTTAAATCACTGTATCCCTACTGCTAGACACAAGTATATCATGAGAGTATGGGGACAGGCAGGGAACTTGCAACCTACAAATACTTTGATAAAAACTGCTTGTGAATTTCTTCACTGGCTGTGTGGGAAGAAAGCATTAGACACAGCATTCAGGGCCTTAGCCACCTTTTTCTAACTGGTCTTAAATTGGACCTTTACACAAGGCTTGCTAGGTCTGGCTTTTAGAATGGAAATCTAGAAACTCTGTTCATTGCAAAAATTTTGGCATTCTGAAGCTCAAATTGCTGAGTTCCTCTAGAGAATAAGGAACAGTTAAGCAGACCGTGTAGTTTCTCAGATTCACTGCCAGAATCTGCACTCCAGGCAGCTGGCCTCCCTGCTTTGGTTCAGGTTAATTTCAGGGGCAGGTCACTTTCCACAGAGGGGCTTGAAAACATCTATATGGACATCACTGTGGGTTTGCATGTTTTTTCTCCACTAAGGAGAGAATCATTTCATGTGTCTGGTAAAAAGTCTTAAACCGTCTCATTATCAGCCTTTGCAGGCCTTTTAGTAGTAGCACAGCTTCCATTCTGTGGGAAGCTTCCATTCTGAATTGGGCTGCAACTCTTACTAATAAGACTCCTGTACTTACTTCTTCTAAATTGCATGTTCATGTTTATGGCTGTTCCCTTTATCACCAAGGAATAATGAGCAAGGTTTGCAAATTCCTTAGCTAATAATTCAGTGATCATGGTTATTAAAAGAATGTTGTGTTCAGTAGATGTGAGAAGGGCATGGGGGAATTAGGAAAGATGAATTATCAATCTTGAGACTGAATGAGAACAGAATTTTTGGTCTCCCCTCCTTGAATCTAATTTGCCTAAATGAAGTGGGGAAGGCAGAGTGGATTGTGATTGATATTTTAAAATCATGTTTCCAATCCTTGATGAGGACAGAAGGGTTACAGTGCTGGTGGCTTCTCTGTGTAAACTTTGCCATCTTCAGGGCATCCCACTGCTTCTATTTTAAAGAGTGGAACACAGAGGAAAACTGGGGAGCATTTTAAGGGTGATATATAGTGTTGAATGGAGACCCGCCAAAAGAGATATGTGTATGTCTTAACCTTAAGAGCCCATGATTGTTTGGAAAGAGGGTCTTTGTAGATATAATTAAGGATCTGGAGATGAGATCTCAAGGAATGCCAGGAGTCACCAGAAGCTGGAAGAGGCAAGGACGGATTCTCCCCCAGAACCCCGAGAAGGAGCACAGCTCTGCCCAACTTGATTTTGACATTGTGGCCTCCAGAACTGCGAGAGAGTAAATTTCTATTGTTTTAAGTAACCAAGTTTGTGGTAATTTTTTATGGCGGCCACAGAAGATGAATACAGGTGAGTAGGATTTATATCAGGGAGGCAGATTTAAAAGACTGGTCAAGGTGTAAGTTCTCTTACTACTTATTGGGTTGTATGGCATTGGGCAAAGATATTCTCTGATATCTGATTGGTTGGTTCACTGATACATTCATTTATTCATCATGTACTCAGTAATCTATTCAATAAATACATACTGACTTCCTCCTGTGCTGTAGCCACTGTGGTAGACATTGTGGTGAGTGGAGGTGTTTCCTAACATTAAAAAATATTACATCTAATGAAAAGAAATCAGCTATTACAGTATGTGTTTGTTTGTGAAATTTTCTTTATCTGATCATACATATTCTAATGGGAGAAAATGCTAATTGGAGAACATTTAGAAAATATAGATGGGCAAAAATAAAAGTAACCCATTATCCCAACACCAAGGGATTAATCACAGTTAACATTTTAATAGATTTACCTCCACCCATTTTATAAATAGTTTTACTTTTATGAAAATTTGAATAGTGTTCCTACTTTAACACTACATCAAGTATTTCACCATTATATGAAATATTACTTTAAAATATCATTGTAATGACTTTACAAAGTCCTTTGTATTGTCCCCTGATAGGGTAGCACTTAGGTTTCACCTGAATTTTTTTATATGCACAAAGATAGATTTGTGCCCTGGGAGTTAGCTCTAGGACCCCAGAAAAGGGACCCTTGACCCAGCTTGAAAGACATCAAGGAAGGACTGAATATGATAGGCATAATGAAGCCACCTCACAGGTCCATTCTAAGGATCCAGGCAAAGCCTTCTTGTTTGGTACTTGGTGCTTAGGTGAATTTGTCTCTCTTTCC
>NW_006770132.1:296500-346916 GCF_000442215.2 Lipotes vexillifer
CTTTCCCTTAGCTTTGATTTTCAATAAATAAAAATTAAGTAAAAAAGAAAACCTGAGTGCCTATAGTTTCACATCTGTAGGATAACCACTGTTAATATTTTGGTGAATAAACTTTCATCATTTTGTATGTGTATGTAATACACATATGCATATATATTTACATATATGTTTCCACATATATTAAAAGTATGGAAGTGAATATATACATATAATATTGTGTATTGTAATATTGCAATATAATATATTTATTAGCTTCCCTGCATTTTTTTTTAGAAAAAAGATTATGTAGTACACGCTTTGTGTTACTCTGTTCTTTTTCCTCATGCCAAAACTATTCTTCTGAGACATCATTTTTAATAACCCGATTGTAAATATTTTGTTCCAAAGATGGAAAATAATTTATTTGACCACTATGCTGTCACTGGAATTTCAGTTAGTTCCACGAATGCTGTTGTTGTCAGTCTTTACCATACCATTAATTATTACCTAAGGATTAATTCCCATACGGGAACTACTGGGTCAAGCATCTTACCATTTTTCTTGCTTGTACTAAGTTGTGGCAAATTGCTCTTGGAGAAGTGTCCCAACTTGTACTTATACTTGAAGTGTGTGAGGGTGCCCACGTCCTGAGTCTGTTCTGAATGTCATGGGGAAGGTCGTGTGTTGCCAACATTCAAAGTTGTTTTCCTCTTTGAGTGCTTATGTCAGAGTTCAGGTTGGTGGTCATCTTTATCAGGCTAATGGACATTTGTAAAGAAAAATCTCATCAAAGAACTCATGGCAGAAATGATTCCATGAAATTCTGTTAAACATCCATTAAGCATCCATTATGAGCCTGAGACTTTTGTTGTGTCTGGTACTATGCAAAGATGAATGAGATATGATTCATTGAAAAAGCACATAGAGGGCTTCCCTGGTGGCACAGTGGTTGAGAGTCCGCCTGCCGATGCAGGGGACACGGGTTCGTGCCCTGGTCCGGGAAGATCCCACATGCCGCGGAGCGGCTGTGCCCGTGAGCCATGGCCGCTGAGCCTGCGCATCCGGAGCCTGTGCTCCACAACGGGAGAGACCACAGCAGTGAGAGGCCTGCGTACCGCAAAAAAAAAAAAAAAAAAAAAAAAGCACATAGAGGGGTAGAACTTACACATACTTATAAATGAATACACATACATATGACAAGGAAGAAGGTGATACATACACTCATATGGATGCAGGCAAAAGGGGAGATGGAAGTCAAGTTTTCTTGGACTATATGACATGGAGGTGAGCCACCAAGGCAAGGCAGGATTTTAAAAGATGGAGATTAGAAGGCCATAAGAATAGCAGGAACAAAGGTCATAAAAGGCTAGGAATATTTAAGTAATGGTCAGCAATCTAGTTGGAGCCTAGAAAGAATGTGAAGGACTTTGACCAACATTGAAACCAACTTGAAACTTATTGTAATGGCAAAAGTACTCTCTGGGTATTCCTGCTTTTTTTTTTTTTTTTTTTCCTGTCATTAAGTGCTGGAGACTGTTTTCAATGGGTAAGATTTATCAGTCCAAAGTTCATATTATGAAAGTTGAAGATGAAGAAAAAGAGTATAATATTTTTTGGTGAAATGGAACTTGAACATTACAGCGGAAGGACAGTGGAAGAAAGAAAAAGCCATTCTCCTGTCTTGGTCCTTTGACACATTTAGAGAACTTCTTGATGGTTTTGTGACAATAACAATAACCATCATTTATCAAGGACTTATTATGTGCTAGATGCATTTTGAGCCATTGACTGACTCTCCATAACAATTCAGGTACGTATTTTAAGCCACATTTATGGATAAGGAAGCCAAAGTCTAGTAAGGTCATGTGCCTTGCCCAAGATCACACAGTCTCTAGATTATAGCACTGGGAATAAAACTTACATTGGTTTTTTCCAGATCCCATGCTCTTACTACTTCCCTCTTCTGAATATGTAGACATCCATGTGCAGGACTTTCTTGGTTCTCTTATTAAGTCATATCTCTGTACCCTAGGGCATAGAGAACTTGTGTTATCATATGCAATGAATGTCCAGCAGATTACCTGTTTTCATATTATAATATTTTCTGCAGATTCTGCCAAACCATCATCTTAGAACTACAAATCTTATGATACATCCTGATAAACCCATCTTAGTTGAAAATAAAGTTTAGTAGAAAGTGCACTTAATACCCCTAAGCTACTTAACATCATAGCTTAGCCTAACCTACCTTGAAAGTGCTCAGAACACTTACATTAGCGCACAGTTGGGCAAAATCCTCTAGCACAAAGACTATTTTGAAATAAAATGTTGAATATCTCATGTAATTTATTGAATACTATACTGAAAAACAGCATAATTGTATGGGTACAGCATGGTTGTAAGTGTATCAGTTTTTACCCTCGTGATTGCCTGGCTGACCAGGAGCTGTGGCTCATTGCCGCTGCCCAGCCTCAAGAGAGAGTACTGTACTGCATATCTCTAGCTCAGGAAGATATCACAATCTGAAATGTGAAATACCCTTTCTATTGAATGTGTAGTGCTTTCATACCACCATAAAGTCAAAGAATCATAAGATGAACCATTGTTAAGTTGGGGACCGTCTGCAGATTGAAATTCAGTGGTCATCTGGTTCACCGTCCACTCTACTGAAATCCCCATTTGGCATCTCAGATAGGTATTTTCTGCTTCAAAACTTTACTGCATTACACTGGAATGACTCATTTAATATAGTTGAGAAGTGGAATGAAGGAAAGTCACGTTTACTTCTAGAGAGGTTAAACATCGAATAGAAAAAGTAACGGTTAGATGCTGCTAGAGATACGTCCAAGAGTCTGCAGTGTTGATTTCAGCCTTACCCACCTTTCACAGTGTAGGAACTCCTGTGCTAACAAGAAAGAAGAGATGTATTCCTGACCCATAACTGTGATGAGTTAACCTACTTTGGTAATATATTTATAATCCTTTTGAGCTCCTTGGTGGAAAGATGCAATATGAATATAAAATAATAACAGAGCTAACCTTCAAGCACTTCCTGAATGCCCAGGTGTGGTTTGAAGCTTAATAAATTTGTGTTAGTAAAAATATTCTGAGATCCCAGTTGAAGGGAGCTAGAGAACACAAGTGGTTATTAATTATTATTATTATCAACTCCTGCCCAGAGTTATGGAGATTGATGGTCTCTGCCATGTTTTATCCCCAGGAGTGTAGCTGCAGGTATCAGTCCAGGGCACAATAAATGTCTAATCCCTTAGAAGGATTAACTCTACATTGGATTAAAAAAATTAATGATTCCCCATAATCTATTCTGAATGAACTGCTTCTTTCCCCTCCTATTTCATCTGGTGACTTTTGGTATTTATAATGGAAACAGACTACACTAAAATCCAGGCTGGACCCTTTGTGTTTTATATTGGGTAACAGTGCAAAGAAACTTCACGGATTTTTATTACCTCTGTAACATGAGAAGAAGAAAAAGGGGAAAAGAGTTTTGTTTTATCTGTGGCATATTTTTCGACCCTTGTGTCATGTGGGCCAATTCTTGTGACCCAGGACGTCTGCACTAGGTCTAATAACAGTCCACCTTGACCAGAGTTTTTTTTAATCAATCATCTTATTTGAAATAGTCTTAACTGTTCCACAAAGCTTCAGCAGCCAAGCCAAAATTTGTTTCCTGTTTCACGCTTGCCCCAAGGAGGCACGGGGAAAAGTTGGTGGCCGAGTAATTCTGCCTTAATCACTGTCTATTGTCACTGACTGAGAAACACAATGGAAAGATTTGGGCAGATGGAATGGTTCAAGTGCCTCTCAAAAGTGATTACAGAAAAGTTTCACTGGTTTTCCAGATACAAACATGTAGCTGTGAAAATAAACAAACTTCTGCATCCCTACAATTATTGCTTACCAATGCAGATGCAGCTTCAGTGAATCCCAGCTCATCTTGAATCCTGTGATGATGTCTCCAAATGAAGCTTCTTGCTATCTTAGCCAGAGAGGGAGCAGTCGGGATTCAGCTAAAACAATCTTGTGAAAATGTCCTCCTTGTTTTCCAGTGGAAATTTGAAGGACATTTCCAATCAGGTTAACGAGGACCTGCTGATTCAGTGCTGAAATGGGTTTATTTACATCTTTCCACTTATCTATCCATGAAGAGCCATTCTCCTTTATCTGCCAGCCAATTGCAGCCTGCCAGTATAACATCTGGCTTGAACAGCTGCCAAAAGAGGAAACACACGTTCTGTCCCTTCCAGCAAGTAGCAAGTGTAACTGAGAACCTGTAATTGCAAGAGTGCACAGAATTTGGGCAGAAATCGTGAGGTGAGATGAGAGAGGAGATGGAGGGTGTAGAACCAGCCCCTGTGTAACTTCCAGGGGAGTCCCAGGTGGAAAGAACCACAGAGGAGAGTAATGATTCATTTTCATCTCTACAGAAGTTCTTGTTAACATGTATCTGATGATGCCCATGCCACTTTTTGATTAGGCACACGTAAGGAAACAATATTTTCCCAAATTGAAAATGCAAGGGGTCATTTATGAATCTGGGAGGCATTGTTTTGATTCTATGACTAAGTCTCCGCTGAGCCCAAATTTATTCTTTTTTATCTTTTTTTTTTGCGGTACGCGGGCCTCTCACTGTTGTGGCCTCTCCCGTTGCGGAGCACAGGCTCCGGACGCGCAGGCTCAGCGGCCATGGCTCATGGGCCCAGCCGCTCCGCGGCATGTGGGATCTTCCCGGACCGGGGCACGAACCCATGTCGCCTGCATTGGCAGGCAGACTCTCAACCACTGCGCCACCAGGGAAGCCCCCCAAATTTATTCTTAAGGAGGCATGGGCAAGTTAAGATAGAAACTGGTTTGCTTCTGCATTTCCCAGCAAGATCACTCCGCATGGCACACTGATATGCTATTGCCTGATTAGGAGATGCATTGAAAGGACAGCCTGTTATCAGTTTATTCCATATCTTGTCAAGAACTTCCAGAACTTTTCTCCCCTCTCTTAGGGTCTATTTCCTCCAGACTCTATGACTGTGGTACTCAATCAAAATGTATGCTATAAAGTTGCTCTGAGAACATTTTCAAAGCTTTCCATGAGACCAGATAAGAATCACTGGAGGTAACTGAAAAAGTTTGAAAAGTTTCCTAGATTGTTCTAATCTGCCTTCCTTTCTCCACACCCTCACACCTTCCTTAGAACCACTGTGTTCATGAGTTTCCACCTGCTTATGGCTTGTACAGCTCTTGGGCAACTAACTTGGAACCTCAGGGATGTTCTGAGAGCTCCTGGAAAAGAGCAGAGCAAAGCACAGGTGAGGCCACGTGCAGAGTAACAGGCAAAGTGAACTGGTGCCAAGTACTACAGTCAAAGCATACTGAGCGAGGTGTTGGCTAATATATTGATGATCCTGCCAAACTCTTGGCTGGGCCTGATGACAACATGTACAGGACAAGGACAAGAAAATAATATTATTCTAGAAAATTGAGATTTCAGTTTAGCATTTCATGATACATTGTTTTTAATGTGGTGTTTAGGTCCAGGTATCCAACAAATGTTTACTAAATGCCAGGGACTTTGCTATGAATTGAGGATATAATGGTGAAAAAAGCAGACATAGTCTTCATGCAAAATAAAATGTGTTCTGAGGTTAATAGCAATGATTTCTGATGGAGAATAACTTCTCTCCCAGGAGGGGATATGTGAACTGATGTGGAGCATGAGGAGGCAGGGCAGGCATGTGTGGTCCCATTTCATAGAACAGCATGTTCAAAGGCCCTGAGGTGGGAAGAGAATGCAGCATGTTTGAAGAACTAAAGAAGACAAGAGTGGTCTTCAAGCAGCAGGTGTCTTAGGTTGGGTTCCCTGAGAAGCAGACTGTGGGACAGAGCTTTGTGGGCAGGAAGTTTACTGGTGAATGTGCTCAGAATCAACACGCTATGGGGGAGTAAAGACAGTAGGAATGGACAAAGGGAGGAGTGGAATGAACTCTGAGGCACTAGCAACAGAGACCTCAGCTAGTCCCTTAGATTGTTCTGCAGCTGAGATACTCTTCAGAGCCCCGAGGCTAGCGGATCAAACCTTTATACTCCTGCATGGACAGATCTTGTAAGTTGCTCCCAAAAAAGAGAAACGTCCTTGGATAGGGTTGATGTTTTGGGTGGAAAATAATTCCCAGAGAAGAACTCAGCTAAGAGCTGTCAGCCACCAAGACTCCCATCATCTGGGGGCATGACGGCCTCAGTGCTGAAAGGGGGATCTGGGTGAAGTACCACAGTACACACTACAGCAGGCGAAAGGGAGAAGGGCGTGATCGGAGGTTGGAGTGGGAGGCAAGGGCTGCCGTGCAGTGGCTTATGGGTCATGGGAAGGAGTTTGGGTTTTATTTTAAGGGCAGTGGAAAGACATTAGACACGGTTTAAGCAGGGTTTTAATGACTAAATGTGGCTTTTCAGTGTGTTCTCCTTTGATATTTACACACGACAGATAACATAAGAAAAAGAGGGGATAGCACTATGTCGCCATTTATAGAATAGAATATTAGAATTGATAAGCTTGGTTATATTTGCCAAGGTAACATAGTTAATAAGTGAGAAAGAAGGGCTCAGGTCCATGTCTGTTTGGATCTAAGATTTAAAATCTTTCCACCACACCATGCTGAAGATTTCAACTTTGTTATAACAGAAACTATGGAGCATCTGTAGTTTTTGTCCACTGTGTGCATGTGTCTGTTTAATGACGAGTAGACTCTAGGAAATTGCACTTTTAATCTGGAAGCACTAGAAAAGACTATCTTTTCTGGTGACAAATTAACAAGAACACAGGAGGACAGAATTCGAGGGAAGAAAGTGATGCCGTGCTTAAACCTTGGAAACCATTCCCTCATCCAGATTCTAAGATCTGTCTGTATTGTTTGATTTCCTTTAGTGGTTTTGAAGTTTGGATAGGCTTTTGGTTGGGGTTGGTGAAGGGTTTTAGGAGAAAGTATACTTTAGCCACTAAGGAAGAAGGCTAGGCAGTAGCAAGGTAGAGATTACCCTCTCTTCTCCATCACAGAGCAAAAATAACAAGTGACTCACCTAGAAAAACGTAGATGAGGTACCGGATCCCTTGGGAAGATCTGCTTGCCTGTATGTTCCGGATAAAGGAATCTCTCGGCAATTCTTGGTTTATGTCATTTGTGCTCTAGAAAGCTACCTGAAGGGGTTATTGAATTCTCTAAAGAATTCAGAGACAGAGTCAATGTAAAGGCAGAATCAGAATCAATTTTGTATGAATGAATCTGCATATAGAATGAAAGCTAAATACAGTTTATCATGTAACATACAGTTTTACTGTGTAGGGCTGATGAACTCTGGTTCAAGGGCCAAATCTGACCCATAGTTTGGTTTTGTGTAGCCCACAAGCCGAGAATAGTTTTTACATTTTTTTACAGGGTTGAAAACAGTTGGAATAAGAAGAATATTTTGTGATATGTGAAAATTATATGAAGCTTAAATTTTAGTGTTCATAAATCCAGTTTTATTGGAGCATAGCCATACCCGTTTGTTTAGATACTATCTGTGCTTGCTTTTGCCCTGCAATAGCAGAGCTGAAGAGTTGTAACAGAGACTGTATTGCCCTCAAAGCTTCAAATATTTACTAACTGGCTCTTGACGGAAAGAGTTTGTTAATGCCTCTTCTTATTCAGATATGGCTTTGAGTAGTGCTCCTCAAGTTTTGTCCAAAGATGGCTGGGGATTTTGTTAAGATGAAGATTTGAATTCAGTGGGTCTGGGGTGAGACCTAACAAACTTCAGGTGACGCTGATGCTACAGGCCCACAGACTACACTTTGAGTCATGACAGCTTCGAGGATGCTCTATGCCCTTTGATTCTGGTATCGTCTAGATCAGGGGTGCCCAACCCCAGGGCCTCGGACCAGTACTGGTCTGTGGCCTGTTAGGAACCGGGCCACACAGCAGGAGGTGAGTGGTGGGTGAGTGAGCAAAGCTTCATCTGTAGCTCCCATCGCTCACATTACTGCCTGAACTATCCGCCTGCCCGCTCCAGTTCGTGGAAAAATTGTCTTCCATGAAACCGGTCCCTAATGCCAAAAAGGTTGGGGACTGCTGATCTAGATCATTCATGGATTGATGCTGCTTTGCTCTGTGCCATTTTTGTTCTAGGGCTTGCAGTACAGGGATGTGGTAGAGCAAATGTAGGCTCTAGAGTCATCATTCTGAGTACAAATCCTAGTTGTTTCACCTCCTAGCTGGGTAACTTTGGTCATGCTCTTTAAACCATCTGTGCCTCAGTGTACTCTCTGAGAATATTGAAACAAATTAAGTTCTTATTTTCAAGTGAAGTTGTGAGGATTTAAAGAGAAAAATCCATGGGAATTCCCTGGCGGTCCAGTGGTTAGGACTCTGTGCCCAGGTCCCACAAGCCATGTGGCACGGCCAAAAAAAAAAAAAGAGAGAGAAATCCATGTAAACTGCTAACAAATAGTGCCTGACACATAAGATATACTCAATTATTGTTTACTCTATTTGAACAGTTGATACTCAAAAAATATAATTCTTATTCCCTTAATTTGCAATTACTAAAAAATCTTATTTTTAAGTTTAAATTTAATTTTATATCCAAGGACACTTTTTTCTGTCCTTCATTCTGCTCTGTAAAATTCCTGTTACTTTCTTTATGGAATTGTCTATTTTCCCATCATTTCTATGTAGCTCTGTTTCGGTTCTCTGTTTCATTTGCCTCTTCTCTACTGCTTTGCCAAAGAGGATTTATAATTTGCTGTTTTAAGTTCCAGGTTGAACAAAACTGTAAGAGCATGTCTTTGAGAAGCCATCAAGATGATAACGGTGCCCCTTCAGTAAACTTGCCGAAGTCACAGAGTTTGCTCTTTAATATTTGACATTCATTTTCATGCAAGATGGCACAAACAACTCACAAGTATATGTGCAGTTTTTTTGTAATCTGTTACAGTGCATGAACAAGAAACATATATTGTTATTTTTCACACTGCCAGGTCTTAAATCTGTGGTCCTTAATTTCTTTTGGATCTTGGATCTCTTTGAGGATCTGATGAAATTATCTCACCCCAGATAAAATGCATATACACAAGCATTTTTATACACAAAACTTCTGGAGTCTATTACCCAACATGGGCACTCCATGAACCTCAAGTTAAGAACTCCCGACCAGTCACTTTTCACCGGCAGAGATTAGATCTTATCTTTATACTTATATCATATCTTTACAGAGCCTGGCACAGATATACCCAATTAATACCTGTCTATTTGAACTTGACTTCTATGAAGGTGACTTCAAAACATCTCCCTTCAGCCAGGAGCTTTATTTTAAGTACCAGATACATATACCCAAATGTCTTTCCATCTCAACCCAGTTCTCTCTTACCTATCTCTACCTCAAAATATCTAAAATGCAAATCTGCTTTCTCTATGAGAGAGTATGGCTTTGGAGACAGAAATCAGTCCATCTAACTCAGCTGACATTGAGTATCATGCATGTATCTGTTTCCTTATCTGTCAAGCAGTGGTAATAATGTCTTCCCCCAAGGGAGTGTTAGGAACCGGAATCTCCTGCTCAGGATCTATCAGTCTGATACTTCTAACCCTAAACTCATCAGAGAAGATTTCCTTACCTTTATTAGACTCAGAATAATATTAGAGATTCTTCCTCTGGAAACCTCCCCTTGAACCTCCAGCCTGGTCAGTCTCCTCTTCTGAGCTCCCATTGTGCTGTGGACACATCAATCTCACCTGTTTATCTGTCTGTCTGCCCTCTCCTCAAGCGTGGAGAGTAGGAACTCTTCACCTTCGTACTCTCAAGGTCTTGCATAATTTCTGGTTCATAATAACATCTATTAAATACAAGGTAGCATTTACAAAATGCCTTATGCTGCCTGACCTCTACTGAATGCGTTCCCATCTCCTGACGGCATTAGCCTATATCCATGAATCCAACTTGGAAACCTTAGTGTCATTTTCAACTCCTTCTTTCCATTACCCCTATTTTAATTAATTATCAAGCCTTAGTGATTCTACCTCTTTAATATCCTTTCTTTCATTTTCATTCTTGCCTGGTTTAAATTTTCCCCGTCTATTGCTTAAATTTTAATACCACTCTTCTAATCAGCTGGATTTTTTTGCCCCTGGTTTTCCATTCTGTCTTTCCACCAGAAGTTATTTTCCTTTGATCCTAAAACACAGATATTAATGCATTACTCTCTTTAATGGTCATCAACCCATAGGCTTAATATGAATATTCATGAGCCTAACCCAGACCTATTGAAAGAATCTGAATCCCAGGACTCTGTATATTTACCAAGGTTCCTATGTAGTTTGGTACATCCTCAGATTGGGGAAGTCCTGACCTAACCTACTGTTTCTCAAACTTTCCCTCAGATCCCTCAGTAGTGTTTCTTCAAATGTAAATTCCTGGGCTTCCTCCCAACGGTAGGATTCAGGAGATTTGAGGGAGGCCTGAGGATCTGCACAGTAACCCCTTCCCCGAGTGGTTCTGATGCAGGTAGTCTATAGAATTACCCTTGAGCAGCCCTGGCTGATAGGTCTAAAACCTGGAATCACACACAAAGCTCTTCACAAACCTTGGCTTCATTTCCTCCTTCCCCTTCCCCCTGCCCCCATATATTAGACCCTCAGGAAGGCAGAATTGCATAGCAGCTAAGAGCTGAGCACCAGCATCACACTTCCCTGTGTTCAAATCTAGGCTTTTCTATTTACTAGGTATGTGAGCTAGTAAAGTGCTTAACCTCTATACACCTTAGCCTCCTCATCTTTAATTTGGAGGTAATTATATAATTTCTGCTTGCCATTTTTGTGCCAAATGTTAAATGAAGATCAAAAATACAGAGTTCTTGGGCTTCCCTGGTGGCGCGGTGGTTGAGGGTCCGCCTGCCGGTGCAGGGGACGCGGGTTCGTGCCCCGGTCCGGGAAGATCCCACATGCCGTGGAGCGGCTGGTCCCGTGAGCCATGGCCGCTAGGCCTGTGCGTCCGGAGCCTGTGCTCCGCAACGGGAGAGGCCACAATAGTGAGAGGCCCGCGTAACGCAAAAAAAAACAAAACACACACAAAAAACCCAAAAAACCAACACCCCTTGGAAGGAAATTCCATTTCCTTCTTGATCCATACATTCGAGTGTTAATACCCTTTTTCTAAGCAACAAGTTATTTCCCAAGCTCAAGCTTTCTGCTTCATCCCTATCACAGGAAATGAACAATACATCCTTCATAAGGGCATCTGTTATTATTCACCACTCCCGATCTACACTGTGGATTTGGATGTCTGTCTTTCTTTGCTTATACTGTTTCTTCTAACCAGTTTGCCTTCTCCTCATTTTTCCCCTTCTATTTCCATACCCTTCTAGGCCCAGGATATACATGACTCTTTAACATCTTTCTTAACGCATTCCACTTCCTTAATCCCCTACTTAGGTAATAGTCCTTATTCACTACCTGTGCTTTGTTAATCACATCATCATAATTGCTCTCACATTTCATTACGGTCATGTGTATGTTTCCCTCACAGGCAGGATGGTGAGACCCTTAGACATGAACTCTGTCTCATTCAACTTTGTAACCCAGGCACCTAGCACAGTTTCCCAGAGTGGGCATGCAACAACTGTTTGCTGCACGAATGAAAGTGATAAATATATGGCGAATATAGTTGTTATGAGTAAAGAACTTGAGGATAGCTATGAGAATACATTTTTAATATTATTTGGAATCGTTATGACAATTTGTTTTCAACTTCATTCCTATAAGTGAGATATTGATCAATACAGTACATCTCCGTGTGTCATTTGGAATTCAAACATTCTTTTTCTCTCCTTATGTCTCCCTGCTTGTGGGTACTTGGGTCTCAGCTCTGCCTGTGTTTATTGACCCTACTCCTTCCTGTGTACTTTTATTCAGCTTGGCTACTGCACGTTGAATGCTGGTGACCTTTGACATCTTTACTGGGTGGTCGAGTTCCCAGCTCAAGTCTAGAAAGCCTACCTTTATAGCTTTCCATATTTTCTCTTCACATAACCTTCTAGATGTTTATCTTCATTTCATTTCAGCCCATAGGACTCAAATAATAGTGCACATCCCTTCCATGGAACTGGCCAGGATCTGTAGATGCCCTGTGCTCTGTGGTTTTAACCACTCTTCTAGCCCTTGGGGCTGCCTGCTCTTTCTTGCTCTGATCTGTAGTCCTTCCTGACCTTTCAGAACTGTCACCAGAGGGGGTATTCTATAATCAGAAATGAAAGAGTGGAAAGGTCAGGTCACAAGGGGATGGCAACAAGGTGCAACATTTATCCAGAAACACATTTACTCCACCTAAAATCGTCTCCCTTTCTGTTATAGCTCTTTACTTGAAAAAGGAGCTTCCTTCCTCCAAAGGCAGCTGGTCCTCAGCCCCAGAACAGCTGAAGTGAAGTCCCAGTCCTGTGGTTCTGCCAGTGCATTGACACCATTGCCTGTGAACAGAATGATGATGGAAATAATAATAAATGATGTGACCTTATGGACTTGTCAGGGACATTTTGTACTAAGCTGGATGGATGAAGAATATGGGTCCCATAAAGACTTTTTTTTTTTGCGGTACGTGGGCCTCTCACTGTTGTGGCCTCTCCCGTTGCAGAGCACAGGCTCCGGACGCGCAGGCTCAGCGGCCATGGCTTATGGGCCCAGCCACTCCGCGGCATGTGGGATCTTCCCGGACCGGGGCACGAACCCGCGTCCCCTGCATCGGCAGGTGGACTCTCAACCACTGCGCCACCAGGGAAGCCCCTCATAAAGACTTTTTAGAAACCCAGAAGCCCTTGTTAATGACATAAGCTAAAAATTTGAATAGGAAAGGCCCCTTATTATTTTTTTTTAAAGGAAAGTGGCTTCAGTCTAAAGGGAGATGAAGGCTCAGTTAGCAAGGAATCCCAGACCCATGCCAGAGTGCAAGGCTAATGCATTTAGGTAGCGCCTCCATGTCATCTGTAAAGGACCTAACCGCTGGATTAATATGATTTTTCCTGCAGTTCTCCAAAGACTCATCCAACAACACTACCCTAAATGTTGTATATTGAATGCATTCTTTCTCTAAGCAGCTGAACTTATTTGTTTGGAATTAAGTCTCTGAACTGGTAACCCCAGGAAAGTGAGAAAAACCAGAAACCTGCCTAATGGGATGGCACATGTTGGGCTTGAATAATCACTGAGAGGACACTGGTTTGCAGAGCCAGTCTGTTTCATATAAAGGATTTTCAAAAGTTTCTGGATGAGTTTCAAGTTCCCCTCCTCTACTTTCTTCTAAATGAGTGGGTTTCACCTGGTCGAAGCAAAGAATGAGAGCACTAAACATCGTTCACTAATCCTGAACATTTTTATTCAGCTCCCAATTTGGTTTCCGGTCATATTTGCCCACAATTTTAGCTGTGGCGTTTCAGCTAAACAACAGCTGGGAGTTGACAGCAAGCCAGCTGCAGCCTGCTAGAGCAAACATTTGAGCTCCTAAATGTATAAAAATGATAAAATGACTAGACATATAGGTTTCTAATTGCAGCCAGGAGTCTGCAGCTGGGAAGTCACCAGAAGATATATATTCTGCGCCGTAATCCAGCAATCATGCACTCCACCCCAACTGAAAAGCACTTCCCTTTCTCCCACCCCCAAGATTGCAGCCAAAATGTGAAATCTAGTTCCAGCTTGCAAACTATGTTCACTTCTTATTAAGGACCTGACCTAGCTCTAGGCTTGTAAATCCAGCCAAAGATTGAGCCAGGATGATAGATCAGTTGAAGTTTGAGACGGACATGATGATAAGGTGATGCTGAAAAATAAGACTCAGATGCAGGCCTAAGGTGAGATCTATGGGATCAAAAAGGTGGCCCCCCAATTCAATACTACCTGCAACAAACAGCATATAAAAGATTCAGAGCACAGCCTGTTGTTTCCTCTCTTCGACTTTCCATCGTATCTCCTTGCCTCCCCTTTCCTCTTCTCCCTCCCCACCTTTATCCCTGGTCTCCACAGACATGCCCTCCTTTCTTCAAACAACTGCTGTAACTCACCACCCTTCTCTGTCAGCCCTATTCCAATGATGGGGGAACATTCATCTTACTTGAACTTCTCTCCAAGCATCGAGAGGGCAAACACTTCCCTTATGTCAAATATTCATCCTTCCATCTCTAGAGTTAACCTTCCAAGCATTTGTTCTTGATTTCGGGAAAAAACAACCAAACTTTTATAGTTAGTTTTCTTCTGCTTGAAATTTAGCTTTCAAGACGGTCATTTCACTGTGGATTTAAAAAGCTGAGCAATTTCTTTGTTTTCTCCTTCCCTGGAGTACTGATCTTCAGCCTGTTGGACTAACTAGTCTTAATAGAAGAAAGGCTGCAGGGCAGGGGGAAGAGGATGTGTGTGTGACAAAGAGGCCAAGAAAAGAAAGTGCATCTGGGATATTCTAGAACATTTTCTGGCTATGTTTTTGGGCCCATGGCACTACACTGTCCTGGCTTGTTTGCTTTTTGTACCAGAGCAAAGCACTTTAAAAGAAGGGGTCTTCTCTTTTCCTTTGTATCTTTGGGGATTTACGCAGTACCTGGTCTCTGACATATACTTAGAAAGAACGCTTATGGATTGAACAGTGAATGAATGAACTCCAGTCAAATCTGGTTGGATCTGTTTGTGCTAATAGTAACGCGCTACATTTATAAGATTTTCCAAGGTGTTTCCACATATATCATTATTCTTGCTGTGACTGTTAGCAAGTTGTCATTTTCTCTGCACTTCCATGAATGAGCCAGAAAGCATACAAATAAGCAACCGATTTGAAGCTGAGAATTTAACCAGAAGAAGCCATGGCACGGAGGATTGGATAGAAACACCTCCTATGTAGCGCTGGGGTCTAGATCAGAACCACAGCCTGTGAGGCAAATCTGGCCTGTGGACCACTGTTGTAAATAAAGATTTATCAGAACCACAGCCATGCTCACTCATGACCTCATGTCTTTGACAACTTTCTCACTGCCAGACAGAGGTGGGAAGTGTGAGAGATGATCATGCCCTCAAGGCCTAGGATATTTACTCTCTGGGACTTGGCAGAAAAAGTGTGTTGACCTCTGGTCTAGATTTCCATAATAGCAGGGTGCACAAGTCACTTTGGAAGATGTCAGAGAAGGTAGGGAAAATTCTATCCACCTTTGCAACCCCTCTTGATTGTTGGGTGGTATTTTCTGATCTATGATCTAAGTAATATACTTAAAAAGAAAGATCAGGGGGTAAGCATGGGAAAGTAAAGAAATAACAGCGTGGAATCATCCTTTTCAGCCAACACATGGGTAAAGACACTCTGGAATACCCAGTGTTTTTTACTCAAGTTTGTCATGAAATCTCAAAAAGCTCAATGTAAGGCACTTCTGAGGGCCCACTGTTCCCAAGGCAGCTGTGATATCCCATTAAGCCATCCCAGTTCCCTCCTTATCTCACACTTTCTGTTATCTTTACACTTGAGAAGTAGTCACTCCAGATGCAGCTCTACTGAAAGTAACATAATTAGGTACGGGTGTCTCCTCTCTCCCCTTGCATCATCTGTGGAGTGGGTGCAAGCTGCCTTCACTCTGAGAACTTAATTTTTTTCCCAGTGGATTACTGAGTAGACTGAACATATGGAACCTCTCACACCTAGGCATTTTAGCAATTTCCTCTGATGAATCCGTTTGTAACCCTCTGCTCAGTTACACCAAAGGGTTCGTCTTCATTTTTTTGCAGCCTCTGAAAGATTTTGCCACTTGCAGGGTGGGGAAGTCATGAGCTGTCTGGCTAGCTGTGGGGAAACTTCTGCGTTTGGATGATGTTTTTTACTTTGATAAATCGCGCTGGATTTTTCCACAGGCAGATGCTTTACATTTATCTGCATTACAACACCAATATTCTAGAACAAATCCAACGTGAGAGTTTGCAATTTACCTCTTTATCTTTGCAGCTATCATTTAGCCTTACTGGCTTTTTTAAAATGTTAATCACTGAATTATAGATAAAGAAACTGATTGTAAACTGATTAAGTGACTTCCAGATCAGAGTGAAATCCTGCAAATAGAGAGAATACTGAAATATCCTGTTTCTCAGAGGCATCTGCTATATTAAAATAGCACAGACTTTGGAATAAGAGGACCTGGGTTTTAAGCACAGCTCCATCACTTACAAGCTCCAAGACTGTGGTTGATTTACTCTGTAACTTCTCTGAGCCTCGGTTTCCTCTTGTATGAAATCTGGGTGATCGCAGTATCATGCTCCTCATGGAATTTAATTCCGTTCCATTCAGTTTAACAACACTTTATTGAGCAGTTACTCTTTCTAGGCTCTTTGCCTAGCACTGTGGTTATACATCAATATAATCCTCTCTCCTTACCAGTTTAATGTGTATTGGGCATTCAGATACATACGAGGATGGCTTCAATATAATTTGGTATGAATCATATGGGATATGGTCTGGGTTCTATAGGGATATTTTGCTCAGTCTGAGTGTCCAGGAGAACTTCCTCTGAGACATGGTACCTGAGCTGTGATTGAATTAGTGTCATCATGCTAAGGTAGAAAAGAAGGATTATTTAGATGGAGATCCTAGCATGAGAGAAAGCAGGGGGAACCTGAAACCACCATCTTGTTTATGTGGAAAACTTGAAGAGATTTGGTAGGATTTGATCACAGAAAGAACATTCGTGGCAGGGTATGTGGCTGGAGGTACATTTAGGAGCCAGGCCATGAAGGGCCTTGTAAGCCTTGCCAAGAAGTCCCAATTTTACCCAGAGAGCTCTGGGGAGCCAGGGAAGCTTTCAGGCAGGGATGTGACACAATAGTGCATATTTGATTAAACACTTTGGTTCATATGTGTGGGTACTACTCCAAGGGGAGCAAGTTTTAAAGCTAAGTGATAACATTTTCAGCTTCCAATGAAAGGGATATAGCAGATCTGTGGCAGAAGAGACAGAGAGAAGGGTGGTGGTTTCCAGAAGTCAAAAATATAATTGTTAGGGGGAGAGACGTTGATTGGATGTGGTCGGTGAAGAAAAGGGATATGCTTATACTGGTGATAAACTCCACTAATGTGAGTAAAAGCATTCTGCAGACTATAAAGCACTAGATAACGTTAACTTTGGGGGCATCATTCAGAAAATATTTAATGAGGAGTTTCTAGGCTCTAGGCTAGTTTCTGGGTATATGTGGGAGATAGGAGTACAGAAAAGAGAAGAGAAATAATATTTGCAAAAAATATTATATTCTAGGCCCTGACCAAATACCATATAGTCATGAATTTTCTTTGTTTTAACAGTAGCCCTTTGAGGTAGATTTTATTTCCTTTTATGCCTGAGGGATGGAGACTTAGAGATGATTCCCTGCTCTCAAAATGCTCATGGAAATTTGTGTAAGTGGAATTATAACTCACAGTGAAAGAAGTCAAGACAAAGACATACATGGAGTGATGCAAGTGCACAGAAGAAAAGTGCTAACCTGTATTTGGAGAAACTTCACAGAGGAGGTCATGCCTGTGAAGGGGAGTAGAAACTGTCCAGGAGGCAGGAGTGGGCAGCAAAAGGAACCACAAGTAGAAAATGTGAAGGACTGTGTTCTGGGAACTGCAAATGGTTCAGTCTGGCTGGTGAAGTATAGAGGGGAGTGGCATGGGATGAGACTCGATGACATGCTAAATGTGGGCTTTATGATAAAAGCAATGGGAAGGCATCCATGAGTTTTAAGCAAGTATGGGTCAAGATAAAATATGCATTTTAGAAAAATCATTTTGGTGGCCCTGTAGAGAGGATGAAGCAGCTTGGAAGAAGGCAATTTCTAGTTAAGAGTTGGTGGAAGCTTGGACTAGCTTGGTAGAAGTGGAGATGAAGCAGGACTAACGTTCAGGAGACTAGAGACAGCATGCTGACCAGGGGTTATCAGGAAAGAAGGATATAAGAAGTCATTGAGTTTTCTGTTTGGGGGCTGGGTAGAGAGTAGAACTAAACAAAGATGGAGACTACAAGAAGAAGAGTTTGTGGGGAGGAAAGAGCTTTGAGGGAAGGATGTCGAGAGACATTTAGAAGGCACATGGAAGAAGATAGATGGGTAGAATATGAGTGGTGAGCAAGAGAGCGAAACTGAGGACGCCTTGAGCATGCCAACGGATGATGGCATCATTTAAAGAGTAGGGTAGCCTTTTGTCAAGTGGAGTCTCCTAGCTCCTTGAGAATCAGAAAAGTGCCTTGAGCCCACTTTCCTAACTTGTGGAAGTTTTAAAGTCCCCCAGTATTTCCAAGATTTCATGACGCTTTAAGTTCACATGATTTCTTGAGTCTACACACTTTCTTGTATAGTGCTGTGGATTTTTAACACAATATTTATCCATATGTGAAACTGTTCCTTTCACTGGTTCTTGCAAAACACATACTCCCCCATGGCCTCTCCCACACGCAGGCAGAGCACTTGTTCCTTATTCTCTGAACCCTTGGTGCTTACTGACACCCAGCCCCTTGTGACCCTGGGACAGCGGGTGAAAGGGTGGGGAAACATCGCCTTATACTCAGTGTTGATCAAGTATTTTCTTCCAAAGATAGATTAGGTACTGGCTGTAAAGGGATTATAGTTTACCCACTTCATTGTGTGGTAAATACAGGATGAGTTTGGGGGAGGGGTCATGTTTGTAACAGAGAATGGCAGATTTTATTTTAAGCAACTTTCATTTGACATGCCTCTGGGACATCAAGGTTACTCTCATGGTTTCAGGTAATCTCACTCCTCCAAGAAGATGCTTCCTATAAAGAATAGAATTTTGTAGGTCATTCTGTCCTTTCCCTTATATTCACACATAAAGAAAGTTGACTGTTGAGTATGGTCATTTCCCTTCCTCCACTGGCTTTTTCCGTGCCGGTTTTATAGGTTCTGCAGGACAGTAGTGTGCTAGAGGCTTTGCGTCTCAGTTCTGGGCTGAGGATCTAAGCTTGTCCTACTGAGAATGAGACTGTGGATCTAATATGCAGGGTAGGTAGTTCACGCAATTAAAAATCCCAGTTCCACTGCCACAGGCTGCGCTTTCATCCTGCTGGCTGTCTCAGAGTTCTATGCCACTGATCACAAAGTTAAACAGGTATGACCCTGAAAAATCTATCACCGCCATGGGAATGTCAGCCTGCTTCTGCATCAGTGCATTCATTAGCCATGAAAATTCTTGAGTTTTGGTCTGATTCTTGTGGCTGGGATAATAGGGTCAGGAACCTTTTACTCGTAACAAAAACTCATGAAAACTAGTTTAAGTTAAAATGAGACTCAGTGCTCATTTCTCAGAAAAGTACAAGGGGACATTGGACTTCTCCTCTCTCATCCCTCTGTTTAATCCTCTCCCCTCTCTCTTTCCTAGTGATGCTTCCTATATGGTAGATGATGATCACCACAAGCTTCAACTATACATAAACTTTTGGTACTCATGATTTCCAGATAGGGTTCCTCTTCCTTGACAGTTTCAACAGCTGTCCTGGGGAAAGCTTTGATTGACATAGCCTGAGTCATTTGCATATCCATAAACCAGTCGGTGTGTATGAGGGAACGTGACACTCTGATTGGTTATACCCAGGTCAGGTGTTCAGCCTTGGGAGCTGAATGTGATGTGAGCCTCTCCCGAAGCATCAAGATTGACCATGAAGAAATAATGGTTCACCCAACACATACTGGATTTATGCTTGGTATTCTGATAAGCAGGATACAGTCCTGGTAGAGGTGGGACCAAATACTTACACCCTGCTCAGCTTCTGTAACATCTTGTCTTAGGCAGTGAACCCTGATACCATATCCCCAAGTAGCTGAATGGGATCCAGAAATGAGACTGTGTACAGATACTGTAGTGTCATAACTACCTGAGTATAGGCATCCACACTGCATGACTGCTGCTGTAGAATCTCATCATCCTACTCAGTTAATTATTTTCTTTGGAACTATCCTTGCTTTTAAAAAATACATATTTTGTTCTTTACTCTGGAGCACTTTTAAAAAATAAGTCTCAGTAATTCTCATTTCATGTAAATATGGCAGAAGCCACAATTACTCATGTGTTTGTTTTATTTGTTTTAGAAAATTCAAACATAAGTAGTGCATAGAAAATGATGTAAGGAACGCACTTAAAGTTAATGTTACTATTGAATGAATTTTAGCACTTCTGCATATTTGCTTCAGGGTTTTACTTTTAAACAATATCATGGATAAGGGTTAAAGCCCTCCTGTATCCAGTCAAAATCTAATTTCCATCCTTTCTTCTCCAAAATTACAACTAGTGTTGGTCTATCTATCTGTCTATCTCTCTATATCTGTCTGTCTATCTGCTTCTGCTTTAGGGTTTTCTCTTTGCTTTCTTTGGTTAATTTTTCTATGTCTGTGTATGGCTAATTTGCAATGTTTTTATAGAAAGTGTTAATTAAAGTTCCCTATTAATTAAAAGCAAACACACACACACACACACACACACACACACACACCCTGCCCAGAAAAACACCCTAAAATTAAAAATTAAAAACAAAACACCTGTATTATAATTTTTTTCAGGTTGAGCTACAGCTTTTGTGAGATGTTTGTTTAAAAAATACCTCCACTGTGACTGAGATCAATTTCTGCTTTTAAATATTTTTGCTTTCGTATTTGAAGTGATGTTGTCAGAGGTACACACATTCATGGTTGTGAAAATTTCTCAGTGCAGTGTTCCTTTAAGGATTATATTGTGTTTCCCTTCATCTTGATTAATAATTTTGCTATGAATAATTTTTCATGTAGTAGTAGTTAGAGATTTGTCTAATTTATTAGTCATTTTTTCCTATGTAATTTTGGGTTTGCTGATGATTTTTCTTTACCCATTTCATTATTTTTTTCCTTCATTTTTTTGTGTGTATTCCATTCATCTTCTTTCTTTGGACTTATTCCATCCCCCCACTGCCCCCTTGACCCTTGATTTCAACAAAAGTCTTTTTATTTTAATTCACCTTGTTTTTAAAAATATAACTTTACAAAAGATATTTGATAAGCATTATTATATTTGTATATAGTTTAAAATTTACATCATTATTTCTTTAACCCATGAACTGATTAGATTCTGTTTTTGTGTGCCAGACAGTGGTAGAGGGTGGTTATCACTGTTAGAATAATTGTTTTTGTAAATTTTAAGCTGACCCTTTTTTCTACTTCATTCTCACTCAATTCCATGGTGGTCAGGGAACCTGGACTCCGTGGGGGTAATTCTTTTTTTTTTTTTTTTAAACATCTTTATTGGAGTATAATCCCTTTACACTGGTGTGTTAGTTTCTGCTTTATAACAAAGTGAATCCGTTTGTGGGGGTTATTCTTTACTATTTATTGAGTCTTCTTTATGACATAGTCCCTGACAAATTTTTATAGATATTCAATATATGGTATAAAGATGGGCGTATTTTCTGTTGGGAACATAATTATTTAATAAGCTTTTTGATCATGCTATTTAAATTTTTTTTGTTTTTTGTTTGTTTGTTTTTGTTTGTTTGTTTGTTTTTGCGGTACACGGGCCTCTCACCGTTGTGGCCTCTCCCATTGCGGAGCACAGGCTCCGGACGCGCAGGCCCAGCGGCCATGGCTCACGGGCCCAGCCACTCTGCGGCACGCGGGATCCTCCCGGACTGGGGCACGAACCCGCATCCCCTGCATTGGCAGGCGGACTCTCAACCACTGCACCACCAAGGAAGCCCTGTTTGTTTGTTTTGTTTGTTGGTTTTTTTTTTGCGGTACGCGGGCCCCTCACTGCTGTGGCCTCTCCCGTTGCGGAGCACAGGCTCGCTCCGGACGCGCAGACTCAGCGGCCATGGCTCACGGGCCCAGCTGCTCCGCGGCATGTGGGATCTTCCAGGACTGGTGCACGAACCCGTGTCCCCTGCATCGGCAGGCGGACTCTCAACCACTGTGCCACCAGGGAAGCCCCCATGCTATTTAAATTTTATCCAACTTTCTTTTACTATTTGATCTAACAGTTTTTTTAAAAGTTTGTTTAAAAAAAAAACAATATTAATTTTCCTTGGAACTCTTTTGTCCTGTCCAATATTTTTGCCCTAAATTCTTCCCGCCCCCAATATTAGTATTGCTAAATCAGATAAAAATAGAGTTAGTGATTTTTTTCACTAAATTTTTGTTTTTAATTTTTCTCTGGTAATTTGCTTTAAGTGTTCATTTTCTAAAGATTATATAGCGGGGTATTTTGGTTGCTTGTTTTTAGAAAATTCAATATATAGTACTGCCTTTTAGTGGATTACTTAATTTTATATTTATTGATCACTTTGGATTAATTCCTTCCATCTTATTTTGTGCTATTTATTAAACATTTTTCCTTTGCTTCCGTTTTCTTAATCCCACATTTCCTACCTCTGTTGGCTTAGCAATTTTAAAATATTCCTTTGTTTTTCCCCTTCACCAGTCTGGAAACTACTAATTATATTTTTATTGTGTTTGTAAATTTCTCCTAATTAAAAAATATTGAAGTTCAGTATACATACAGAAAATTGCACACAACATAAACAAAATTATCACAAAATTAACATTCATGTAACTGCCATACAAGAAATAAAACATTTCCAATATTTCAGAATTACAAAGCATTAATGCCTTTTAAAAAAGAAATCTTTAAAGTTAATTACGTTTCTTAAATCAGCTAAAGTTATGCAGTATCTCAGTACTTTCTCAAATGAGGCGAGGACATTAGCAAACTTAACTAGTCATTAAACACCCTTTCCCACCTTCATTTATGTTGTTTTAACTTTAGTTTTACTCACTTGAGACAGAGAAAGTCAGCTATTTTATATCTGCAGTTACATAAATTTTCCAACTGCATCTTACTTCCTTATCTGTGTGCTTGTTTTGTTGTTGTTTTGTACTAAAATACAGCCTTTGGTGGTTCTTTCAGTACTGATTTATGAGAACTAAACTCTCAACTTCATTTTAGGTCTGAAAATGTCTTCATTTCATCTTCACTTGAATGATACTTTATCCAGATATAAAATTCTAATTTGACAATTGTTTTCCCTTAGCATTTTGAAATTTTTTCCGTTGCCTTCAGGTTTTCATTATTAATAATGTTAAATTTACTCACAATATAATTACCATTCCTTTGAAGGAAATTTGGCTTTTTTATTTGATAGTTTCAAAAATATTTCTTTTTATTTTCACTGCATTGAAATATCAGTGTCCTCTGGTTTTTAGTATGGCATTGCACCCTACCGCTAGCTGTGCCTGATGTCCCTGTGTTTGGGGCCTGTATAGTTTAATCATTTGAGAATAAATCTCTAGTCTTCAGACATAAAGGAGGAAGGAAGATTGCTTAGTCATATAACCTGGGGCATGGATCTGAGGGCCTGATTACTTTGCATAAAGACTTTCAACCAATACTGTGTTTAGACATTTTCTGTATGTCTCACAGGAAGAGATACTTTTTGCGCACAGTTTCTGATTTTTTTCTCTTGTAAATTGGCTTGCTTCCTTTTGGTATATAAGTTTGAGGGATCTCTGATCTGTTAAATCACATACCACTAGACCATCTGCTTTCCATCTCTCAATATTTAGATATTTCTTGTCTGTCATCTCTCCTATTTTCTGTATGTTTGAAGATTTATAAATATTTTCAAATCCTTTACAGTAATTTTTTTTTTGGGGGGGGAAGTTTCTTGGAGATATAATGGATGACTGCGTATATTCAGTCTTCTGTGTCTAAACAAAAATCCTTTCCATTAAGATTTTGCAGACACTGGAAATCCTATTAACAGAAGATAGAGTCCTTCATTTCATAATTAGAAATATCCCAGGGAGACATAGCACATTAACTTATAATTATAAATGGCTGTTATGCTTTCGTCTTTATAATTGACCCCTGATTCAGAATTAATTGCTTCCATATCCCTTTTATATCTCCTTCACGTATTTATGGTTTTTGGTAGGCAGGCCTCAGTAACTAGACTGTGAACTAGTTAGGATTATGTTTAAGGCACTTTTGCATTTGAGTATCGTTAGTACCTATCACAGTACTTGGTACAAAGAGATTGCTTCATAATTGCCTCTTCAATAACAATGAATAATTTAGAATCAGAACTAACACAAAAAACTTTCAGCTATGACAAGAGTATTTCTCATCCATTGATGAGAAATTTGAACCAGATGATCCCAGACTTTTCTTCCAGATTTCTCCCACGATTTGATTGATTATTCGGTTTAGAAACTGGTATTGTGAGGAAATTAAACCTTCAAGTAATGATAAAATAACAGTATTATTTTATGTTTATATAATTTGTTTATTGTTTAAGGTGCTTCCATACCCATATATATTTTTCTAGCCCTCACACATCCCTGAAATATTGGAGAATTGCAAGGTGTATTTTACTTTTATTTATTCTTTCAAAGAATACAAGATACTGGTGGGGGTAATTATCATCAATTTGGGATAATCCAAGAATACCCCTTATTTAACATCATTTTCTGCAAAACTATCAGAAACAAAGGAACCAAGGAAGAGCTTCTTAAAGGGATAATAAAGCATGGAGCAAATGTCGATTGCCAAAGTAGAACCTGTAGTTTTTCTTTCCATATTACTCTACCCCTAGGGAGTGCTTTTGACAAATAATCACTATAAAGGCCGCAAAGACCAAAGAGCTTTATTTGGGGTCTTGAGAATTGCAACTCAGGAGACACAGACTCAGGTAAAGCTGAAAGTGTATTCCGGGGAAGGGAAAGAATCAGGGGTTTATAAAGGCAAAAACCACAAGGCTGTAGTCTGACATAAGAAAGGAAATATTTGTCCTTAAGGGATAAACTGTCACGAGTAATTTTAGACTAAGGATCCAACAAGTATCTGGAATTTCTGGAACGTTGGGTAGATGTTCTGGATGCCTGTATTAGGACAATAAGCTGGTCAAAAGGTCAGATTCCATGTGGGCTAAGATGTGCATAAATCACACTTCCTCAATGGCCTCCTGGCTCCATTTTAGAGAACTCCCTTAGCAATATTGACCCTATTTTGATTTTCCTTTCACAACACCACCATGAGGCAGCTCATACCCTCTGTTTTTTGAATGGAAATAGGAAAAGACTTGGGCCAACATGTCTTCATCCTCAGAAATGCTCTCCTGGAGCCCCCGCCCACACAGACACAGACACACCTCTTTGCCCAAGCCCCTCATTCCCACCAGAAAATGACTCCAACTTTGAGCTTCTCTTCTCTAATTTTTTAAAGGGAGAAGGTAAAGGGACCACTATTTATTTTTATACATAGCAAACAAAGTTCTTATTTAGTACAAACATTTAAACACAATTATAGGAATCCTAGAAATTCTTGCCCACAGAATAGTTGACAGTGAAAAGGAGTAAGTAGAAAGACTTACCCTTGTTAGTTCTGAGAATTGTCTAATCTACTCTAAAATAAGCAGGAGATCTGGGGATATGGGGTAGGCTGGGATTCCAGGAGAGAGGAATGGTATAGGTTTTAGAAGGGTTGAGGTCTGTGGCTATATTAGAACAAAGTGAAATGGAAGTAGCGAAGCCGAGATTAGACAAGGGAATGTTTTAAAAATTGAGGAAAAGGTCCCAGAGCAAGATTACTGGGTAGAGGCTTTAAACAGTGCTGATTCAGAGTAAAAAAGAAGGAGGGCACATTGAATGGAAGCGCATTTATTGTGAAATGTCAGACATAAAATGCAACCTCCACTAACTGGTACTGTAGTTCATTTCTTGACTAGTCCCATAGAATGAGGTTTTGAGCTTGGATTTAGCTAGTAAGAAGTGTGCATCTTAAATGCATTGAAGGAAGCTACAATTGTAAATAAATCATTCTGCCATCTTAAACTGACAACAAGGTGTTCAGTGAAAGTAGTGATCTGGTTAGCAGCGGAAACATTCAATTTTTATGTAAATCATGGGGAGCAGGGGAATGAATGTTCCTTGTTCTTCTGAGAGATCAAATTAATTCACATCATATCACAGCACCAGGGATATCATCTGCTAATACCTAGCAGCTTTTCAGGTGTAACTCCCTTGGAGATCTCAAGAGTTTGTCAGTCGTCACTCTGAGCAGTTTTTCTGTTAGTCGTGAGAAAGCTGGGTAATTAAGAAGTTTGGGGCCATGCAGACTGGCCAGGCAAAATGGACGACTAAAGAAAGTGCCACTGTTTTCTTCTGAAGAATAAACAGATAAATGTCCATCACACAGGTGGTACTTAAGAGCTTTATGGAGCTGGTTGATGGAAAATCCTTTTATGATACATAGGTTTGTGGAGGGAAGCTCTGTCTTTGTCTCATAGCTTTCTGATGGTCATTAGGTTTCAAAAAACTTATCAACACGTTGTGATTGACCTTTGAAAATGAAAGTTGGAGATTCACATAACAAGCAATAAATTTTGAGGCCAAGTCGAAACACCTGACATAATTAAAGTAAAACCCTGAATAATAAACAAGTAGAAATAAGATATACAAAATTGATGTCATTCTTAAAATAACTGTATTCAGTATATTAGATGTATTGAAAAGCATCATCACTATGACTTTGGTATATATGAGAAAATTTGGAAAGCAAGCAGTAGTTAAGAATTTCTAACATTATTCATAAGGCTCCTCTATATTTAGTTTTCAAATAGATTATTAATAAATTTTAAAAGGACAGGTTATTCCAAGTTTCAGTATGTAAATACATAGGCATAGGCTGATAGAGTAAAACCTCAGTGATTAAGGAACTAATTAATGGAGTATCTACAATACGTAATACATTTTTTCACAATTTTTATAATTGCATTTTAAAAATTGGGATATAATTCACATATACAATTCAGCCATTGCAAGTGTACAATTAAATGATTTTTAATATATTCACAAACTGGTACAACCATAACCACTATCTTATTCCAGTACATTTTCATTACCCCATCAGCGGTCACTCCCCATTCTCCCCTCCCTGTGGTCCCTGGAAATGACTAATAATACTTTCTGTATCTATGAATTTGCCTATTCTAGGCGTTTCATGAAAATAGTGTCATATGATATGTGGTCTTTTATATGTGGATCTTTCACTTAACCTAGTGTTCTCAAGGTTCATTCATTCGTTCCTTTTTAGCACTTCATTCCATTTTATGGCTCAGTATTTTTCCATTGTATGGATATACCACATTTGTTTATCCATTCATTCACTGATAGGCATTTGCCTTGTTTCCAGTTTTTGGCTGTTATTTATAACGCTGCTATGAATATCCACGTACAAGATTTTATGTGGAGATATTTTTTCACTTCTCTTGGGTGTATACTTAGGAGTGAAACTGCTGGGTCATATGGGGAAACTATGTTTGACATTTTAAGTAACTGCAAGACTACTGCAAAATAGGTAAAAAAAATTTATTGCCCTAGAATGTGTAAGAGTTTCAATTTGTACGCATTCTCTAACATTTTTAAACTTTTTAATTTTAGCCATCATTTTTAATTTAGTGTGTGAAATGGTATCTTATTGTGGTTTGGGATTGCATTTACCTAATGACTAATGATAGTGAATATATTTTCATGTACTCATTGGTCATTTGTATATCTGTTTTGGAGAAATGTCTATTCAAATACTTTGCCCAGTTTTTAATGGGTTTGTCTTATCAGATATGTATGATTTGTGAAACTTTCTCCTATTCTGTTGGTTGTTTTTTACTTTGTTGATGATGTCCTTTGATACTCAAGAATTTTAAATTTTGATGAAATATAATTTATTTTTCTTTTGTCACTTTTGCTTTTGGTAATATATCTATGAAACCATTCCCTAAACCAAGGTCACAATGATGTAATCCAGTGTTTCTTTCTAGTTTTGTAATTCAGTTCTAGTATTTGGGCCTATGACCCATTGTGAGTCAATTTTTGTGTCATATGAGATAGGGGTCCGAAATCATTCTTTTGCATTTAGGTATTCAGTTTTCCTAGCACTATTTCTTGAAAAGACTTTTTTTTTTTCTCATTTGTAGTTATTTTGAAATTGAGAAGTGTGAGTCCTTCAACTTGGTTCTTCTCTTTCAAGAGTGTCTAGTCTATTCTGTGTCCTGAGTATTTGCATGTGAATTCCAAGTTATTCTGTGTCCTGAGGATTTGCATGTGAATTCTAAGTTTAGGTTGTCAAATTCTGGAAAAAAAAAAAAAAGTAAGCTAGAATTTTGATAGATATTTTATTGAATCTTTGGATCTATCTGATGAGTATTGCCATTTTGACAATATTAAGTCTTCAAATCCATGAACAGAGGATGTTGTTCCATGTATTTAGGTGTTCTTTAATTTCTTTCAATAATGTTTTGTAGTTTGCAGT
The DNA here is from genome assembly GCF_000442215.2 of Lipotes vexillifer. Taxonomy (NCBI): domain Eukaryota; kingdom Metazoa; phylum Chordata; class Mammalia; order Artiodactyla; family Lipotidae; genus Lipotes; species Lipotes vexillifer. Next base: position 324,854 of record NW_006770132.1, read on the forward strand.
GTATAAGTTGTGCACTTCTTTGGATAAATTTGTTCCTAAGTGTTTTATTCTTTTTGATGCTATTCCATTCTAAATGGAATTGTTTTAATATTTTATTTTCAGATCATTCATTGCTAGTGTATAGAAATACAGTCAATGTTTGCGCATTGATCTTGTATCCTTTGTCTTTGCTGAATGGATTTATTAGCTCTATTTCTTTTTTTTTTTTTTTTTTGTAGATTCTTGAGGATTTTCTATATACAGGATTATTTCATCTGCCAGTAAGGGTAATTTTACTTCTTTTCTTTTCTTATCCTTTGTCTTTGCTGAATGGATTTATTAGCTCTATTTCTTTTTTTTTTTTTTTGTAGATTCTTGAGGATTTTCTATATACAGGATTATTTCATCTGCCAGTAAGGGTAATTTTACTTCTTTTCCAATCTGGATGCTTTTTATTTCTTCTTACCTAATTTCTCTGGCTAGCATTCCTGGTACAATGTTGAGAACATGTGGTGAGAGCAAACATCCTTGGTTCATTATAGATCTTTGGGGAAATATTTCAGTCTTTCACTGTTAAGTATGATAACAGCTGTGGGATTTTAATAGATATTCTTTATTATGTTGAAGAATTTCCCTTCTGTCCTTAGTTTTTTGAGTGTTTTCTATCATGAAAAGGTGATGGATTTTGTAAAATGGTTTTGTGCATCTACAAAGATGATAATGTATGTTTTTTTGTCCTTTATTTTATTAATATGGTGTATTACATTGATTGATTTTTAACATTGATTTTCATGATGAACAAACCTTCAAATCCTGGAATAAATCCCACCTGTTTGTGAACAACATGTATAATCATTTTTGTATGTTGTTTCATTTGGTTTGATAGTATTTTGAGGAGAATTTTTAGATATACATATATTTACAAGGGATACTGATATATAGTTTTCTTTTCTGTAATATCTTTGGTTTTGGTATCAGGGTAATACAGATTCATAGAAAGAGCTGAGAAGTGTTTCCTCCTCTTTTAAGTTTTAAAAAGGTTTGTGAATAATTTATTTTAATTCTTTAAAAGTATAGTAGAATTTACCAGTGAAACCATATGGTCCAGAGCTTTCTTTTGTGGGGAATTGTCAACTATTAATTCAATGTCTTTATTTATTATAGGTATATTCAGATTTTCTATTTCTCCTTGATTTAGATTTGGCAGTTTGTATCTTTCTCAACATTTGTCCATTTCCTCTAGATTTTCTAATTTGTTGGTGCATAATTGTTCATAGTATGTCCTTATAAACCTTTTAATTACTGTAAGGTTAATAATAATGTTCCCTCTTTCATTTCTTATTTTAGTAGTTTACATCTTCTCTCCCTCTCTCCCTTTCTCTCTTTTTTGTCTGTTTAACTAGAGGTCTGTACATTTTCCAAGAACCAACTTTTAGTTCACTGAGTTCTCTGTTGTTTTTCCATTCTTTATTTCATTGATTTCTGTTTTAATCTTTATTATTTCATTCCTTCTTTTTGCTTTGAGTTTAATTTTATTTTCTTTTCTAGTTTCTTAAGATGGAAGTGTGGATTATTGACTTGAGATCGTTATTTATTTATTTATTTTAATATAGGCACTTGCAACTATGTTTCCTCTGAGCAATGCTTTTAGTTTATTCCATAATTTTGGTACATTTTGTTTTCACTTCTTTTAATGATTTTTCTGATTTCCCATGTGATTTCTGCTTTGACTGAAATAATGAGTACATTATTTAATTTTCACATGTTTGTGAATTTTCTCAAATTTCCCTTTGCTATTGATTTCTAATTTCATCTGCTTTTGATCATAGAACATACTTTGCATGATTTGAATCTTTTAAATTTATTGAGACTTATTTTGTGGCCTATCATGTGATCTATTTTGGAGTATACTCCATGTGCACTTCAGTAGAACGTGTACAGTTTGCTGTATTGGACCAAGCGTTCTTTAGTTGTCTGTGAGTCTGATGGGTTTATAGTTTTATGCATGTCTTATGTTTCCTTGTTGATATTCTGTGTAGTTGTCCTATCCATTACTGAAAGTAAGGAATTGAAATCTCTATTATTATAGAATTGTCTGTTTCTCACTTTGGTTCTTTCAGTTTTTTGATTTTTTTCATATACTATGCTACTCCTTTATTACGTGCATGTGTGTTTACAATTTATATCTTATTGATGAATTGACCCTTTATCATTATATAATATTCCTTTTTGTCTCTTGTAACTGTTTTTGAGTTTAGCTCTATTTTGTTTGATACTAGTATAGCCACTCAGTCTCTCTTTTGATTACTATTTCCATGGCATATCTTCTTCCATCCTTTTACTTTTTTTTTTTTTTTTTTTTTTTAAAAAGTCACCAAATTTTCACAAAATGATCAACTCTTTGAACACTAAGCTGTACATTTTTTTTATATATATAATAGTGTTTGTTTATTTTTACTTGTTGACAGTTTGCTTTATTTATTTATTTATTTATTTATGGCTGTGTTGGGTCTTCGTTTCTGTGTGAGAGCTTTCTCTAGTTGTGGCAAGCGGGGGCCACTCTTCATCACGGTGCGTGGGCCTCTCACTGTCGCAGCCTCTCTTGCTGTGGAGCACAGGATCCAGACGCGCAGGCTCAGCAATTGTGGCTCACGGGCCCAGCCGCTCGGCGGCATGTGGGATCCTCCCAGACCAGGGCTCGAACCCGTGTCCCCTGCATTGGCAGGCAGACTCTCAACCACTGCACCACCAGGGAAGCCCCATCCTTTTACTTTTAACCCATTGTGTGTTTGAATCTAAAGTATGTCTCTTGTAGACAAGTTATAACTGTAACATTTATTTAAAAAATAATCCACTCTACTCATCTCTACCTGATTGAATGGTTTAATTCATTTATATTTAATGCAGTTACTGATAGAGAAAATTTATATCTGCCTTGTTGCTATTTGTTTTCTATATTTCTATGTCCTTTTTTAAAATTCTTCCATTCTTCCATTACTGCCGCCTTTTGTGTTAAATCAGTGCTATCTACTGTAACATTTAAATTAATCTGTCATTGCTTTCATAATTTTTTTTTAGTTCTTTTCTAAGTTTTTGCCCTGGGGATTATAATTAATATTTTGATTTTTAACAATGTAGTTCAGATTAATACAGACTGAATTACAACAGTACATAAAATTTTGCTCTTAAAGAGCTTCATTTCCTCCCCCTTTCTTCATGCTGTTATTATACAAATCGTATCTTTATACATTGTTTGCACATCAACACAGTTTGTAATTATTACTTATGCAGTTGTCTTTTAAATTAGATATGAGAAAAAAAGTTAAACTAAAAATAGGTTTATACTATCCTTTATATTTATCTATGTAGTTACCTTTAACAGTGTATTTTTCTTTTTTTTTCACGTGTATTCTTGTTGTTATCTAATCTGCTTTCATTTCAGCCTGAAGATCTTCCTTTAGAATTTTAGAATTTCTTGCAGGGTGCATCAGTTAGCAATTAATTCTCTCAGTTTTTGTTTTTCTGGTGCTGTCTTAATCTCTCCTAAATTTTTTAAAGGATAGTTTTGTTAGATATAGGATTCTGGTTGGCAGTCTCTTTCTTTCAACATGAGCATGAGTATGTTATCTCATGGCCTTTTGACCTTCATTGTTTCTGATAAGAGTAATCAGTTTTTAATCTCACTGTGGATCTCTTGTATAAGATTAGTCACTTCTCTATTGCTGCTTTCAAAACTTTTTTTGTCTTTTGACATTTTGACTATAACTGTCTAGGTATGGCCTTCAAGTTACCTGTCCTGGGGTTGGATGAGTTTCTTTTTTTTTTTTTTAACATCTTTTTTGGAGTATAATTGCTTTACAATGGTGTGTTAGTTTCTGCTTTATAACAAAGTGAATCAGCTATGCATATACATATATCCCCATATCTCATCCCTCTTGCATCTCTCTCCCACCCTCCCTATCCCACCCCTCTAGGTGGTCACAAAGCACCGAGCTAATCTCCCTGTGCTATGCGGCTGCTTCCCACTAGCTATCTATTTTACATTTGGTAGTATATATAATAAGTCCATGCCACTCTCTCACTTCATCCCAGCTTCCCCTTCCCCCTCCCCGGGTCCTCAAGTCCATTCTCTATGTCTGCATCTTTATTCCTGTCCTGCCCCTAGGTTCTTCAGAACCTTTTTTTTTTTTTTTTTTGTTTTTTAGATTTCATATATATGTGTTAGCATACTGTATTTGTTTTTCTCTTTCTGACTTACTTCACTCTGTATGACAGACCCTAGGTCCATCCACCTCACTACAAATAACTCAATTTCGTTTCTTTTTATGGCTGAGTAATATTCCATTGTATATATGTGCCACATCTTCTTTATCCATTCATCTGTTAATGGACACTTAGGTTGCTTCCATGTCCTGGCTATTGTAAATAGAGCTGCAATGAACATTGTGGTACATGACTCTTTTTGAATTATAGTTTTCTCAGAGTATATGCCCAGTAGTGGGATTGCTGGGTTGTATGGTAGTTCTATTTTTAGTTTTTTAAGGAACCTCCATACTGTTCTCCATAGTGGCTGTATCAATTTACATTCCCACCAACAGTGCAAGACAGTTCCTTTTCTCCACACCCTCTCCAGCATTTATTGTTTGTAGATTTTTTGATTGATAAGTTTCTTGAATGTGTAAATTAATGTTTTTCATCAAATTTAGGAAGGTTTTGGTCATTATTTCTTTAATCATTCTTTCTACTTCTTTGTCTTTCTCTTTCCTTTCTTTCTGGGACTCCTGTTATATGTATATTGGTGTGCTTGTGGTGTCCTAATCATTTTTGAGACTGTTCATTTTTTAAATTCTTTTTTATTTTTTTTCCTGAGATTGTATAATTTCAATTTAACTATCTTCAGTTTCACTGAATATTTCTTCTGTCTGCTCAAATTTTCTACTGAGCACCTTTAGTGAATTTTTCATTTCACTTATTACACTTTTCAACTCCAGACATTTTATTTGCTTCTTTTATGTAATTTTTATGTCTTTATTGATAATATCTCTGTGTTGAGACACGGATCTCATACTTTCCTTTAGTTCTTCAGATCCAGTGGACTAAGTTTTCCTTAGTCCTTTAAACATGTATACATACATATAATAGCTGATTTGAATCTTTCTCAGAAAGTCTGATTATCTGGGCTTCCACAGGGACAGTTTCTATTAACTGCTTAATTTCCTATGTATTAGCCATACTTTTTTCTTTCTTTTCTTTTTTTTTTTTTTTTTTTTTTTTATGACTCATAAAAAGTAGAAATTTTAGTTATAATATTAGTTATGCTTCAATTCTGGAAATCAGGTTCATCCTCTATGCCAGGGTTTGTTATCATTTGCTTAGCAACTTTTTGGAATTAATTTTGTAAAGCCTATATTATTTGTAATATGTGGTCACTGAAATCTCTGCTTGGCTAGCTTAGTGGTCATTTAATTATTAGAAAGAGATGTTCTTATTTGCCTGGAACTAATAAGTCCCATAGCCTCTGCTGGGGGCTTGTGGGCATGTTGGGGCATGCCATCAATACTCAAGCTAACAACTCTGCTTTACTCTTTACTTCCTGCTTGTGTAGAACCTCAAGGTTAGTCACAGGTGAGAACCCAGTGCCTTTTTAGGTCTTTTCTGAGTGTGAACACTGGCATGCACAGAGGCCTGGGTATTCACACAATCCTTTGCATTTATATACCCAGAATAGGTTGGAGATTTTTTTCAAATTCCCTTATGGGCATTTCTTTCCCCAGCTTTTAGTTTTAGATTTTGTGGTTAGCTCACTGTTTACCCAACTGCTGTCCACTGCCTCAGACAGCCATGATGTTCAGCAATTGCCTCTGATTGTTTTTTAGAAATACCGCTGGGAAAAAGGCTGTTTCCACGGGACAAGCTCTGAATTAGGTAAAATAAAGACCAGTGCTACTTATTCCTTTTGCCTATCATCAGGAAACACAGCTAGCACTCCTCCAATGGCTTTTCAACAAAACAACCTTATTGAAGAATCTTGACACAACTTTCAAGACATCACTAATTAGATTTCACTTGCCATCTGCTACACTATCCTTGTCAGAGACCAGTAAAATGTAAATTAAGAACAGATGACAGAATGAAAGGAGAAAATGACACCTTCCTGTTGATTGTGGCTACCCAATCTGGATCCTGGGGAAGCGATGCAGTATTATCCAAAGGATTGCTTCTTGTCTTAGGCTAACAGAATTGGCACAGAATGAATAAATGTGTCCATTTTATTTCTTTAAGATTTATTTGAGGTTTTCTTACCTTGGAAGAGGGGTGAGGAAGAAGGAGAGCAGATATTATCTTATATAGAATTTTTCTTATAAAATATAATTTTGATAATTATTCTCTTTGATAAAGAGATGTAAAAGTTATATTAACTATGTTTAGCTTGAAGTGTATGTTTTAGTTTAAAATATACAGTAGATCAAAGATAACATTTTTTTTTTCTGGTCCATGAGACCTAGCTATAAAGATATTTTGAATTTTCATATTGCTAAAATAACTCCCTGAATAAAAGGATGAAGTCAAGCTACTAATGAGAAACCTGTCTGATTTTATTCTGCATCTTAATGGAAATAAGCCAAAGTAAAGTAACTTCAAACTTGTTAAAATTTTTTCTAAATTTTATTTATTTATTTATTTATTTATGGCTGTGTTGGGTCTTCGTTTCTATGCGAGGACTTTTCTCTAGTTGTGGCGAGCGGGGGCCACTCTTCATCGCAGTGCGCGGGCCTCTCACTATCGCGGCCTCTCTTGTTGCAGAGCACAGGCTCCAGATGCGCAGGCTCAGTAGTTGTGACTCATGGGCCCAGTTGCTCCGCAGCATGTGGGATCCTCCCAGACCAGGGCTCGAACCCGTGTCCCCTGCATTGGCAGGCAGATTGTCAACCACTGTACCACCAGGGGAGCCCAACTTCAAACTTTTTATGAAATATCTTTGAGCGAACTAGTGGTGAGTTGTAGTCAAATTCTGTATATACATTTTAAGGCAAAGTCTGTACAGTTTGCTGATAAGTGGGATTAGGGGTATGAAATAAGGAGGCATCAAAGATGACTATAAGATATTTGGATTGAGAAGCCAAAGAAATGGGGGAGCCATTTACTGAGGATAGTGAGAAAGTACTTGGTATTTCCTCCTTCTTTGTTTATAAAGCCTAATAAATAGTTCCTTTGCCTTTCTAAGTTCCTGGCATGGTATGTGTGTGTAATTTAGCTGAACAATATACAGTAGTCCCCTCATCTGTTTTTTATTTCCCCCCCACGGTTTCAGTTACCTGAGGTTAACCACAGTCAGAAATTATTAAATGGAAAACTTCAGAAATAAACAATTCATAAAATTTAAATTGCGTGCCATTCTGAGCAGTGTGAAGAAATCTCAAGCAGTCCCACACCTACCCTCTTGGGACGTGAATGATCCCTTTGTCCAGCTGCTCCACAGTGAACACGCTACCTGCCCATCAGTCATTTAAGTAGCCATATCTGTTATCAGATCAACCATCACAATATCACAGTGCTACGTTCAAATAACAGTTATTTTACTTAAAATTGCCCCAAAGCACAAGAGCAGTGATGCTAGAAAAAACATAGTATATATTGCGTTCGGTACTATCCATGGTTTCAGACATCCACTGGGGGTCTTGGAAAGTGTCCCCTGTGGATACGTTAGAAGCTACTGTAAATGGCCTGCAGAGGAGCAGGATAAGAGTCAAGCCAGCACCAAACCTTTCTGCATGAAAATAGAGCATGTGAAGAGAAAATGAGGGCAAATTACAATGAGGTATCACCTCACACCCATTAGAATGGGCATCATCAGAAAATCTACAAACAACAAATGCTGGAGAGGGTGTGGAGAAAAGGGAAGCCTCTTGCACTGTTGGTGGGAATGTAAATTGATACAGCCACTATGGAGAACAGGAGGGAGGTTCCTTAGAAAACTAAATATAGAATTTCCATATGACCCAGCAATCCCACTACTGGGCATATACCCAGAGAAAATCATAATTCAAAAAGACACATGTGGGCTTGCCTGGTGGCGCAGTGGTTGAGAGTCTGCCTGCTGATGCAGGGGACATGGGTTCATGACCCGGTCCGGGAAGATCCCATATGCTGTAGAGCGGCTAGGCCTGTGAGCCATGGCCGCTGAGCCTGCATGTCTGGAGCCTGTGCTCCGCAATGGGAGAGGCTACAATAGTGAGAGTCCCGCGTACCACAAAAAAAAAAAAAGACACATGCATCCCAATGTTCACTGCAGCACTATTTACAATAGCCAGGTCATGGAAGCAACCTAAATGCCCATTGACAGACAAATGGATCAAGAAGATGTGGTACATATATACAATGGAATATTAGCCATAAAATGGAATGAAATTGGGCCATTTTTAGAGCTGTGGATGGGCCTAGAGACTGTCATACAGAGCAAAGTAAGTCAGAAAGAGAAAAACAATTATCATATATTAACGCATATATGTGGAATCTAGAAAGATGGTACAGATGAACTGGTTTGCAAGGCAGAAATAGAGACACAGATGTAGAGAACAAACGTATGGACACCAAGGGGGGAAAGTGGGCGGGGTGGTGGTGGAGGTGGGATGAATTGGGAGATTGGGGTTGACATATACACACTAATATGTATAAAATGGATAACTAGTAAGAACCTGCTGTATAAAAAAAATAAAAGAAAAATCAAAAAAAAAAAGAAAATGAGGGCAAACAATAAAGAAGAAGATATCAGAAGATTGTGCTTTAGGTAGATGAATTTCCAGACTTCCTCTGTGCCACTTATTATTCAATTTGGTGAAAAACCTTGGTTCAAATTCCAGCTTTAAATATGTGACTATGGATTGTTATGTAAACCTTCTGAACTGCAGTTTCTTCAGATATGAAATGGAGACTGTTTTGAGGATTAAGTGAAAAATATAGTTGTTTTCCCCTGTTATTTCTGTTTTCTTCTCATGCTTTACTGAAAATCTAAAAGGAAAAGTAAGGAGAACAGTCCTATATTTATAGTCTAATTTGTCTCTAAGCTTTTATATAACAAGTAGTTACTGAGACCCATTGAATGTAGGGCACAATGGTAAGGATTGAAGCAGATTTAATAAATACACAAAGTATAGTTCATCCTCCAGTGATTTATAATCTAAGTACAAGCACATATAGCTTAGTTAAATGAAAGTTCAGGGCAGTATTTGAGGGTGATGCAAACATGAATGCTGTAAGTAATTGTTTTAAAAACTTTAAACAGGGCTTCCCTGGTGGCGCAGTGGTTGAGAGTCCGCCTGCCGATTCAGGGGACACGGGTTCGTGCCCCGGTCCGGGAAGATCCCACGTGCCGCAGAGCGGCTGGGCCCGTGAGCCATGGCTGCTGAGCCTGCGTGTCCGGAGCCTGTGCTCCTCAACGGGAGAGGCCACAACAGTGAGAGGTCTGCGTACCGCAAAAAAAAAAAAAAAATTATTGTTTGTCACTGAGCATTTACTAAGTATTTTGCTAAGTGCCTTCAGTATGTTCTGTCACTTAATTCTAAGAGACAAACAACAGTCTGTGAGTTGGATACTACTACTTCCTTTAGGTAGAGATTGAGAGGCAGGAATACTTCTTATCTGATATTATGGAGTCTTAAATTTAGCAAGGTTAAATAATTTAGCCAAATTTACCTAGCAAGTTGCAGAACCAGACCTGACTCTATTGACTATACACATAAACTTTTCACTCTTGTGTTTTCCTAAGGCAGATCAGAGGTTGGAGAAATTGTTGCCATACATTGGAGCAGTCAAAAAAAGTCATGAAAGGGGAAGGGTTTGAAAAGTTTCCTGAAAGGTGGGTAGACTAAGAAAAAAAGAAAAGAATCCGATTTCAGACCCAATTCCATCAGCAGCTGAGAGGATTTGACAGTTGGGAGAGCACAAACTATTTTGGAAACAACAAGGACATCTGCCTTGCTTATAGCACTGGCTCTGTGTTGGTCAGTAATAAAATTACTGAGAATAAGGATGGAAGCAAATTTTTTAAAAAGTTTATCCTCGAATGATTTATAATCTTAAGTATGTAGTTTAGTTGAGTAAACGTTCAGGACAGTATTTGCTGGGGATGCAAATAGGAATGCTCACCAAGAGTTGGATTGGTGAACCCAGACCAGTTTGTAGATCTTGAATGCCAAAGTAGTTTATACATCCTCTTGTAGGTAATGGTAAGCCACTGGAAGAATTTGAATATCGGTTTGGAATTATGTCAAGTTGGGAGAGAAATGTTATGAGAAATAGAAGATAAGAAAGCCATTGTGGAGGCAGTTGCTCCTATCCATGTATTAGGTGATAAATCTTGGACAGTTTTTTTCCTTAGGAATCTGTGTTTCAAAGAATAAAACCTTATAGCTCTCCTCTCTACCTTCCTCTCTCCTTGTGTATCTCTTTTTCTCTTTTTCCCTTTTCTTAGAAGTCTTTACTTAAGAGTAATGGATTTTTAAAGGAGTGTTTCCTTGGCTAAATATCACGTGTCCTAATTTGTTTTAAACAAATGAGAGCTCTGATTCAACAAAATTAAGGAACTTGTCTAAGGTCATATGAAAGCAAGTGTCAAAGCCAAGACTAAAACTCAGTTTTCTGACTTTCTCTTCAGCACTGTAAGTGGTATCATTCCTATCTTCTACTTTCTCCTGGGAGGACTTCAAGAAGAAGAAACACCAGACTTCCTGGATGATACTCTTCATTCCTTTATCTAGGATGGTATTGGCAGTCAGTATTGCTTTCAGGGGATGAGGTGAATGTTTCCTAGCTACTGAAACTCCCAATCAGCAGAAATTATTTTTCTACATCTCTGTTTCTTTCCCCAAGAGACTCATCTGGATTTTATTATACACCAGAATTAAACACATTGACATCCTCTGAAGAAAGCAGAGAATCGCTTTTCTTGCTACCTCTACTAGTTAGCTGGAGAGGGAAGAGTTTTACTCTCTAGAGATACCTTTTGGCTTACAGAAAATCAAGGAGTTGTAAATATCCAGTATACCTTCTGGTCCATAAAGAAAAGTTACCTTAATATGAAAGAAGCCTCAGAGGCATAGAAAAAGGGAACAAGTAAAGAGCTATGATTTTATTCCATTCAGGAAGAGAAACATGGGGTGTTATTTGGTGTTATGGTCCAATAAAGGACCCTAATTTCTGGGCTTGTTTGGGAGATCGCAGCTGTAAACTTATCAACTCTCGCATTAAGGATAAGAGAATGAAACTCACATTGCAATTTTAGAAAAAAAATTTTTTAACTTTTTCTCAATGTTAATGTTTTTGAGCTTTTCATCAAGCATTTCTCTCTAAGAAGGGAAGTACAGAGATTTTTAGACTGTAGCAGTATGGAGACCCCTACCAAGACAGAGATGATCAGGAAAAATCAATATCCCATAATTAAATCTGTTGAATTAACAGTTTAAAAAAAAAAGTTGCAGTTTTAATTTAGATATTGGCTGCCCAGAGAAGAAATTTTTCAGCAGTAGAATGGGGAGTTCCTTGGATCATGATGAATTATTTGCCTACCATGTGCTGGTCACTGTGCTGAGTTGGTGCTGAAAAATTAACAAACAAGATGGACATATGTCTGTCTTTAATTACCATGCGATGATAATCCCCAGAATGCAGATTCCTAGTAGGGCTTGTTCACTGCTGTGTTCCTCAGGATAAGAATAGTATCTGATACATAGTAGATGTTTTAACAATAAATATATGGTGAATTAATGACTAATATATGTTTTTATACAATGCTTTTTCTTCTAAATATAATTTTATACCTTACACCAACTGGTCAAGTATGCAGGGGAGTATTAATTTTACATATGAGAAAACTGGAGACTAAATTGTCAAAAGACTTCTAAGGCTAGGTCAAGTAATGGCACTGGACTCACAAGCTATCAGTTATGAACATATTAAACGTTGTAATCCTTTCTTCAAAGTTTGACTCTAAAGTTCAGTGTGCAAGTCAGATGGAAGCTGAGACACACTGGTTCATGTAGGTATGGGAGGCAAAGGTCGTCCATTTCTGTAGGTTTCTCCCCCATCTTTCATCCCTTGAGGACATTGGGTTGATATGTCTATATGGTGGTTAAGACTTTTAGGCATCTTTATGTAACCTGCTTCTGTATTATGCAGTCTGCTCTGGATTCAGAAGCTAATCTACTCATGCTAATTTAGACAAATTACTTAACCTCTCTAAACTTCTATTTCCTCATCTGCAAAGTGGCAATTATAATAACAAATGCCTGTAGGGTTATTTTGAAGATTAGTGGAGATAATGCATAGAAGCAGTTAACAGAAGACTGGCACTCAGTGAATGTTAGTTATGATGGTGATGAGGAAAAAAACAGCTTTTATAATCATCTGGCCTGATGTAAATAGATGAGGTGGACCTAATTTGTTTTTCATGTAGTGATGGGATCTTTCAATATTAAATGAAATATAAGTATTCATTTTACTTTACATCACAGACATGACAACTAAGATAAAAATAAACACTGGGAACAATGTGTTTTTGCTTTTGTGGTGTCAGAAAGCGTTTGAAGGTCTTAAAACTGTTTTGCTTTGCAACTGATTTTGCTTTAATAAACATTTAAGCATACTTCATTTAGGACGTTAGAAATTCAATTTAAATTCCATTTTATTCACATTAATATACATTCATTAAATAATTTCTGTAGGCCAGGTGCTCTTCCGGGTTCTAGAGACTCAGAGATGTGACAAGACCCAATCTTATCTTCAAAGGGCTGAACTTTTGGTGGAGTGAACTATTATAATCATGTAAAACAAATTCTGTGGCATCGGTATCCACAGGTTACTTTACAAAAAATGAAAATGTCCATATCTCTGTGGTCGTTTTGGTTATCGGAGTTTATTGTCTAATATATTTCTCAGGACAGGATCATGGGAATAATATTCTCCGGGTTCTTGAATATTAATAACAATGTGTCTGTCCCTCTTTGTATTTGAAGATCAGTTTTGTTAGATACAAATATCTTTGTCTCATATTTTCTTTCCTTAAATGTCTTAGTTAATTCTTTGAATATCACTATTCAATTTTCTTCTGATGCATTGCTGTCAAAAAGGGATAACCTAATTTTCCCTTTTTAAGTCCCCTGCTTTTATTGCCTAGCTCCCCAATGAGTTTTCTTTTTCTTTAATATCCAGTAATATTACTAGGTTACATCTTGATGTTGATTCTGTATCAAGATTATGTATCTCAGACACGTAATAAATTATTTCAATATGTAGTTTTAATTTTTTGATTATTTTATGTGAATTTTCTCAGTATAGGTTTTTTAGTATTTTTAGTATAGTAATTGTTCTGATCCTTAGCTTTGTTTTCTTTCTTACCTGCTCGTATTACATTGGTCACTGTTTGCCTATCTTCAGTGTGTCATTATGTGTCGTTTTCTCTTAAATCCTTTTCATCTCTTTGTTTCCTTAGGATTAAAACTTTTTATTTTCACTTTTTCTCATAAGGCATGATTTGTATTGATTCACTCATATTCTTTATAGTCTAGGTTTCATTTACAAAATTATACTTTCTTTTTCTAACCGTTTATTGAGTTACCTCATTTCTGAGTTTTTAAAATTGTTACATGTATTTTTTTTCATGAAATATAGAACTTCTTCCCTTTTAAAATTTTGACTTTTAAAAATCTTTGAAGTGTTTATTTTGAAATAATGGGCATCTGTCCGAAAAGTTCTAATAATTGTACAAAAAAACCCTGTATAGTTTTTACCCATCTTCCCCAGATGCTAACATCTCTGATATCCACAGTATAATGATGAAAATAACATCATGACACTAGTATTAACTACTCTACAGACATTATTCGTATTTCGCCAATTGTGCCAATAAAGTCCCTTTCCCCAATCATAACAGTGCATTTAGTATTCATGTCTTCTTAATCTCCTCCAATCTAGAAGAGCTTCTCATCCTTTTTTTGTTTTTCTTGATCTGGACATGTTTTATGAGTTCTGGTCTGTTATTTGGAGAATACACCTTAATTTGAGTTTGTCTGATGAGTAAATTCATTTCCTGTATTTTTGGCAAAAGCATCACATAGGTGATGCTCTGCCCTTCTCAGTGCACCGTATCATTGGATATATGACATTGCTATGTATTTCTAATGGTGATGTTATCTTTGATCAGTTGATTACGGCAGTATCTGCCGTGTTTCTTCACCATAAATTTAGTATTTTTTTCCCTTTTAAATTAATAAGTATCTTATGGGGAGATATTCCAAGTCAATGTAAATATTCTGTTACTCATAATACTTTCACCCACTAATTTTAGCATCCATTGATGATTCTTGTTTGCAACAATTACTATTATGATATTTACCAAATAATAACTTTATTTTCCTTCACTCCTTCTATATTTACTAATTGGAATTCTACTCAAATGAGCTATTTCTTTATTTATATCAGTACAAACTTATAAATATTTACTTTATTTATGGATAATATATTATTATTACTTTTATTATTATTGATTTTATTGTTCAAATCTTACCACATTTGGTCATTGGGATTCCCTTAAAATTGATTCCTCTGTCATTTCAACATGTTCCCATTATTTTTGAGTACTTTTAAAATTTCAGGCATCATAATACATTCTGGACTTATATTCTTCTTTCCTCACCCAGACATTACTTCAAGAAGCCCTGATTTCTTTGATTAAATAATGATACTTAGAAAATGTGATCTGAGCATTTTATATGTTCATTGCTACTAGGGGGTTATTGTTTCCAGGTTCTTCTAGTAGACAGAGCTAGGAAATAAATGCATGAACACACACACACACACACACACACACACACACAATACACATACTTTTGTATCTATTTCTTTATCTACCTCTCTCTCTGTAGGAAACCATGAGTTCATGATGATACTTCTGATTCCAGTACAACAACCACATAATTAATTCTTTATTTATAACTCCTTTTTTGTGACTATGAGAAAACTGGTTGTTATTACTCATAATTAACTTACTTGTTTACTCAGTTCTAGAATACATCCAAAGCAGTCTTAGAATTGGTAGCTCAGAATTGAATACTGCTGTGAAAAACACACTTGTGTACTGTTTTTGTCTTCAGCTTTAGAGTATATAGCAACAATATTTTTTTCTAAAGTTACTTGAGTCAGTTATTTCCTTCCTACTTCTGTGTTATTTATTTGCCATAGAGTTTGTTTATTTGTAACTAATCCATTTGGAGTTCTATTCATGGTTTTCTCATTATATTTATTTATTCATATAAGTATTTGAAACATTAACATGATTCTAAAAGTTGGAACAATACAGAAAGTTATGATCAGAGAGGTGTCACTTGCCCTTTATTCCTCCTACCCCATTCCCATTCATCTGTACTTTATATCCTATTTCCATCTGCCTTCTGTAAGTAATCAATCTTATTAGTTTCTGATTTATCTTGTATTTTTTGCACAAATGAACAGATGCACGTGTATTGTCTTATGTCTCCTTCATTCTTAAATATGCTTTTTATATTTTACATAACTTTTTATCATTTAACTTTATACCATGAAAATCACCATTCCATATTAGTTCATAGATACCTTCCTCTTCATTTAATAGCTGCACAATACTCCATTTTTTAAATGCACCAAATTCAACCACTCTCTTATATGAGCATTTTCTTCTGTATTGTAATATTATATCCTGTTACCGTACTGAATTATTTATTGAGTTAATCATTGGTTTTCTAGGTCATAATATAAAAAATGTTATTATATTCTTATATATATGTAGAAGCAGAATTGATGCATACTTTTTTTTTTTTTTTTTTTATTTGAAGACCAACTTTTTGAAACTCCTCTGAGTACATGCTTTTCAAAGCCATAAAAGAGAGGTGGTGGATATGAATGGCACACTGCATTCATTCTGGTACCTTTAGTTTTTTTGGTGTTTGTTTGTTTTTTTTGTGGTCGTGGGCCTCTCACTGTTGTGGCCTCTCCCGTTGCGGAGCACAGGCTCCGGACGCGCAGGCTCAGCGGCCATGGCTCACGGGCCCAGCCGCTTCGTGGCATGTGGGATCTTCCCGGCCCGGGGCACGAACCTGCGTCCCCTGCATCGGCAGGTGGACTCTAAACCACTGCGCCAGCAGGGAAGCCCGATGCATACTTTTTAAACACATACATATGACACAGAAAGTATCCACCAATTCTTATTTTCTGATTGTCTTTCTCAGGAATGAGTGTTGGATTTTTTCAAAAGATTATTTTTTAATTTTTTAACATTATGGAGATAATCATTAGTTCTTGGTTTTTGAAAATGCTTTTATAATTTCCCATTCTGACAACTTTTTGTGAAGATTATTAATGTATTTAAAATTTCATAAATTAAATAAATTATTCTTACTCATATCTGGTAAATAATAATATGTGGTCCAGAATGTCAGCCAGTTGCAATAGGTGACCTCAAGTGATTACTGACACCCTGGCTGGTCTCAGAATTGTTGGCACAGACAAAGGTCTCAAGACATAGCTTTAGAAACTTTAACCTTAGAGTATTAACTGTTTCAATGGGAGTGATACCTATTTTTATTGAGTCAGTTGTATATGGGATCAAGTGCTATGTAGAAATGTGAATTAACTGGTTATGTATTCCTGATTTATACAAGTGATAGTGTAGGGCTCACCTATATTTGCCCACCCCTTAATCTGGTCTGACCTGATTCCAGCTTGTCCTCACCTTGTTATCTTTTGAATTGTTCCATTGGATGTTTGAATGATATTATGAAACCAGACTTGTCAAAATAACTTGGAGAAAACACATTTTCATCTTAATTCTATATTGGTTTTCAAATTAAAACATGCAAAAGACTAATACAACAGTGGGGAAAATGAGATGGGAAGGTAGCGGGGACATCTCTTCAAACATTTGCTAAGTCTCAAGCACGCTACCTCTCTTTAGACTTCAGAGCTTGCTGTGCCGCAGGCACTTGTATCAGCAAGCCTGGCATCACTCATTCAGTCTGATGGGCCCCATCTCTCCTTTTATCAGGCACAGATGGATGGGAGATTTTTGAGTCATTTTATTGTCTGACTGCAGCTTTATAGATGGTCTTTCAGGAAGCAACTCACTTTTTCCTCTTTCTTCCTCCGACTTGTGGTTCTTTCTTTGCTTCAGGGGTCCTGGTAGGTCAGGGTGTGCTTGTCAAGGCCTTTGGTTACATGGTTTATTTCCCATTCTCTGGTCAGGATAAGCCCTGTTCTTAGCAGATACATAAAATCCACAATTAGTCTTAAGAAACTGGTTTACAGTGACATCATTTCCCTTTAGACTGTCTGACCTTTAAGGCTATCCTTAGGTTACCATGAAGTTGGTGGCTTTTCTTCAGTGACCTCTTAGGACTGACTGGCCCTTCTGATTCATTTTTTATAATTTTGACTGAGTTTTTTTTTTTTTTTTTTGGTCATAAAATGACCATATTTTCAGGAAACAACAAGCCTTTTTTTTTTTTCTTTTTTTAAGCGAAGGAATTTGTCCTACCAAAACCTGCAGTTTTAATGGTTAGAGAGACATCCTAGACACAGCCTGCAAATACCTAAAAAAAGCAGGCTCATAATATATACATAAAACACTCAGAGGTAAAAATAGGGAACGAAGGTGCCTGAGGTTGGGGGAGAGTGTACCCCAACTAAAACATTCAAAGTCAATTAAAACAATCAAACCCAACTCTGGTGAGGGATCCTACCTTTGAAACCCCTCCGTTCACCAGGAATTGAGGGGTTTCTTGGGAAATATAGGAATTTCAAGGCTATAATTGCAACATTCCAGGACAAACTGGATGGTTGGTCACCCTAGACCTAGCATACTTTGTGCCACTAAGCTTTATCTTAAACTAGACTGTAGTTAAACCAAAGCTTTTCTTTTAAGAAATGAGGACTGTTTGGATCAAATGACTTCCCCCTGTGAAAACCAAAAGGAAGTGCTTTTTTCCCCTGCTCTGTAAGTTTGCAATTTTCAGTGGGGAAAAAAATAGCAATGCTCACCATTTTATTCTCCTTATAAGCAAAGCAGGACTTCAAACTCTATTTGAGGGATGACCCCTTTTCAGAAATTAGAGGCACTGAATTTATTGCCAACCAGTCATAGCTGTCCATCTGCTAATTCTCTCCACATAGAGGGAGCAGCTGTCATTTCAGAAATGCTACAGTGGATAATAAGATGGGGTGCATTTCCTCTTCAAATGCTTAAAACAAATCCCCAGGAAGAGTGGCAGCAGTTCCCCTGACTGCATGAATCTCTGATATTATTAACACAAAATGCCAAGTTGATTTGGAGATTGGAAGAAAATGTATTTGCTTTAAAAGGAAAAGCACTCAAGTTAGGTGTAGTACATATTGTAATAATCTACAGTTGCTGAGATCTAGGAACTGCAGAAGCCATAGGCACACACAGAGATACTCTCAAAATCATAGCCACGCACAGAGCGCTGAATACAAATACACACATACGGGTTTCCCAAGTTCATACATTCTACGTATACCAAAGGAATGCATCATTGTCTCCACCACTGTGAAACAAAATTTATCCCCAACTAACAGCTTGCCTAAGTCTCACATTGGCCCAGTTTCTCTACAAATCCATGTACCTAGTCAATCTTAGATGCCATCCTCCTCTTGGTACTATTTAATGGCCCGCTTGGTATATTAAATAGTCCATTCAGCAATCTATATTGTTATATCCTTGCATTTTTTCCTTAGATAACTTCTTTTCTCTTCAGTCTCATTGCTTCCACCATTAAAAGTGCTCAAGTCAACTTGAACATAAAACTAACCACAGCCTCTGGTTTGGGGTTCCTAGCCAAGATTCTGCTCCCCTCCAATCAACCTGCATATAGCTCTCTGATTATTATTCATAAGGAAAAATATTAGGATGAGATAAGGAACTAATGAACATAGTCCAAGTGGTGCTGTGCGTCCCTGAGTATTGTAGATGTGGATGAGGATGTAGATACAGCTATAGATGGAGACATGCATGTGTATATAGGTGTGGACGTGACATGGACCTAGACATGATAGAGTTATGTAGGTATTTCTCCATGGAGATATCTAAAATAGAGATCATTTAATTTAACCCTCAAAATAGTCCTGGGAGATAGGTTATACTTATATTATTTTGCATATGACAATATTGACTCTCAAAGGGGCCCCCAACCCCATATCTGGTGACAAAGCTGGGAGTTGAGACTTGATCTCCTTAACCAACACTCAGGCTCATTCTGATTGCAACACAAAACTTTTTCTTTCCTATTTTTTGAAGAACTGTAATCTAGAACAGTATATCTGCTGTTTGGTAAAGTCATTTCCATGTGGACATTGCTCTTGAACTTGGTCTTTGTGGAACATACGGAAAGAAGAGGTAGAGAGAGTTGCATGGAATTGCTGGTTGTTGGACACATATAACGCTTGCATTTTCATTTCTACAAACAGAAATGCTTTTAAGGGGCCTTCACTGATTTCATTACTTTTGATGTTACAAAGAAAAAAGAAATCCCCAGTGTTGATGAGAATCCAGGTCAAGGCAAGGAGAATCACAGAGCAGTTAAAGAAAATCCTGAGGCTCTGGGATTTTGTACCTGCAGGTACCTTGATTTGAGAAAAGAAATTCATTTAAACTCAGCAAATAAGCTCAGGAGAAAGTCTGGGACACTGACTTCTTTCCTTGTTATTTGCTTCTTTCCAAAAATCTGCTTTGTATTTTACCTTCATCCTTGGTCGTCAGGCAGAAACCCTATTTCTAGATGTCATTGCTATTAAAAAGAGGAAGTGTGGGGTGGAAAGCAAGAAAAGAACAAAAGAGTCAGAGAGGTAGATGCAAAAAACATCCCATTTCGCAAGTCAAAATATGTTAATGGTGAAATCGGGATAAATGATTAATCTAATGATTTTCAGTTTCCAGTGAGCTGTAAGAGGGGCTAGCAAGCAGCAGGAAACTAATATTTAAAGATAATTTCAGAAACATGAGATGAAAAAGTGGTGAAAGGAGGAGGCTGAACCTTTTTCCTTCTGCCTCCAAGGTTTATTGAAAATAGCGTTTTTTCTTTAAACAGAAAGCGTATGTGATTCTACATTTAAATCTATTACATTTTTTTCACTCCAAATTATTTACTGAATACCAACTCTGACACAGTTAACTATATTAAGGTTTTGATGGTAACAAAGAAACTGTTTCTGCCTCTGGGAAGCAGCTCACAGTCTAACTGCAAATGTAAGAGAAATAAAAAGAAATTAAAAAAAAAAATCTAAAAAGGTTTTTATAAGAACTCTGATGAAGGTTGTCCCAGGATGCTATTGCAACAAATAGGAGCAGAATGTAATGGCCTGGTGATCAGGGAAAATTTCCCTGCAGGGCTGATCCCTGAATGTTGAATAGGTGGGAAGGGATAGAGCTTTGGAGAGTCCTGGCAATGAGACCTGTAGGCACAATTGCTCAGAGAACTGTGTGCAGTTTGATCAAGCTGAAGTATAGAAAGACAAGAGCGGCAGGAGGTGGCGATAGGGATTAGGGTAGGGGGTTGGGAGGACTGGGCCATGGAAGTACTGCACTGCTTCCTCCTAATCTGTGGTACCTTGATCCTTAGCCCTATTGAATAAACAGTGTCTCAACAGGACTTCTGGTTGCCTCCCTGGAGAATGGGCGGTGCTTGGTAATTTCTGGTCGTCTTGGCTTTTAGGATGACCTTACCTGTCACTCAGCAACTCAGCTTCCTTCCCTCTGAACTGCAGTCACTGTTCTCACTCACCAGCTGTGTCACCTTTGTAAAGCGACTTGATTCTTTCAAACATGAACATCCCCTTTTCCCAGATGAGGAGATGTATGATTTTAAGCTCATTTCTAGAGCTAATATTCCATGATGATGTCTCTGAAAATGATAGTCTGGCTCTCTGAGTAAATGTCAAGCTTTCTGTGTCATCTATATGGACAGGGTGGGCAGAAGCAATGTGATAGGAGGAAGAGCCTTATGCTTTTTTTCAGAGGGAAACAGACCTGGATGAACAGCCTAGCTCTAAGTTATGTGACCTTGGGCCATTTATTTAACCATTTCTAAGTGTCAATCTCTTCATTGGGGTGCAATAATATTCAGAGTTACTGGGCCACCTAGAAATATCATATGTAATATGCCCAGTGTGACAGATTGAGCTCAACTTAATTATTTGTAGAACTGAAGGTCCCAGAGCCTAGAGAAATTTATTGAATTTGTTCTCCGTGGATGTGTTGTATAGCAGGGAACATTTCTCAAACTTTGCCTTCAGACTCTGGTGACCCCAAATCAAGTTAAATATGGTTTCTAAGTTCTTTTAGGGGCTGTGAATAATCATGGCACATTGGGAGATTAGAGGCCAGATATGCATCTTTCTGGACAACTTCAATTGATGTCAATTGAGAAGAAGACAAAAGGAAGTTAGATTCGTTAGTTTGTCTTGTCGAGCTTTATTTTCTTCTAAATGTGTATTTATTTACTTGTTTGTTCCTGCAGCCACAGATGCTCACTGAGAGGAGGGGATTTGAACAGACAGTGGCTCTCTCCCAGTGCCCATTTACAGCCCACAATTTACCACGCCAAAGGGCTCCTGCACTACCTGGGCAGCATTGGCCGGCGTCCCATGGTGAGTTACTGCCTTCACTTCCTTCTGCTTCTACACTCTTGCTTGGTTCCTTCCACCTCCCAGGAGGCAGAATACATTCTGTCCAGGCAGGACTACCAGACACAAGCCAAAGACCTGTGTGTGACAAGCTGTAAAGTGTGTGTGTGTGTGCGCGCGCGCGCGCGCGCGTGTGTGTGTGTATATTCACTTCCTAAGGCTACCATAACGAAGTACCACAAACTGGGTGGCTTAAAACAACAAAAACATATTCTCTCACATTTCTGGAGGCTAGAGGTCTGGAGATTAAAGTGTCAGCAGGCTCTGATTTCTCTGAAGGCTATGGGAAATAACCCTTCATTGCCTCTTCCTGGCTTCTGGTGATGGCCAGCAATCCTTAGCATCCCTTGGCTTGGCAGGGGGG
>NW_006770132.1:346985-359012 GCF_000442215.2 Lipotes vexillifer
GGGGGGGGGGGGGGGGGGCGTGGCACAATTCCAATCTCTGCCTCTGTCTTCACATGGCCATCTTTGCCCTCTGTGTGTCTGTGTAGAAATTTCCTTTTTCTTATCAGGATAGCAGACACTGGACTAGGGCCCACCCTAATTCAATATGGTCTCCTCTTAACTTGATTACATCTGTAAAGAATCTTTTTCCAAATAAGGTCACATTCATAAGGACTGAGAATTAGAGCTTCAACATATCTTTTTGGGAAACAGTTTAACCAACAATAGGAGCAAAGCAGTAGTTCAATACTCATTGGTGAAAACTGGGCAAAAAATTGCATTTCATCCCATTTCCTGGGTCTCTTTTTTTTTCTCCAGTTATTCAAGAAAGGAAATGGTATTTTTTCCAAATGGTATTTTTTCCAAATATTATTTGGAAAAAAATCCTCTAGATGTTCAGATTGACATTCAACTAGTACTTATTAAATTCCAACGATGATTCTGGCACTGTGCTAGGCACTTTCATGTGTAGGCTTTTCTCCCAAGCCTATAGTAACTTAGCAATTGATGAAAAACAAACTATATGGATGCAGAGGCTTAGGCTCAAGATAAGATAGGAGGCAATACTAGCTAAGTAACTGTATGAAACTGATCATTTATTTTATTTGTATTTTTTTAACATCTTTATTGGAGTATAATTGCTTTACTGATCATTTATTGATTACAAACTGTGAACATATCTGTCTGCAAAAGTGCAGAGGAGCATATGTCCAAATTTAGAGTGCTTACCTAACCTAAGGAACTTAAACTAATGTGGAAAAGCCCATGGATGAACCAACTCAGACAATTACCTCTACCATTAGCCAAATTTTGACCATGTACTGTGTCATCAAAACAGTGTCACATTCAGTGAATATCTAGTGAAACAATGGGTGAATATCTAATATAGAAGCTTATTTAACTCTCAAAAAGATTAAGAGGTCAAGTGATTTCCTTGGCATCACCAGGAAGCATACAGCAGAGTTGAGATTCAGTTCTGATCTGGTTTTCCACCCAGAACTCCATCTTTCTTCAACACTTACTCTTTGAGAGGATGTGTTGGTGTGTCCCCAAGACTACCTTCAGGTTCGGTGATTCCCTGGAAAGACTCACAGAACCCAGAATAGTTTTTCTGCTCATAATTACAGTTCATTACAGTGAAAGGATACAGATTATAATCAGCAAAGGTAAAAAGCACTGAGGGCAGAGTCAAGGAGAAACAGGTATAAGTCCAGGTGTCTGCTCCCAGGGGAGTTGTATGAACAGTGCTTAATTCTCCAGCAATGATGTGTAATAACAGGTAGAGTGTTGCTAACCGGGGAAGCTCCCCTGAGCCTTGATGTCCAGGACTTTTTATCAGGGGTTATTTTGTAGCCATGGTGTCCCACGTGGCTGATCTTAGTTACTCAGTCTCCAGGCCCTTCAGAGGTCAAACTGACACTTGGCGGCACAAGAACCCCACCATATATCACATTGTCAGCATCAACCTTCTCACATTGCCTGAGGCCCAGGTAAAGAAAGACACTTTTATCTAGCAGAATGTTCCAGAGATGTCAAGGTGTTCTCCCAGGAGTCAGTCGAGGGCCAGACCTTTCTTTGGAGTGTACGGGGTTTAAACACTTCAGACTTGCTGAGTCAACACTTTATTGCAAAGAGGACAAAGCACATCCTTTTCCCTTAAGAACGCTTTTTCTACACTGGTCAAAATGTGCAATATTTTCATGCTAGCTCCCACCACCCTGCTTCCAAGGAGATGCTGTAATCTATGCTGTCTGCCCTGTAGAAGCAAGTTCATGGCCTACATAGCAGAGCACCAATATCACAGTCAAGATCTTGAAAACTATGTCTCTCTGAATAGAAGGCCTTAGCCTCTGGGAGGAGAGAGAAAGACACAGAAAAAAAGGTTCCAACCTGATGCACAGTTAAGCATACACACATTCAACCCGTAACAAACAGGATTCCTCTCTGTTCTGACAATCTCTAATTGAAGAGCAGAACATTTATTTTAAAGCGTGACAGGTGAAAGCCTTGTTTAAAAATATGAATAAACATTAATTAACTGTAAACATGACAGCCGCAGACTTGTTTCCTGCTGGGACCATCTGAGAGGTGGGTGAGAAACAGCTGAGCCCTAGATGCAATTCACAGTGTCACGAAGCTCTCCTACAGGCTCAACATCACCTTTCAGCTACCTATGCGACTGTATTTAACTGGCCTCCTGCTGACAGCAGAAGCACTGTCACTCATTCAGTACTCAGGCCTGTCCTGTGCCAGGAAGATTTCCACTGAGTCAAGATTACCTCTTGGGGGGCTTCCCTGGTGGCGCAGTGGTTGAGAGTCCGCCTGCCGATGCAGGGGCCACGGGTTAGTGCCCCAGTCCGGGAGGATCCCACATGCCGCGGAGCGGCTGGGCCCGTGGGCCATGGCCGCTGGGCCTGCGTGTCCAGAGCCTGTGCTCCGCAACAGGAGAGGCCGCAGCGGTGCGAGGCCCGTGTACCGAAAAAAAAAAAAAAAAAAAAGATTACCTCTTGGGCTAGTTGTAGGTTCACTGTGACTCCACCCAAACTCTGACTCTTATGAAAATATTTCTTAAAGCATCAGGAAGCCAGTCTCTGGTGGCTAGTAGATTCCACCTGTTCTAGATGGTACTGAGACATTTGCCTATTGGCAGGTAGAATAATACAAACTCCCAGAACCAATGAGAATGCAAGACAGTGAGAGAAAGCAATGCCATGATAACTTCTGGGGGTTGCTAAAGACCAGATAATTCATTCAGTTTATAAGCAATATGGCATTATTCACAAATTGTTTCATCCATCCACCCATCCATCCATCCATCCGTCCATCCATCCATCCATCCATCCATCCATCCGTCCATCCATCCATCTGTCCGTCTATCCACCCATCTATCTGGGCAGTCATCCACTTGTCTACTCATTTACACCATGTGTGTAATCACTGTGCTAGATGCCAGAAGGTACCTTTTCTTTGAGGAGTCCATAGTTTCCTTGGTAGAAAGTAGAGTCAGGTCTGCAAAGAAACCAATGTAGTAAAAGATGGTAAAAACTGAAACCAAGGCTCGTGGGAGTTGTAAGAACACAAACGAGAGGTTGAGCCACTTTCCCTCAAGGTTATGGAAAAGCTAGAGACTGGAGATGCCATTTGAGCTAGACTTGAAAGATGAGTAAAAGTTTTTCTTGTACTAATAGTAAAGTAGAGAGGTAGTCTTTTTTTATTGTAGTAAAGTAGAGAAATATTCTTTCTTCAGAGGTCTACAGGCCTGATTATGGACTTTTAGACCTTCTGCCTTGTGAAATTGAAGAGTTGGTGAATTTAGGGTCACCTCACAGAGCAAAAGAAAGGAAGCTTTTTATTAACTGATGGCATAGTTCTCACATCACACTGATCTTATGGTCTCTTTCCCATATTCTTGAACTTCCATTTTCTGTCTCTCTTGTTTGTTAGAAGATCAGGAAATCTGCTCCAGATGTTGGAGCCAAAAGCCCGGAAACCTACAAAATATTGGCATATTCATACATTGGAATACTATTCAGCAATAAAAAATTAAAGACAGGGCTTCCCTTGTGGCTCAGTGGTTGAGAGTCCACCTGCCGATGCAGGGGACGCGGGTTCGTGCCCCGGTCCGGGAGGATCCCACATGCTGCAGAGCGGCTGGGCCTGTGAGCCATGGCCACTGAGCCTGCGTGTCCGGAGCCTGTGCTCCGCAACGGGAGAGGCCACAACAGTGAGAGGCCCGCGTACTGCAAAAAAAAAAAAAAAAAAAAAAGATAAAAAATTAGAGACAATAACAATAAACTACAGATATACTCAGCAACATGGACCAATTTCAGGAACATGTTTAGTGAAATAAGCTAGACACTAAGAAGCACATATTCTGTGTTTCTATTTATGCAAAATTTACGTAAACCAGAACAGTGGTTGCCTCTAGAAGGGGATTAAATAAAAGGGGCCAAGAGGGAACTTTCTAGGTTAGTGGAAATGTTCTATATTTTGAATGAAGAGTCAGTTACACCAAAACTCATTGACTCAAAACTCATTCAAGTTCTGTTCATGTACTCATTTACATTTATATTTACTTAGAATTAAAGAGAAATCAAAGCAAAGTCACAGAGCTTTGAAATGCAGCTAGGAGGTAAAGGGGGCTGTCCCAAATTAAATTGACCAGCATGGAGGCATGCAAGTCAAACCAAGGAAGGTTATCTTTGCCAGAACACAGAGAAAGGCTGAGAAGATTTATTAGAAATCAGTAAGCTCTGGCCAGAGAAAATGTACATAAGCGGAAAAGCCCAGAGGAGCAGACAGGCTTGACAATCAATGAGTAGGCAGCATTGAAGTGTTCCTCTTTGCGGAGCGAGTGCACCATAAGGGCCAGGAAGCACAAGGCTCAGGGGCAGTAGGGCATGGCTTGGGGGAGTGGGCGAAAGCTCTCAGGCTCTAGCAAGCTCCCAGGAAGCCAGATCAGCAGTTTCTTCTGAGCTGCTGGGTTGTAGCTACCTGGCCCCTGTGCCGCTGCAAAGGGTCTGGGCTTCAGAATTAGGAGAGGTGTGGATTCCTATCCCCTTGGCTCTTGCTCTGTGAGTGCATGTTGGTAAAGGGATTGCAGTGCTCTCTGAGCAGCTCATTGATTTCAGTTTACCACTCACAAAAACTAGGGCGCATTCTGCCAGGGGCCAGGGAGGGCATATTTTGGTTTTATCTTTCTCTGGGGCCCAATGGAACAGAACTTTTAGCTGCTTAAATGATTTTCCTGGTCTTTTCTGTCCCTCTGGCATATGTTTTTAGTTAATCATTTTCTTTTTAAAAAAAAGGCATGAAAGGAGAGGGGAAAAAGGAATGGCATGTCCCTTCCTGAAATCTTGTCTCCAAGGACCTCAAGATACTCTATACACATAATTTATTTTATCTCCACTTTACTCCTCAGAAGTGTTAGAATAACAAGTGTTATTGTTACTTATTTTCATTGACTCAGGCTAAGGTACTGAATCTAGAATTCTCCCCTTTTTGTATTTGAGGATATAGTATGGAAAAAAAAGAAAAAATCCCCAAACCAAAAAAAAAGCCCATGGAGGTCCTGGGTAAAAATAATAATAATAATTTGATTCCATATTTTTTTATTTAAAATTGTTCCCATGCTGTCAGAATAAAGATTGAACAATGCTTCTTTAACATACCAGAAACCATGTTTTGTAGGTGTTTTTTTAATGATAAAAAAATGCATACAATTTGTAATTTTTATTTTTTAATTAATTTTTATTGGAGCCTAGTTGATTTACAATGTTGTGTTAGTTTATGCTGTACAACAAAGTGAATCAGTTATACATATATCCAGTCCTTTTTTTTAATTTTTTAAAATAAATTTATTTATTTATTTATTTATTTATTTTTGTCTGTGTTGGGTCTTCGTTGCTGCATGCGGGCTTTCTCTAGTTGCAGCGAGTGGGGGCTACTCTTAATTGCAGTGCATGGGCTTCTCATTGCGCTGGCTTCTCTTGTTGCGGAGCACGGACTCTAGGCGCATGGGGTTCAGTAGTTGTGGCATGTGGGCTCAGTAGTTGTGGCACACGGGCCCTAGAGCACAGCCTCAGTAGTTGTGGTGCATGGACTCTAGAACGCAGGCTCAGTAGTTGTGGCACTCGAGCTTAGTTGCTCCGCGGCATGTGGGATCTTCCCGGACCAGGGCTCGAACATGTGTCCCCTGCATTGGCAGGTGGATTCTTAACCACTGCACCGCCAGGGAAATCCTCCACTCTTTTTTGGATTCTCTTCCCATATAGGTCATTACAGAGTATTGAGTAGCGTTCCCTGTGTTATATAGTAGGTTCTTATTAGTTATATATTTTATATATAGTAGTGTGTTATGTCAATCCTGTAGGTGTTTTTACAGATGTAAATACTCTACATTTAAGTGAATTGCTAAGGTTTCTTGGATAAACTTATGTTGGAAAGCAAAGGGAATATTCCCTTCTCTCTGGCTAGTATCTCCAATGAAATTTCTGTGTATCACAGGGACTGGAAACCTGGGGTTCCCCATATGCTACAGGGAAGGCCAGTTAGATTTTTCAAAGAAGTCTGAGAAAATTCCCTCCTTTTCATTTTTTGCAAAATGGACTGAGGTTAGGAGGTGAGGTAGAGGGGAAAATAGGAGGGTGTTTGCCTGGATCAGTGTTTCCCTCAGCCTAGTTGAAGGTGCCTCTGCTCAGCGCTGGTGGAAATGGGAGGAAGGCAAGAGACAGGGCCAGATGGACTAGTTTTGCTATAAAGGTATTCTCTGTGAGAGTGGGCTGCAAGTCAGAACAGGCTTCAGATGAAGACATGGGGAGACCTGTGCTTCATCTGCTAAATATCTGTGTCCAAGGAGGACTCTAGTGAGAGAGCAAGGCAGGGATGATGATGGCCATTGGCACTGGGCATAGAGCTCAAAGTTCTAGTCCCAGAAAGTAGGGTTTGCCAAGACCAAAGCACAGTCCAGCCTAGGGTCCAAGACAACAGTCCTCCAAGATAGGATTGCAAATCAGGAAACGGAGGCAAGCTTCCTTTTATTCACTGGCTAGGCATGGTGGTGGGTCAGTGTTCATACCCCATTCCTTAGGTTTATCCAGACAATTTGGAAATCTGCCATGGGTCAAAAAGACTAGTCTAGATCCCACCTTCTGTTGAAGACAGGGTTCCCGATAAGCTCTCTACCCTAACTGACATTGTTACACAAAGTGGGTAGGTTAATGCTTCTACCTTGAGAACTTTAGTACCTGCAACTGAGTGAGATAGATGGCAGAAGCTCACCCAGGCTGATA
Source organism: Lipotes vexillifer (assembly GCF_000442215.2). Lineage (NCBI taxonomy): Eukaryota > Metazoa > Chordata > Mammalia > Artiodactyla > Lipotidae > Lipotes > Lipotes vexillifer. The sequence goes on from NW_006770132.1 coordinate 353,816, forward strand.
GGTTGCAGGCACTGTGTCCAAAGGTGGTGGCCAGACTGCTGCTTCTCTCCCTTCAATGTCTAAAGCTGGAGAAAAAGAGCAGTTTTAACTGCTGGGGAGCCTGCCAAGGCCTCACTGCACAAATACCCTCTTGGGGTGTTAAGCTCCCTTCTCACGGAGGGACAGCTGGCCAGAGAAAGCGAGTAGATATCAGCTTAGGCAAGACCTCAGGTTAAGCCTGGTCACTCACTCTTAATTTTGCTAGTTGACAGACTTGTTATACTGTGCTTTATCATTGATAAATCCAATGTTTTATAATATTTTGTTCTGGAAAATCTTTGGAGCCAGACCAGTTAGAGTTTGAGATAAAACACATGGGTTTTCAATGGGAGGCCATGTGCAAATCACTTAACTTCCTTTAACCTTGGTAAAAGTTGAGCCTCATATGTAAATGTGAATGATAGCCTCCTTTCAGGAATTTTATACTGATTAAACATGTATGTAAAACCTTAGCAGTGTGACTAGTACGTATCAAGCATTTAAATAAACAGCAGAGATTAAAATTATTATTGCTTCCCAGAAGGGTGCTACATACAAAACAAAGCCTCATACTAGACTGCATGATTTTGCATTAATGTACATGTGCTCTTTCAGTGTAATTGAAATATTTTGGAAGGCAGGTCATTATATTATAATACATAACACTGGAATGGCAGAAAACCTCCTCCAGCATTTTATAACATGTAATAAAGGGTCCCACTGTGAGAAATCTCATAACCAGTTAGTTACTAATACCTTCTGCTGAGTGAAATGTGAAAAATTTCACCCCAAATTAGACATTGGAGGGGGACAAAACTGATTTGTAAGTAAAGGCTGCTTTTCTAAGGCCATGTTGGAACTTGGCCCACAACGACGCAATTTAAGTGAAAGTTTCTCACTTTAGGAAAGGGAAAGCAGCATCAAATCTTCTTTCAGGTAGTTATAGGAATAAGTGCTGCACATGCCCTCTGTGGTTAGCCTCAGCCATGACTGACGTTGCTGCTAACTCAGATGAAACACTTGCTAAGAAGAGAGCATGACTGTCAATAAAAGGACTGGGAAATGTGGTCTTGCAAACAGGGTTCTTGGATAATTGAACATGCCACCAATAGCATTTCCCTCATAGAAAGGTTTACTCTACTCAAGAGCTTGGGCTGAATGTTGTCTGCAAAATATTGTGCACAGGCTGGCATCTCCAGGGCTTTAGTGAGACTTGGTTGGTTTAATTGGAAGCATTGCTGTTTTGGGTTTCCATCACATTCCCCAGAATTAGCCTCCTTTGAGCTCCAGCCTCGCCTTCATTTTTTTGTGGCGATGGGATAAATAATGCAGAGGTCTTGCTGCCGGGAAGCAGGAACAAGACCCAGATGTCAGGAATGGAAAACACAGCAGCTTAAAGCTGGCAAAGCAGAGCAGTAAACAATCAGGAATAGGTGAGCTGCGGGAACAGGCGAATGGCTAGGGGAGGTGTGTTTGAGATGGGGGTGGGTAACCTCTTGAACAAGGTGCCCAGTTAGCTTACAGAGGAACCAGGATGGGACCAAAGAATGGAGGGGAAGGATGGTGAAGGCATGTGAGTAGCATAGTAATGTGGCCCCGAATGGTCTCTTTGCTGAGCAAGAAATGATGGAGCTCACGTTTGCGTGAATTAAATTAACCTTGCAATTTAACTCAGACAGTAATTCACTGGGAAAGGCGCTAGGAAGATGCGTGAGAGCCTGATTTCAAAATCGTAATCCAATCCACACTATACACCTCGCTGATGAAGAAAGTGAGACACAGGGGAATCAGTTTAGCTCAGGGTGAACAAGTTAAAAACTAACCGCTCCAGCTCAGGCAAAACGAAACTGAACTGAAGGAAACCTTCAGATCTGCATCTCTTCCCATGTTCCTTGCCTTGGGGAAAAGCACATCATATTGTCTCTTCACTTAATCCGGAAATCTAGGTGTTATTCCTAACCTCTTCCTCGCTGAGCCCCTAAATCCATTTAGTCTCCAATTCCTATAGATTTTACTTCCTTACTCTCTCACCAAAAGTCCTTTCTCTCCATACTTAAATTTGCTGACTTAAACTAGGCCCTTGTCATTTCTCTTGCCTGGTCTCAGTCCTTGTAATCCATTCTTAACGCTCCTGTTCTGGTGATCTGATCATGCTGGTCCTCTTTGCTCCAGTACTTTGATGGCTGCTTCACCACCTTCGGGAAAATGTCCAAACATCCTGGAATGGTGTGCACGTGCATTAATGATGTGACCACTGTCCACTTCTGCCTACACCTGAGGTCCACTCTCCTTCGCTCTGTAGTCTTATTCTGAATTACTGAGATTCTTCATACCCATAGTCCTTTCTTCCTCATTTTCCGTTTGCTTGGACAGCCTTCACTCAGCAGGACTCATCTTAGGCATCAACCCCTAGAGAACCCCAGGACCACCACATCATACACCTTCGGGGTGCCATTCCTTAAAGTGCAGTGTGAATGATGCCCCATGAGTTGTGCAGCGTGTCCTTATCTGGGCTCCCAGAGAGCCCTGTGTGTCTCTCTCCTCTCACTGCAATATGATCATCTATTCACTTGTGGGATCGTCCCAACAAAACAGCTCCTGGAAGAGGCAGCATAGACGTGAAACGTGTTTTAAAACATGGAGTCTGGATGAGAGCAAACTCAGGTTCAATTACTTGCTCACATACTTAATAACAGTGCAAACTTAAGCAAGCCTAGGCAAGTTACTTATTTATTTTTTTTGCTATTAAGTTTTCTCAGCTGCAAAATGGGGGATAATTATAGCACCTACTTCATCATGAGATAATCTACATTAAGTGTTTAGCACAGTATCTAAAGCATCGTTAAGTCTTCAATAAATTAACTACTGTTGTTCTTGTCATTGTTATTGAGGGCAGTACTGCCTTATATTACAATTATAATTTCTCCTGCCACACCACAGGCACCCAGCGAATATTTGTTGACTCAGTTGATGAATAAGCAAGATAGGACCATTGATTAACCCATGGGTGTTAGAGTGCCATGACTGGGCACACTTCCTATTACAGAATTTTACCAAAAGGAAGTAGACAAGTGTAAAGTCATCCGTAGGAAAGAAAAAGCTTCCTCAACTGAAATAACTTGATAATTTGTCTTGTAATTGCCCCCTGCAATTTAGAGGAACACATGTTTCTTATAACTAACAGGCATTTATTTTTATGGATGTCATTTGAGCAACAAGTAGAACAATGCCTCCTTTACTTTGAATTTTGAGAGGCCCCTAGAACTCCTAGGGCTCATTCCCACAGGTGGGGATGTCTGTAATTTGTTGTTTACCTCAGCTTTCAGAATCTGTTAAGAGTCAGAAAACAATCAAATCTTTGTTTCCAGTTGAATTTGGCAGCTAAGGAGCACCTGTCACCACATAGGCCTAGCTTCTGGCTTTACTGAGGAATCTGTTGCTAAGACACAGTCTTAATTTGTTTGCACACTTTTCATAAGAATGTGGGTGTTTATTCACAGAGAGAAACTGAGGCATGAGAGATACAGGTTGGTGGAAAATTCATGATGGTAGAGGATTAAACCCCAATGATTTGATTGGTCCCTTTAGAGGCTTTCAATGCATGGTCCCGGGCCCAGGGGCATCAGCATCACCTGGGATTGTTAGAAATGCACATTCCTGGACCCCACCCAGACTTGCTTGCATCACAGAATTGCTGGGGAGTGGCCCACAGTCTGTGATTTAACAAGTCCTCCAGGTTATTCTGATACTTGATAACATGTCAGATCCACTGCTCTAGACTCTAGACCCATACAAGTGGGTTTCAACCCTGGCTGCACATTTAGAATCACCTGGAAAACTTTAAAAAATCCCATCAGGGCTTCCCTGGTGGCGCAGTGGTTGAGATTCCACCTGCCGATGCAGGGGACGTGGGTTCGTGCCCCGGTCCGGGAAGATCCCACATGCCGCGGAGCGGCTGGGGCCGGGAGCAGTGGTTGAGATTCCACCTGCCGATGCAGGGGACGTGGGTTCGTGCCCCGGTCCGGGAAGATCCCACATGCCGCGGAGCGGCTGGACCCGTGAGCCATGGCCGCTGAGCCTGCCCGTCCGGAGCCTGTGCTCCGCAACGGGAGAGGCCACAACAGTGAGAGGCCCCCGTGCCGCAAAAAAACCCAAAAAAACAAAACTCCTGTGTATAACGGGAGGCAAAGATAAAAAATCCCATCAGCCTGGTGTCACTGCAGACCAGTTAAATCAAAATCTCTGGAGATGGGCTCTAGGGATTGATATTTTTAAAATCTCCTCAGGAGATTCTAATGCACAGACAGGTTAGAGAAGCACTGGCCTAGGTATATTTTTGTTGCACATAACAGAAACCTGCTAAAGTAACCCAAGGTGGAAATTTTGAAGGAAAAAATTCAAATAAGTTCTAACCAGAACTGGAAAGCACCAAAACCCGAGACACTTCTTCTGTCCATCTCGCATTTTTCTCCTTCTGTGACCACATTTTCTGTTTTCTGCTTTTCTCTGCACATTTAATTATCTCACCCTTTGCAAAACAACTTCTTTTTCTCATTCACTGATTCTGCTCTACTTTTTCATTATTTGTCTTGTCATTGGACCAACTCCCTCCTCCCAACTCTGTATGACCTTTTGGCTTGAACACCCACAGCTCTAGATTCTAGAGAGATTTATTTTCTCATAAGATTTTTAACTTGAAACTAGGAACTAAGGATTCCCCCCACCAAAAAAAATCTTTTTTTTTTTTTTTGGAGAGAAAAAAAGTACTTAAAAATACTTTTCTGCTAACAGGAAATTTGCAATGTAATTTAAAAATCTCCCCACCCACCCAATAAAATAGTAGCTTTCTATTATTAACAAAAGAGAGGGGGAGGAAAAGAAGGGTAAATTTATGGAGAACAGTTTCAATTCCTTTAGTTCTTAAAACTTTCATCTCACAGATGTTTGTCTGACAACCACCTTGATTCCAGAAATTAGTCTTGACATCGCTGAATTCTTCCCTGCTTACATAGCCCAAGCAACACAGCTGTCAGTTCTAACCTGCTATTCAAGAGTTTTCATCTTCTCCCGTTATGACCGGGCAGACCATCTACCTATTTACCCTTTTTAATTTTTCTTACACATATGTGTTTATTTATGACTCCATGCATGCACCTTGCATATCCCGGGACATTCCTGC
>NW_006770132.1:359022-359671 GCF_000442215.2 Lipotes vexillifer
TGTCAATGGCTTCTTGTTCAATCAGTGAACTATAGGACTTCATCAGATACCAGAAAGTAGCCTCAGCCATCATCTCATCTAATTTCTCAACCAGCAACATCGTTGATAGCAATTTATTTGGCTTTTGCTGAAGTATTTCCAGAGAACGGAAACTTTTTAAAGTGTGACACAGCATTGCAAGACAGCTATAATCATCGAAAGTTATTTCGATAACTTTCAAAATAAATATTTCGAATATTCAATATTCGAAATAAATATTCAACAACTGAATTTAATATGGAGCTGGAATCTATGTCCATGATACATATCCTCTTTCCTTTTGCCTTCCTCTGCTCTTTGAAATGATAGCAAATATATTTATTCGTGTTTCAAACGGGAAAATTTATAAATTTGGAGGGCTGCTATCAAGACCCCACTGAGCCTTCTTTTTTTCTAGGATAAGCATCTCCAGTATCTTTAGGCAATCTGTGTTTATAAACATTCCAATTTCCTTGGCCTTCTGATTCCTCTCTACTGAGGTACACTAGCTTGTTTTAAAAGGCCACACTCAGAATTAAAAAACACTATATGAGGGCTTCCCTGGTGGCGCAGTGCTTGGGGGTCCGCCTGCCGATGCAGGGGACGCGGGTTCGTGCCCCGTTTCGGGAGG
>NW_006770132.1:359842-376033 GCF_000442215.2 Lipotes vexillifer
AAAAAAAAAAAAAAACAAAAAACACTATATGAGATATAAATTGACGAGTATGAGGTACATTGGACTGATTGTTCTCCTTATGTATGACCACTTTACTTCTCCAGAAGCAATTTATGATTAATTTTGACATCCATGACTACTGAGTCATTCTGAGCAAACTGTCATCTAAAACCTCCAAGTCTCTCATTCAAAACCTACTTCTTAGCTAAATGTCACTTTTACTTTTGCCACTGTTAGAATCTAATTGTAGGAGCTGCATATTCCAATTTAAGTTTTTCTATTTCCAAAATTCTGCTCTTTTTGGCCCTTATAATTTCTGCTCTTACTTGTTTACTCTGCTGTCAGTTGTAGTCAATTCTGTATCATTAGCAAATTTGACAAACACCTTCAGTTACCTACCCTGTGTGCTTAACTAACTATACAAAGACTACATTTCTACAGACTAAGGAACAAATGTGAGGAAATAGCAGGACTTCTACCTCTTTGAAACACACAAATGTGTATGTATCATATATTAATTTTAAGTACACAGATCACACACCTCTACGGCTTGATAAATTCTCACGAAAAGAACACACCATGTAACCATCAACCAAATCGAGAGACAGAACACCACGGGCAACCCAGACATTAGACCATAATGTAATGTCCCCCTTCCCCCAAACATAGACATTATCCTAATTTCTATCACTGCATTAGTTTTGCCTGTTTTTGAATATCATATCAAGGAAATCATATGGATGTGCTCTTTTGTATCTAGCTTGTTCTTTCATTCTTAATGCTGGACAGTATTCTGTTGAATGATTATACTACAGTTTATTAATCAATTCTACTGTTTACAGATTTAGGCTACTAAAAATAGTGTTGCTGTGTATATTCTTGATATCTTCTGGTGCCCAGTATATGCATTTCTGTTGGGCAGGTTCTGGAATATGTGTATATTCAGCTTTAGAAGACACTCCAAAATTTTTTCCACCGTAGTGGTATAGATATAGTCCCACAAGCTGGGTTCAAGAGTTTCATTTGCTCCATATCCCAGCCAACGTTTGGTATTGTCTTTTCATGATGTTAAATGCAGGGGCATCTCACTGTGGTGTTTAAATTATATTTCCTTGATATTGATGAGGTTGAGTACAGTTTCATTTGCTTAATAGCCATTTGGAACTTCTCTTTTGTGAAATATCGATTCAAGTTTTTTGCCCATTTAAAAATTGAGTTGCTTTTTTTCTTACTGACGTATGTATACATTCTCTCTATGAATCATCTGTTGTATATATGTACTGCACATATGTTATTTCACTCTTTGGTTTGCCTTTTCGCATTCTTCCTGGTGTCTTTGGATCAAAAGAAATTCTTAAATGAAATATATCTAGTTTTTAAATATTTTCATTTATTTTTAGTTCTTTTTTTAAGGAGGTTTCTTTAAAATTATTTATTTATTTATTTTTCTTTGGCTGCATTGGGCCTTCGTTGCTGCGCACAGGCTTTCTCTAGTTGTGGCGAGTGGGAGCTACTTTGTGTTGCAGTGCACGGGCTTCTTACTGTGGTGGCTTCTCTTGTTGTGGAGCACGGGCTCTAGGCATGCAGGCTTCAGTAGTTGCGGCACGTGGGCTCATTAGTTGTGGTGCATGGGCTTAGTTGCTTCGCGACATGCGGGATCTTCCCGGACCAGGGATCAAACCCATTTCCCCTGCATTGGCAGGCGGATTTTTAACCACTGCGCCACCAGGGAAGTCCCAAGATTGTGTATTATTTTTTAATCCTTTATGGCTATTGAATTTTATCAAACGTTTTTATGCATCTATTATGATTATCATATTAGTTCTTTCTTTAGTCTGTAAATGGAGTGAATCACATTGAATTATTTTTGATGTTGAAACAACCCAACTTTGCATTCCGGATTTTAACTAAATATTATGATGCATACTTTTTTCATTTTTATGAAACAATTTTAGACAAGTTCCAAAAATAGCACAGAGTATCCATATATACTTCATCCAGTTTCCCCTAATGCTGATGTTTTGCACAATTATGGTACAATTATCAAAGCTGAAAAATAATATTAGAGCAATAGTATAAATGATACTACAGACTTCATATGGATTTTACTAGCTTTTCCACCAATGTTTTTTTATTTGTTTCAGAATCTAATCCATGATTCCCATTGTATTTAGATTTCATGTTTTCTTAGTTTCTCCTCTATGAGAGTCCCTCAGACATTCTTTGTCTTTCATGACCATGATGATTTTAAAAATATTGGTCATATTTTTACTTTTCTTCAATATGAATTTTGTCAGTGTGTCTGTTACTGGTGATGTTTACCTTGATCACTTGGTTAAGGGTGATGTCTGCTGGGTTTCTCCATTGTAAAATTAGTATTTTTCCTTTTGCAATTAACATCTTGGTGGAGATATTCTGACACTATGCAAATAATCCTTTTTCTCCACAAATCTTTCTCACTAATTTTGGCATCCATCAGTGGATCTTGCCAGCAACAATTATTACAGAGGTGTTCTAATGGTGATTTTCTATTTACTTCGTTTCTCCATTATTTATTAATTGGAGTCTGTCTGTAAGGAAGAACTATTCAAAGCCTACTTCTTATTTCCTCTTCCAGTTTTGGCCCTGTGTCCTCCCCTGTCACAAGGAAACTTGTCAGCAGAGCTACATGTGACTCATATTTCCTTTTATTCTGTTCAACCCTAAGCACCTTCCAATCTACCTTCCTTCCTGATAATTCTACCAACAGAACTCTTGCTAAAGTCACCAGTGGTCCTCATGTGCCTGGTTCTGCTAAGTAAACAGTATCTACCTAAGAAAGTTGACATTTTAAACATGTAAGAAATCAATAGATTTAGTTTCTCCTTTGTTTGGCCATTGTAGGTCTTCTGTGATTTCCATGGTCACTCCCAAAAGAGGAATGTGTTCCTTTACGGTTGTAGCATCAAAGAGACTTTGTGGCAGGCAGAGTCTGCTGTGGGCACATCCAATCTCTTGGAAGATGTCAGCTACAGGGTAAGTCATTATGGTGGATGACACCAGATATTTTGTGTCCATATGCTTGCCTTTGAGACGTGCCTCAACCATTATTTTCCTAAATAGGCATTTTGATTATTTTAACTATAGGATTATAGTACAAGCAGGTTGAAGGCATGTGTAACCTCTCCACATTTTTGATGAATAATGGCTTCTTGCCTGGTTACTCTGAATTTGTTTTTTCTATGTGATATGATACAGTACATAGGACATGAGAATTGGAGACAGGAAACCTCATCTTAATACCTAACTTTATAATTATTAACTGTGTGACTATGAGCCATTCACACTTCCTCTCTGAAGCCCCATTCTTCACCTGTAAAACAAGGATAGTGAAAATACCGTCCCTGTTAGGTATTATGTTTATGGAAGGAACAAAATGATCCTGAATTGGAAAGGATCTTAAATAAATATGAAGTGATGAAAAAAATTTAAGGCATTAGATGATCCACATTCCCCTGCTTGAGCATACTATAAAAAGTAGAACAGTGACCCGCTGAACCTAATTCTATTTTTTCTGGGTTCCAGTAGTTGGAGCTCAACGATCCCCACACTGAACCCAAGAGGAGATTAAGGAGAGGTAAGGGAGGAAGGACTTCTTCTTGTCAGGGTAAAGAAAACAGGCTGTTGCTTGCTGAATATCAGGAAGAGGTAGAAGAGGTCAAGTTATCCAACCACAAAAGAAAAACTGGCCTTTGTTTCAAATTTATTTAGGAAAAAGAGAAAAATTATTGTGTTGGAAAAACCTAGTTCTGCTCCTGTGTCTTTCTCTTTTACTTTTACGCAGAACACTTCATTTATGACACTTTTGGGGACGAAATACTTGGATTTTTCCCTCCACCAAGCAATTCTGTGACACCAGCTGGATATCTTACAATTTAACTCAGTTCTGACACTATCTACCTGGAGATAACACCAGGTCCCTCAGGTTAAGGGCTCCGTCCCAGGAGACATGCCCCCATTTCAGATGCTAACTGCAAGTAGGAGGTCCTCAGGTTACCCACAAGTTCTGTCTGACTTGGCTACAAATCAGAGGTTCTCATGATCTCCTCCCCGTTGGGTTCGATTATTTGCTAGAACGGCTCACGGTACTCAAGGGAACACTTACTTACATTTACCAATTTATTAAACGATGTGATAAACGATACAGATGGGAACAGCCAGATAAAGAGATATGTAGATATGGAAGGGTCCAGAGCTTCTGTACCTGTGGAGTTGCGAGTAGGGTGCATTACTTCTCAGTGTATGAATGTGTTCACCAACCTGCAAGCTCCCTGAGCCCCATACTATTTGGATCTTATGGAAGCTTCCTCACATGGGCATGATCATTTATCAACTCCATTTCCATCCCCTCTCTCTTTCCTAGAGAAATGATGATCTGCCCTGATCCAGGAACCATTCAGGAGCCCACCCAGAGTCGCCTTATTAGAACAAAAGATGCTCCTACCACTCTTATCATATAGGAATTTGCAAATGTTTTGGGAATCTCATGTCAGAACTGGTGGTGAAGAACCCATATGTATTTCTTATTACAAATCACGATATCACAGTTATAATGGTACCAGCCTCTTCTAAATCCCTTATTATTCTGGATATATGAATTTACTGTGTGTGAAATACCTTCATTTACAGGGTTAGTGAGTATTAAAAGAGGTAGAAACCCACCAAGCTACTATTTCACCTGGAATTACTTCCCATATCCTGAATTTTTTTTCACCCTCTTCATTCATGTCTATTAGAAGCATGACTGCTACTGATCAGTAGAGTTCCCCCAAGGCTATAAAGCTGAACCAACAGCTTATCCTCAATGTCCTATTTACACTAAGGCTCAGCTAGAGTACTGGCGATAAACCTCAAGAAGCTTAACTGCTTTATCTTATTTAGGAAACTAGTTTAGTAAATTAAAACTTTCATCTGGGCAGGTCATGCTGACCTATATAAAATGATCTCTTATGAGTGGTACATCTTAAACTAAAAGAATCTATACTATCCAATCTTAGAGTCATCATGAGTTTTAGCTCTCTTTTTCCAAAAGAAAGTTAACAATATTCATAGATAATAATAAAGCTTACCCCAAAGACTTGTGATGATTAAATGAATTAATGCATGCAAAATACATAGTAAGCATTCAGTGAAAAGTTATCTATTATAATCTTAATATTTGGGGAAACTGAAATTAAGTTTAAGGTACAGAGCAAGTGTCAGGGGAAGAGTTGAATGTCCCAAACCTTCTTGCCCCACCCAAACCGGGTGACCCCAGGAAACATTGAAGCAGGTCTCCAGTGGATCAATTCATATGTAGAGTTCATCAATTTCCTATTCATTTACAAAACAAAACGTAACAAACAAGCAACCTCCAGTTATCACAGCTATCATCATCTTCGTTGCTCACTCTGACATAGATCTATTTGTGTGAAATCAAAAGGAAAATGCAAGGAGGACTTTACTGTAAATGAGATAGTTTGGAGCCCATTATTTAATGAATGGATAAATTGCCGCTATGGAGGTGTAAGAGGGTACTGCCACTGCACTTTGTAAATCTCACAGCCTCCAGGCTCCAGTGAAGGGATCATATCTCATAGAGCTCTCCAAGATGCATGCCATTAATTTGAGTGTGTGGTTATTTGGAGAGGGGCCGTACTAGCTAAGAAAACAAGGTTCACCTAAGTGAGAAAGCAAAGATCATTTAAATGATGTCAGATTAAGTTTTCGCAACAAGGTAAAACATTGATAAATTATAATTACATTCATGTATTCTTGATCATATTTTATATATATATATATATAGCAACTAAAAAATATATCTATACTTATATATATATATATTCTATTTATGTCTGTTTAAGCAGTCCTCTAAAAGCCTGGACTAGCAGATTCCATTTATTTCAGTGAATAGTTATGAAGTACCCTCTACAAGCAGCATAGATTCTTGTGCAGAGATTTTCCTGTGAACAAGACACAAACTTCTAGGCTGCAGAGGAGATAGAAAATAAACAACAAATTACATACACAATAATTTAACTGTAATTGTGATAAGTACTCTGAAGGAGGAAAATGGGGAGAGGGATCGCAGGGAGAGAGCGACAAGAGTGGATAGATAAAATCAATTAGGAGGCAATTGCAGGAACTCTGAGGATAACATTAGCATTTCATTTCCTTTAAAATTATGATGCTTTAGGTCTGGAGGCTGTGTAAGAACTTAGAGATCATAGTAGGTTATGTTAATAATTACATTAATATATATTTATATCATATAATTATAGTAATCCTTACATTAATATAGTTAATGGTTATGTTAAACATGACAATAAGAACCAGAGATGCAATATTAAAAGATTTGCTCTATGTTCTAGAAATGAACAAAACTGCATTTCCTTAAGAATAATTCCTTAATTTATGTTCTCATCAATTTGGTCTGCTTCTCCATCTTGTCCCTATAATTTGTCCAAAGACCCGATGCTATACTGTTTCTTCTCTAATGTATATAGTTTTATATTATGTTCTAGTTTTTGGAGATTCTGTCAACACTGAAGTGAGAGAACCCTTCTTGTTCATGTCACAAAAGTTCTGAGCTAAGTGTAGTATTTCAGCTGTCCCAAAGACTTGGTATACTTTCAACTCTGAGACATCATCTTTGGGGGATGGAAGGGTCCCGTGACTAGATGTCCCCTCTCTGTCAGTCGGAGAGTGGCAAGGGTCTACTGATGCTTTCTAAATGGAAATTAAGTGATCTCACATAAAGCTTTTCTACCCTAGGAAAAGGTGGTACATGTGAATCCAGAGAGTATGAATTTTTAGAAGTTTTATAATTGGTCCAGCTTCAGATATATGGATCAGAGAATGAGACTGAAATGTTCATTTTGGCAGTTCCAGTCTCTCAGGAAACAAGTGAACGTTATATGTGCTCCTGCTTAAGAATCATCAATGGCCCGTATGTCTGAGATAAGGAAAGTTCAGCTAGAAAACAGTGAGGCTGGATGGAGCTACTCTCTAAATTTCAATTCTCTATGAAGCCTGTGGCTTTCCATGAGACTCAACTCAGCAATGTATGAGGCTGAATGTATGTTGCAACCTTGGTCCACCGTGATGCAGGAAGATGGGGTTGAAAGATCATACTCTTTGGAGTTGGCCATATTGTCATTTGGATCCTATTCCAGTCACTTTGTAGTTGGGCTTGAACTATTTCTTTCTAACTTTTCTAAGCCTCAGTTTCCTCATCTTTGTAAGTATTAAAAAAATTGGTGTCCATTACTGAGGATAGATAGAAGATTTATAGTTGCACATATTAAGTGTTTAATGTATTGAGATGCTTAGTACATACTGAGAAGTTTTTTATGATGCATAGCCCCAATCACCGGCAACTCATCATAATTTGATTTTTTTTAAATTGTAGACTCTTCCCAAAATCCTTGATAAACTAGCACCAGCATTCACCTTAAGCAGCTGCAGCTTCCTCGTGGAGAAATCCCGAGCCTCCACAGCACGGGTAGTGGTGTGGAGAGAGATGGGGGTGTCCAGAAGCTACACCATGGAGAGCAGCTACTGTGGCTGCAACCAGGGCCCCTATCAGGTATGTGAGGCTGCGAAATATCCATGCTTTCTGTCTGGCAGCAGTACACTGTAATGCAGAGCTATCACACATCTCTTGTTCCTGCTCTCTAGCCTGAAAGAGGAAGAAGTCTCCAGGTAGAGTCTGGCCCAGCTCCCTGATCTTGCTGAAGAGCTAGTTCAATGATTGTCTTCCCTGGCAGCACAATCTGCGTTGATCCTCGAAGCAGTTTGTGCATGCCTGCTGATTTGGTTTCTCAGTCATCTGCCCTTGCCAGCAAGTGGCAGGGGAGCCTCCCTCAGACAGGCACACCCCGGCTTTTATGGAGCCTCTGTCTGGCCCTGTTTTATGCATGAGAGCATTTTCTTTCCTTTTGCAACAACTGGGACCAGTCCCCTGTGCATCATAAAAAAGACATAGGTCAGCATGTAGATATTGTCAAGACGTACGTGGATTGTATTTCTCTGTCTTCTGTGCTTATCTAAATTAGCGGCTCTCTGTTCTACTGCTATCACCAGAGCAAACAGAAGCGTGTGCATGACGTGGGTCTCCCCAAGATGAGTGGGGCTAGGACTCAAGTTCTGACGTCGAGGGAAATGGCTCATATAAGTCGTATTCTTTCTACAGCTATATTAGCTCTTACAGTGGGCTGTTCTAGCTGCTTGTCCCACTCCCTCACTAGAGGAGCATAAATAAGGGACATTGTGACAGAGCCAGGGTAATAGACTCTTAAATTCATTAGGCAAGCTGACAGACTACTGCTTGGTGAGTTCTATTCAACCTCAGGAACACCTGGACCTCATCAGCCTTAAAGCTCATTGTGTTGGCTTTGATACTTTCCTGGAACTGCTAGGAAGTGCTTGGCATCTCCATAATCTGGTGCTTGTGGAAATCTGTTAACTATCAAAGGCAGTCCAGGGAGTGACAGGTGATGAATATTATCTAACTTCTTACCTACCTGGTCAAAGAGATTTTTCAACACAGGGTTACTGAACCACCCATTTTGACCTATTAATTCTGTTAAATAGCCAGTTAGTTTTGTCTACACAGTGGCTTGAAAGAATTGTTTTTACTACTGAATTAATAAACTGTTAGACTGAATTAATCCATATTTATCCACATTAATCCAGTGCGGAATAAGAAGAGTGAGCTTGTTGGAGAGACGTGGGATTGGGTATCCAAAGACCTCACTCTTCCACTTACCAGCCGTGCTGCAAAGTGCTTACCTCTATTGAACCTATACATTTCATATATCAAATGCAGATATTAATAAAGATTCATCTCCTTCCTACTAGACAAAATTTTTGTAAAGGCCAAAAGAAAATATATATACAAATATAATTGGAGGTTATATCATCAGGAATCTGTTCATTCTCTTGACGCTTAAAACCCATAGGACTGGAAAAAATATAAGCCTGGAATATTGTGACTCTAAGACCTTATAGACTTGGGCCTCTCTAGCTGTGTGCTTCTTGAAGACAACTCCACGCATCCCTCACAGATTTATTGGATTTGTGACTTTCATTGACTTTGTTTCTCCAAGCACCAATTCAGGCTAACAGCTTCTAGTCACATAAGTGTCAATGCCATTCACAGTAAATCAACCAGACACTCAAAGGCCCTTGAAGCTGTCGTTTGAAAACTAAATGACTCATAGGTTCAGGCCCTCACCAACTCTTCGTCTTCCATGCAACATACATACTGGCTGTTGGGAATGACAGTGAAAGAGGCTTGTCCAGTGGGACAGCTTTCAGATGTGGGCTCAGCGTTTGCCCTGGGAAATTTTCCACATGGCCTTTGCATGGGGTCTCTATACGGAAGAATGGAGAAGGAACTGACTAGAGAAAAGCCCTAACAGTGCCAGATCTGCCTTTGCTTTAAAAATCCTATTCTCTATATGAAACACCTCTCTGAACTGGATAGGTTTTCCCCTTCCCTTTGTTTTTCTGTCGTTACAAACATTGTTGAGTAACTGAGCAGAATTGCAGACAGTGACCAAGAGGATGGTGAGTAATTTTATATTGCGGGGGGTGGAGGGGCACCCTGGGGAAATGAAACCAGCCCAGAGTTGGGTGTTTTGGTGGTTTTTGTTTGAGGTATATAATGAAGACTACAAGCTATAAAGCAGTATAGAAATTTCCATCCTGAACATACTGCAAATGATTTTTGTACATTGAGAAGCTGAGTCCCAGTTGGGTCCTGAGGTTATTATTCTAAGGCCATCTTTCCATTTTTTGTTTAGCATTACCATTTACACAAAAGATGGAAAATACTTAAATATACCCACGAGGGGCATTCCTTCCTGCCTTCATAAGAATATAAACATTTTTGCAGTTTCTCTGGTTAATGCGGCTTTAACGTAGTTCCAATCATTTCTGCCAGCACACTAAGTACCTGATCTGTTAGTACTGAAATGAAATATTTCTTACAGTGACATTTATGTTGGAACTGCATTAAAGAATATAAGCTATATCACCTTCAAATAATTATTATTAATATGATATTTTCCCTTCTGTTTTCCAGTCTATAGTTGGCTAATTAAAAAAAACAAAAAAAACTTCTCCAGCTTTTGTTGTTTGGGGGATATAGTCTCTTCTGCTAGGTTATATGCTTTGATCCATAATTTGTATTTAATGTGGAAGTCCCATCCGCTGAGAGATTTACTTTCCGTGTTAGGGACCGGCCCAAAGCTGTGGAGGCTGTTGAAGGGAAAAGCCAAAATGGAATGATGTGTCCTTTGGGGGCTCATATTTTAGAGTCAGTTTTCAGACTCTATGTGGACAGCTGTGTGCTTCACACAGAGTTGAGTGTTTGCGACCTGGAGTCGCATGCATGGTGTGTTTGCACATGCGAAGGCATGTGACTGGGTCCCGTGGGCTGCTTGTGGCTTAGGAGGATAATGTAAAAGCTCCCACCCAAGCAGGCTGTTAACATGCTCCTTGACAGTGCTGCTGACTCATGGGACAGCAAAAAGGGTCTTAGAGGAAGGACAGGAGATGGGTGACTCAGCTGAGGTTTGTAGAGTGAGTCAACTGGGTGTTAATATTCCCTACCTGCAACTGCTTGCCTTGTATTGTGGACCCTCAAGCAATCCATCCTCTTTACAACCAACAGAGGGATCTTTCAGTAACCCAAACCTATTCAAGTCAAGTACTGCCCATAACCCTCATTATGTCTAGAGAAAATCAACTCCTCGTCTTGAAGTATAAGGCCTTTGACAACCTCCTCATTCATTTTTCTATACTCAGTGCCTTCTTTAGTATAGAATAATTGTTAACGTGTATCTGTGTTGACTGACCAATGACTGAATGGATAAGTGAGCAAATGAATGGTGATTTCCGGGTAGGGTCAGATGATTTTCCTCTGTCCATGGATAATTAGAAAAAGGAGAAGAAATCACCATGGTCCAAATATGACTAGACGCCATTCTAAAATGGAGGTTTTTAAGAGTTGCTGTCATTGGTGGAAATGGAAAATACATGGGTGAGAGAGGGAAATGAGTAAGAATGCAACTCTGAGACCTCTTAGGCCGGTCACTATATACATGATTTGAGAGCATCTAATGGATTCTTTCCCCGAGTAAAGTGATTCCAGTCCAGGTGTGGAATTTCACATGGCCGCATTCTAATAACAGGTGATGATTAGAAAGGAAGACATCCACTGTGCATGTGAGAGATGCTGGGATGTACCTCCTAGATCCCCTTGAAGAGGTGCTCATTTCCCCAGTGGCTCACACCTGTGTCCATCACCAGAAATTACTTGTAGCTGGCAGAAACTCTCTTGACCAAAGCCATGGCTCCTCTGTGTGAGCCTGCATCCAATGGCTGGTCTATGTGGGGTTACAATGGCCTGGCCTCCTAGCCTTAGTTGGGAAAACTCCAAAGGGGGTGCCATTCCAGCTCCAGAACTCCCTGTAGGATCGGTGGGGACCTCTGTTGCAATTGCACTGAGGTTCAACCTCCTCCTCTGCCCAATTCTGCTTTCCTCACCACTCATAGGTGTTGTTATGGTGAGAGCTCCCCAAAAACCTTTCTGCAAAACAAATTATAACAGTATTTCACAAAGGCTTAACTTAGAAAACATAAATGTTGGAACTAAGCACTTGAGCTATTGAAGATGGTTTGATAGGGACAAATTCATAGAAGAAATTAAATCATCTCAACTTGGCTTTCAAGCCTCCCGGTGCCCTCTCATTCACATTCTGCTCCTCTTAGCTGTTTTGGGAACACGGCCCACACAGAATGAGAGACTGCAGCTAGGTACAGGGCCTCTTGCACTGGTGCTCTACTGCTATTGTGGTCCAGAAGAGAGATTGAGTGTATTAGTTTCCCACAGCTGCCATACAAATTACCACAAATTAGGTGGCTTAAAATTACTCTATGGGTTCTGGAGGCTAGAAGTCCAACATTAAAGTGTTGGTAGCACCACATACTCTCTAAAGGCTCTAGGGGAGAATCTGGTCCAGGGCTTTCTCTTAGCTTCTGATGTGTCCTGGCTTGTAGATGCATCACTCCAGTCTCTTCCCTTTGTCATCGCATGGCCATTTCCACTTGTCTGCCTCTGTCTCTGTGTCTTCTCTCCTCTTCTTATAAGGACACCAGTCATATTGCATTTGGGACCCACCCTATTCCAGTATGACCTCATCTTAACTAATTACATCTTCAACAACCCTACTTCCGAATAAGGTTAAATTATGAAGTTCTTGGAAGGACACTAATTTTGGGGAGACTTATTCATCCTAGTACACTGGTCCAGGCAAGAAAGTATAGAATATTTAGATCCAAGAACCAAAAAGAGGTTTTTATTTCTGTCTCCATATTTCTGTGCTGTGAATCCCCAAACAAATGATAACTACTCTTGTTTTCTCTCTACCTCATGATCAAGAAAGTAAGAAGTTTAGATTTTCTTGGAACATTTTGGAAGACAAATTGGAGAGTCATGCCATAATTAATGAATGCTGATTAGTGCTGCTTGAGTATTATAACATGCAGTGCCCTTAAATAAGCAATAATAACAAATACATCTATGGTATTTACTGTGTGTTAAGCCTTTTGCAGCTCTAAACTTACTCCATTTTTTGCTACCACAGGACAAAACACTGCAGAGTTGTTTTTATCATCATCATCATCATCGTCATCATCATCATCCTTATTTTACAAATTGGGATACTTAGGCAGAGAGGTTAAATAACTTAGTGCCACACGGCTAGTAAATTTTAGAACCAGGGTTTGAATACAGGCACATCTGACCCCTCCCGCCCCTGACCCCTAGGCCCCTGCCTAGTTGAATGTCATTGGGGAAAGGAGCCCTGGGCTTTGGGAACAGGAGACCCAGCTTCTGCTATTGGCTACCACTAAGTAAATCTGCAACAAGGGGTTTCTTGACTATAATAAGAAGGCATAATTAGAACTGAGAAATGGGCATAGTCTCTGGTAAATTATGTTAGAAATAGGCTGCCTTTGCTGGGTATCCATGGGGCTTATGGGTTACCTAGATCAGGGTGACCTGGCATGATTCTGAAACCCCTAAAAGTCTCCTGCAACCACTGCTGGGCATGTGGTTTTTCCAAGGAGAATGTGCTCTGCTTTTAGCACCAACTAGCTAGTTGTCAGGAGGCTTTGTTCATCCATCCCATCTTGTCACACCCCTTCATCCAACTTGACCTGTTTCTTTTTTCACCTTTCCAGAGTAAACAAAGAGGGATTGGAGGAATGTAATACTATGAAGTAGAGGCTTTCTACCAGCAGGAAAAATGGGGGGAGCAAGCGGAGCTGGTCTTCAGTGAAACAACCTATTGAAGTTTGAATTAGGCAAGTTCCTACATTGTTTCCTACACTCATTTCACTTCCTAGTGACATCTCTCCTTTTCCCCTTAGAGAGCTGTTGCTCTCACACAGCACTTTGGACTTGAGCAGTCTTTATTTGAGGACACTTCTCTTCCTCAAATGTCCCAAGTTGCAAAATTGCCCTTCTGCCAGGGTCTACACACACATTCTTTGACCACACACACATTTTGTATGTGTGTATCACACATGTATGCACAAACATATGTACCTACCAGCAGTTCTCCATAGATTTATACAGGAAGTATGGTTTATTGTTTAGTGTGGGTGTCTGTGTCAGACATAGAGTTCTAAGGAGAGCTCTGCACTTAGCAGTCATCACTTTGAAACCTGACCTCTGTGAGTTTTAGTTGTAGTAGTGGTTTCCTCACAATTCCTGCCTATGGAGATGCTGTTAAGACTGAATGAGCAACTGACTGTAAAACATTTATCATTATGTTCATAGTAAACACTCATGCTTACTTATTGTTTGTACCATTATTGATGGTATATAAGAATTTTCAATGGTTGTTTTTTCATTTTAAATAAAGACATTGAGACTCCAACTTTTATCTATAATTGTCTTATTCAGATCTTCTTAATTAGAACCTTTGGGGTTAGAGTTTAGGTATCTGTGATTTTATTAACTTTACTATGAAGCCAGCGTTGAGAATGGTAGACTTTGACTTTTACTGAGGCTGATATCCATATATCTATATTTATAGATTTAGCTATATCAAAACAGCTTCTGTCTGTATTATCTAGACCTTTCCTCTCTTATCTACCCTTTATTCTGTCATACTTCGTATGCAGTCTAAGCTATATAATAGTCAATTTATAGCTGAGGTTCTAGAGAAAGGGAAGGGGAATTTGTGAGCCTGCTTCTAGGGGAAGAGTGAGGTGTGGAAGACAGGACAGGAAACAGATTTAAATTCCTCCAAAATTGCTGAATTTAAAAGCCTATTCTGATCACAAGCACAACTCAAGAATATATTTTCGATCATTATTCTCTTGGAAGTCATTTTCCTGTTCTGTGGGCAGCCTCATATTGGAGTGTAACTCTTTCTGAGCTCTGAATGGGAGTTGGGGGCATCTTAATTTCATTAATGTAAACTGAGGAATAGTATTTCTCAAACGTTAATGTATGAACTACCTAGGGATCTTATATAATGCAGATTTCTGAACCATGTCTCCATTTGACCTGGGGGATGGCCCGGGAATCTGCATTTCATCAAGCACCCCTGGAAATTCATATTCTCAGTCACTGAGAGATGAGGCAGGATACCCAGAGGTAAAAGGCGAGATGGTTTAGAAACTAGTTTTTGTGGTTTCTGTTTTTGTTCTCTTTCTCCTGATTTGCTCTGGCCTATGGAGAATTTTCCGTGGCTTTTATTGTAAAGTCTCAAATTCTCTGCCTCCCCCCAACCTTTAAACATTTTTTTTGATGTGTGTGTATGTGTGTGCGTGCGTGTGTGTATGTGTGTGTGTGTGTGTGTGTGTGTGTGTGTGTTTCATCTGTACTTTTAGGTAACTGACTTAGTTCTCCCACAGAAGTTGTATTTAATAAATGTCTAATATCCCAGTGAGAGTTGAAAGACATTTTGGTTTTGTTTGTTCGTTCGTTTTTCTAGCTTCTGAGACACCACCAGGTTAAAGTTTCTTAAATTGCCTGTAGAACAAAAGTGTCTAGGAACTGATATAATTATATACAAAATTGTTTGCCTATATGTACACGTTTCTGGGAAGAGTGGCTACAGTTTTTAAGATATTTTTAAAGGGTGGAGCAAAAACATAGTAATTATACGGTTTCAGTGCAGTAAACCAAACTGTCCAGACAATTGGAATGTAATTTATTAAAAAAAAACTCATGTATTTAAAGAGATATTTTCTTTAAAAGCCAAGTTACTTTCTCATATACAGCATTTTAGGAAGCATGACTTTGTTTTTCCTATCATCTCTTCCTCCAAGCATGTTTAATTGAAGAAAGAATATCTCTTTAGATAAGCTTTTACTGACTTAATTTGGTTAATGATATTTCAAAGCTAATTCATGTTCGAGGTGAGCATGAAGATGAAGGGCTCATGCTTTAGTTTATTGAATCCAAGATCTCCAGATGGCCCATCACAGCTTCCCAGTGTCTGCTCTTAAATCAGCTCTAGAAGTGCTTGGCTTGAATTGGTGAAAATCAAGTGGAGTCTGAATCGCTATTTCTTCTACTTATCAATTAGCACAAGAACAGTGATGCATCTCATTAAGTGTGTACTGGAGTAACTTCAGTCTAAATCTTCTGTGATTGCACGTAGGACACTAATCTTTTCAGGATGTTGCTTCTCACAGGTGGTCATTTAGACGGAGGAGCAGCTGCCTCAGCTTCACCTGGGATCTATGCAGTCTCAGCCCCTACCTATTGCTTCAGGATATGCATTGTAATAGGATCCCCAGGTGATCCGTGTTCCCAGGAAAGCACTGATTTAGAGCATCCTTGGTCGGCAGGGAGGTGAGAAAGGATTAGGGGTGAAGAAAGGGAAAAGTTAGGGAGTTCTAACTTTTCTGGTAGGCAAGGACGTAGTTCCCAGAATTTTTGTGCGCTAGAATGAGATGCTGTATGGGGATGTGATTTAAAAGGTGAAAGTAATCCCCAGTATGAGACCTTTTGTTGATTGGTGGCAACATTTTAATGCTAGATGAGTTTGTTGTCCCCCCCCCCCCCCCCCCCCCCACTTTTTTTTTTTTTTTTTTTTTTTTTCCTTGCATTATGCGGGCCTCTCACTGTTGTGGCCTCTC
>NW_006770132.1:376663-388296 GCF_000442215.2 Lipotes vexillifer
CCCCCCCCCCCCCCCGCATCTCTATTCTCTAACCACCGTCCCCATTCTAGGGCTTAGAAAAGAGGACCATTTCCCAAACGCCTGCTTTACCATTGAAATGCAACTTCAGTCCTTTGTTGAGACAAACATGATATCCAGATGCTAGGGTATCATTTTAGTATGAACCTCTATTTGAATCATTCATGTCAGTCCCCTTTTTCTTACTAACTATGATTCAACAAGTGTTGCCTTAGTGTTCTGTTTTTGTTTTTTAACCTCTTTGTATATCTCCAATCACATGATGAGCCATTTGTTAACCCACTGCAGGCTTAATGATGTAGTGAAATATTGTCCTCATTCTGTAGCCCTCCATTCCAAAAAGTCTGTCGGCATTATGATAGAATATTAAAAGGAATTAAATAAAAATCAAGAGGCAGAGATGCTAATAAGGTTGCCAGCAGGGGCCTTTCCTGGGATTTCTAAAACCCTGGGAGCAGTGAATTTTATATGCCTGTTGTAGAAAATGGTTCATTGTATCAAAAATAAGGACAAAATCTGGCATGTAGGTTAATCCAATGAGACTCTGATGACCTCTGTCCCTTAAAAATAATTTGGCTTCAAAGGACAAGGGAGAAGAAAAGACGGCTTATCTCTAAATCTTACTCTCTTCATGTGATTAATGTAAATGCAATAAGCCAGATGCCCTAAGGGAGCAGATATAAAACCAAAGAAAGGATTCATTTAATCTAGGGTTTTTTTGGTTTTGTTTTCATTTTGGGGTTTTTTGTTTGTTTGTTTGTTAGAGAAAAAGGATTGGCCAAGCCCGAGATGCATTTCTTTGGTTCTTGGTACATCACTGAGTTCCTTGGACTAGCATCTCCTTACAGATGTGCTGAGAAGGGAGGGTTCAGGCTATGAAAGTATTATCCACAGGGTATTCTCCTCTACAAAATGGAGTGGACCCCAGACCACAATACCTTCCTTGACTAGGAGGGGCAGGTAATGGTTCTATTCCTCCAGCCAGTTTTTTGATATTCTCTACCATGACTTCACTTCAATGGAGCAGCCTCAGAAATTTCTATTTATAAAACTAAGCAGTGATTCTCTTTATACGCCTGCGTTCCCTGAATGTAAATGAGAAGAGAACACTTTAGAATACTTTGAACCGTGTTGTCAGAAGGTAGGCATTAGATATTTTTATATAAATTTATCATTGTTTCATCAATTAGTTAACACATATTTATTAGGTATCTACTTCGTTTTAAGCTGAATTTGGGACTTGGGGATATATATAGAAAACTAAAAACACTTAGCCAAAGTCAGATACATGGTCAATTCATCTTCATTCTTCATTCATTCTTTCTTTCATTCATCATTCAATAAGCATTTTAAAAAATCCAGACAGTATGTTAGGTGCTAAGAATATGACAGAGAGTGGAATTGACAGCTTCCTACTTTCCCAGAGTTTATAGTCCAGCCAGAAAGGAAGTTAATTAAGTAAGCAATAACAACAGAGAGTAATATAAAACAACTGGGTGCTATAAGAGAACACAGAAGGAGATAATTTAGGCCTTCCTTCAATTTTGGTTGACTTGAATATAAATTATCCACAAGTTAATTTTTTTGTGGAAATGGGGAGGATAACTTATGTGACAAAGTAGGAGATAATACTTTGAAAGTAGGGTAGGGTCAGGGAGTGCTTGACTTTTCTTTCATCCTAGTTTCCTGTCATGCTACTTTTTTCTCATTTCATATTTCTAAATCTCCATGGAATTCCATGCTGGGGGTGTGCGTTAGGCTAAACCCGGGTACACTGGAGCACTCAAGTATAATATCCTACTCCTTTCTCTAGCATGCCTTCCTTCAGGAAGCACCTGAAATGTTCTGCAGGTGTTTCTATGGAGCTCATAGTTTACTACACCTCCCTAAAGGTACACGTCAAATCAGAAAGATCAAAAATATCTCAAACTCCTTTTTAGACTGATAAATGAATGATGGAATGTAAATAAGGGTAATCTTGATTATTTTATGAAATGAATTTCTGTATACCCCCAAGTATTCCTGAAAGCAACAAAAATCACAGCAGTAAAAATACCCTCCCTTTGCATAGTCATTTATAATTTGTAAAACACTTTCATAAACTTTATTATCTCAGAGAGCCAGAAAACCGCTGTAGACCAAGTGTGAGAGAAAATGAAAGTGCGGGATAAGAAATGTGAGCCAGGAACGAGATGGAAAGTAATGCAAAGTGTTGCATTTCTGGTCAAAGCAGGCAGGCAGGTTTGCTCAGCTGTGTGGGGTGCATCTGGACAGGCTGTGTGCAGAACAGTTTCCCAAAGGGTTTGTAGAGAAGGAAGAAGGGGAGATTTATCTGCCTGCTGCACACAGCTCCCCTTCCTGTTTCCCATTAGTCAAAGTGTGAGCCCAGAGAGTTGAACCGTCTGGCCCTCTTTGCAGCCACTCATACAAGTCCAGAGATGGTGAGAGAAGCCAGAAATTCAGGGTGTGAGGCTGGTGGGCCTGGCTGTATAGTAGCAGCAGTGAAGGAAGGAATGTAACTGGCCCACCCCAGGGTGTGGAGCTGTGAGGGCCCAAACAGACCTGGGGGCACTTAAGGCAAAGTTTGCTCACTACTGAGGGTCCAGCAGCTCATGTCACAGATGGAATCTGAGGAGGCACCTAAGATATGTCTTATACAATTCCCAAGAAAATCTTTTTATATGTTTAATCATAAACATTATAAAACACAAATTGACAATATTCAACAAAAATATTCATAACCTTTGATCCTAAAGTTTCACTTCCAGAAATTTAATTCCAGAAGTGCACAAAGGTACCACATATGAGAATATCACTACTTGTTAATAGGGAGAAAATGGAAACAACCTTAATTCCCATCTGTAGAGGACTGATGAAATAAACAATTGTCTGTTTAACAGTGGACGACTCAGACAAAAGGAAGAAGATAATTACATTCACATGGCCTTTAGCATGTCTATACACTAGCTCCATCATGTATTGATTGTTTTTTGGGTACATTATTTATTCCTTTTAACCTTTAGTGTACTCAGAAAAATGGGGATAATGATTATACCTTCTTCAGCATATTTGTATGTAAAGCACTTAGTAGACACAAAATACTAACTGATCTTTGTCTTCACTGTCATCCTCCTAACTATCCTCTCTCTATATAATACATAAATGTAATAAATATAATAAATATATGTATACGTATATGTACACACACACACACACACACACACACACACACATATTTTCGGGTTGGCCAAAAAGTGCGTTCAGGTTTTTTGGAACATCTTATGGAAAAACCCTGAATGAACATTTTGGCCAACCCTATACAGATAGAGAGAGAGCAGAGAAAGGTTTATTGCAGGAGCCAAGTAAGGAGAACAGGTGGCTCATGCTCAAAAGACTTGAACAGCCTGACGGGTCTCAGGGAAGAGTTTTCAAGGGGAAGGTGAGGGCATCTCCCTTATATATTGCTAGACTCAACCTACTGACATGAAAACAAAGATGAAGAAAATTTAAGTGGCATTCCAAGTGCTTGATAACTTGTCAGTGGTGGAGTTAGAATTTAGGCTGTGTTCTAATTAGAATTAGCATACACTAAATCCTGTGTTCTTTAATTATACTATGTTGCCTCACTTTGAAGAAATTTTCAGGCGTCACAAAGCTGGGATAAGCAGTTATTGAGTTACACGGCAAAATTTGTGTCTAAAAAGATCTTAGCAAAATGGAATCCTGGGCATACTATCAAAAGAGGAACTTAACATGGACAATGGGGAACTCCAGCATTTGGTTAAAACCAAAAGAAATCACTCCAGTACAAGAAAGTTTATAAAAAAATATTTATGGGTTTTACTTACTGGTAATGTAATATGATTAAAATATGAACTATGACTGTTAAAAATATGAATATGATATTCGATTGCATTAAAATTATCGTAATGCTTAGAATGAGAAAGCTGATATTTCTGCTTTCTCTAACTCGGTCTAATTGCGCTGAGAAAAATGTGTTCCATTCAGTGATATGACTTGATTTTCAGACACTTAAGGGAGAATTGTAGTAGAAGTATGCAGTGGTCAGGTAAAAAAGCCATTTGAGCCATCCTAAGGAAGATGGAGTTTACTTTCAAAGATAAAAGGTGTCCATCAGTATGATTTAAGAAGAGAAGTAATGGGATCATATCTGTTCTTTAACAGCTGTGTGCTGAGTGGGACTGGGGACAGGGAGACTAGTCAGGCTATTGTAACCGTCCGTGGCTGGAAGGAGGGCAGAGGTCTTGGAAACAAACAGGAGAGACAAATTCAAGAAATATTCAAGAGGTGGACTTGACCAGAGCTGATAATCGGCTGAATGAGGTAGTGAGGGGGTGAAGAAGTGGGAAGACTCCAGGATGACTCCCGGGTTTCTGGACTGGATTCAAGATTGGAAATGTAGGAAGGGGAATCATCTTGTGGGCATGTGTGAGAGAGAAAGGATGATCATATACATAGGCAAGGGAACTCACTACTACTTTGGATATTACAAAAGAATCTAAAGAAACAGAGTTTGGCTTGATGGATAAACTCTATAGCCAGTTCCCTTTGTGAAGTTCTTGATTTTGTGATCAGACCATTAATGGAAAAGAATGTGAAATTGCTGTATTCACTTTATGAGAAACTTTCTGACATACACTCATTACTGCTTCAACACCACTGACCTTATCCTTATTGTGCCTTAATTTAGATTCTAATGCTTATTCCTCTATATACTCCAAAATTCTTATTATAGTTTTCCTTAATGCCACTAATTTCCTAATGCAAATCTATATGTCTGGTATTATTTTGACTGAAGAAAAGAGACCTGGGTCAAATTTAACTATATATACTTTTTTTTTTTTTTTCTAACCATATTATAGAAAAGTTTAGGGGAACAAAATAAGAAAAGTAGTATGGCTCATAAATATATGAGCCTGTGTCTATGTCTTCCATTTCTTTTGTCACTTTGATATTTCTTTCTAGACTTCGATCATATGCACATATTTACGGACTTGTTATCAATCAGTACATATATTTGTGAATTATTTATTTTTAATTAACATTGCGTCATAAGAATTTCCCACATTTCTCTGAAAACATCATGCTTCTAACAACTGCATTTTTTCCGACATTACATTTATCACACTACAATTTACTTAGAATTGTTAGACATTTAGTTTGCTTCCAAAATTTTGGCTGTTTTATGCAACTCTAAGAAGAAGATATTAATCTATAAACTTTTCCCCACTCACCACCAATATTTTCAACTAATAGTTTAGGGTTCCAAACCAGAATTTCTAGGTCTAAGTGCTTAAAAAAATTTTGTTTAATTGGATATTACAAAATATCTTTACCCAGTTAAAACCTGGCTTGGCCTTGACTCCTTGCTTATGGTCAGTGTGAGAAGTTGTATTTCCACTTGGGCTTTTTAATTTAACCATGTATATAGCACATTTAAGCTGAATGCACAGTCAACTCAGCATAAGAAGGAAGGCAGAATAGAAATCTAATGACCACTTTTATTTTTTTTTTAATTCTCAAATTCTTGCATCTCACAATTTTGGTAGGCTCCTTCTTACTCTTTTTTCCCCCAGACCAGCTAATGGGAAGATCAAGTGGCAACATTTCTTATGTTTTCTTGTTCAGATATATTGTCATAGAAAGGAATTCATAGGTTTATTTGTCAATTTATTTTTTAGCTTTTGTGAAATGATGTCCTAAAAGAGGCCATTGAAACCATAGGGTTGACTTCCAAGTTGGATCATCATTTTATCATTCAGTTGAAATCTCATTTACCACTGAAAAGCATTGCCAGTTACCATAACAAATCAATTTTTGTGTCCTAACACTCCTCAGACTCTCCTCCGTCACTCATGAATGGGTTGAGTATAGCTGTTCACGATCAACCCCAAAATATAATCCAGAAATAAAATCTTCCTCCGCACAAATCTCCTTGATATAGATACTTCCTCACTGGCTCAACATTGGCACAGAAATAAGACCACTTGTAGTCTCAGTTAGGAAACATTAAAGAGATTGCCAAAGAAAGTGGTGAAATGGAAACCAGAAGGCTTCATCAAGGCCACAGGATATGAGTTTAATTTGGATTATGAGTTTCTTAGGAAATGATTCTGGGTATATGTTAGCATGAGACATTAAACAGATTACTGAGGCAGTAATCTCTCTAGCTCAGAGTTTCTCAGCCTCAGTACTACTGACACTTTGGGCTGGGTTATTCTTTGTCCAGGGGCTGTCCCGTGCATTGTAGGATGTTTAGCAGCATCCCTGGCCTTTCCCACTAGATGCCCATAACAGATTCTAGTTGGTGACAACCAAAAATGTATCCAGACATTGCCAGTTGTCCCCTCGTGGGTCAAAACCACCCATAATTGAGAACTATTGCTTACCTGCAGTTGTTTAGTTTCCCGTGTCCCCTCTTTGAGTCTCAGATTCCTTACCTACAAAATCAGAAAATTGAACTAGATGATATCCAGTTATCCTCTAACTCTAAAGGTGTTTGAACATGCCAGAGCCAGAGAAACAGATTTACTGTCTATATGATCTTTCAAACCCTAGACTTTTGTGATTCCTGAAGTTTAAAAATTGCCACAGTGTTCTGAAAGTGTTTTAAAAGAAACACTATGGTGTTATCGGTTGGGGAATGTAAACAAGATGGGCTACTGTTTTCTCTAGGAAAAAAAAAAAATTGTTAGAGACCAGAACTAGAAATTTTATTTGTGCTAATGTCCTAAAGTTTCGAGATTTGAAGCAAGCTGGAGTATGATGGAACCGGAAGATAGGAGAAAAGTGACCAAATCTAACAATAAAATAGAAGGGAAGGCAAAACCAATAAATTTCAAGTCTGAAAATACCCACATCACTTCCTTTAAACATAAAATAATCAGATAAGAGGAAAAAGCTTCAAGGAATCCAGGAACTGATTTCCTAAGAGCATATGTTTCCACTGGAAGGCTTCTTCTTTCATCACTCGGTTACTTAAGTTTCATGGGAGACTAGGTGTGAAATCCATTAATTGCTTTTCTTTTGAGTAGATTGAAAGGAATCACTAGTATTGATATATTCAGAACACTGGTAAGAAACAAGTTCAGAAGTTCTAGAATGCCTGTGAGGGTGGAGCAGGAAGGAGGCAATGAAGAATAGCAAGCCATGCTCCACATTTCACTGCCGTCACCGTGGAAAGAGCTTTTGTGTTGCTCAGTGTCTATTTGGACACACAAGCATGCTACCTGTCAGCACGCCCCACGTGCCGAATAGAACCAGTGGATTTGGGTCCAGCTTCACGGGCAGGAACATTCTCATCTGAGAGATAACACTCGACAAAATTCACTCAGGAGGGAGAAGAGGAAGGGATATTAAATCTCTCTCTTTTGCTTTTGGTCTCTCACTCTCTCTCTCTCTCTCTCTCCCCTACCCTGCACTTCCAAACTATCTAGCAGGGCAACTTTCACAGTCATACAGTAAGCATTCATGACTGTGAAGGATAACTAGTAATGTTATTTAAGTGCTTGCCATGAACTTGAAACCTGACTTGGCCTTGACTTCATAATACATCATGATACTTATTAGAGCTTACTATGTACTCTTATGTTTGCATGTGTTAGATTAACTGTCAATATAAACCTTTAAGGTAGTTGTTTTTTCACCTACCTCTTTAGATAAGGAAATTTGAGCAGAGAGTAGTAGCTGGGTAACGTGTCCAGAGTCACACAGAGAGTAAGTTGAAAGAGCTGGGATCTGAACCCAGTCAGACTCAGTCCTTGAGCCTCTGCTCCTTGCTGCTATGTCCTGCCACTTCCCTGAGTGTGTTATAGCATGGTCTTCATTCTAACTGCCACCTTATGAGTAGTTATTATTTTTATCTTTTTTCCACAGATGAGGAAACTGAGGTACAGGGAGGTTGAGTCATTTGTCAAAAGTCACATAGAAATGAAGTAAGGAATCAGGGATTCCACTCCAATTGGCCAGCTCTCAGTCTTTGCCCTTGCCTCGGTGCCTTCTGCCCCCTGTGGAGGAGCTACAGGGACTTGTGCTAAGCTACTGCCCAGTGCAGGGACTTGTGCTAAGCTACTGCCCAGTGAGGTAGATGTCATTGGAGTCACACATAGGGTGGCATACTTTCCTTGTTCAGAGAAGGAGGATGTTCCATTTTGCTGCTTGGAAAGGGGTGTCCAAGAAGGCTTCATGGAAGGGGTGGTATTCACTAGGGCTTGGGGAAATGGGCTAATTTTACAGACAGAAGTTGAAGGTGGGATTTCTAGGAAGGTAAAACAGCATACGCAAAGGCACAGCGGTTGAGTTTTGCAGGGTGTTCCTGAAAATGTTCTTCAGTTGGTCATGGAGAAGTTTAGGGCAGTGAAAAGGGTGTAGCCTTTCCTGAAACAGATAAGCTGTAACTTTCTTGAAGATTTGCTTGAAAGTACAGCAATTCAGGGAAACTCAGAACTCAGGAAAAAAAAATTGGGGGTTAGAAAGAGATATGGGCACACTGACGAAAGCCAGTACCAATGGACAGCTTTAAAAAATGACCAAGAACAAGGCAGATGCTGCCATGGGGACATCTGTGCTAATCACCCAGCAGTGCCTGGGCTGGATTACCTTTAGAATTGGGGATCAATCACAAGACGAGAATCACAGCCCAGTAGGAAACTTGTTACTCTTCCACAGGCCCTGAGGACTCATTAGAAATCCAGTTATCTTTCAACACCATCCTTTTTCTGAGACAAATTACTAGTGTGTAAATGTATCGATATGGAAAGTGTTACGAACAACTAACATACGTATGCTGGGCACTATTGCCAGTGATTCTAAGTATTAAAACTCCTTTAAAGGTATAAAGTTTAAGTTTAACTGCACCATTAGCAGATTACACTTACAGTAAGAATATGGTTTATGAAGAGAATTTTAAAAGTCTGCATTATACCTTCATTAATTGAATACTGTGATATTTGAAATCACAGTAAGTCTGAGTTGACTACTCTACTGACAGGGAATACAGTTTCTTCAATGAAAGTGAATAAAGAATCTAAGCTTAGGGGGCCTCAGTCTCTTAACCATGTTACCAAAGACTCTGATGCAGTTGGCCTCCTCCAGTTATCACCAAGAAGAGGATACAGCCAACAGGAACCCTGCCGGCCCAAACAATGGGGCGTGTCTGGGTAGAAGAACATTGACAGCAGTAGCTATTGAGGACAATTCTGTCTTCTGTGCTCTGCATGGGGGGAGTTACTGCAGGGAGGGCTGAGATCTGTCAGATTCAGCTTTACAACATTTTTAATAAGGCTGAAGCCCACATAGACCTAGATCTCATTTGCCTGGGGTCAGGCACCACGGCAAGCAAATCTGATCAAATTCAGCCCCTGGAGTGTCAGGCCCACTGAGATGGAGCACAGCAGGCTCATCTCCAAAGCAGAGAAATACTACTCCTGTAGTATTCTGTTTGCAGTCCAGATAAGCTTTGTTTTCTGTTCTCCTTCTCAGGCAAAATTTTCACCCGACCCTAGGCAGCAATAACTGAACAAAGACCCATATTTGTTGAGAGTGGCTCCTCCCTAGAGAAAACCAGAGCGAGTGTCTTTTACTTTCTGTTAAACCTTTATTAATTTTTGATTGTGAATTCTATGTGTTATCAGTGTTCACTGAGATAACTGAGAAAATACTGATTGGGGAGCAATATAAAAAATATTAAACATCCCTCATGCACTTTTACCATTTTCATGTATATCTTTCCAGAATCTTTATGCATATATTTGTATGCTAAATATATAAGCACATATAAACAAGTATTTTTAAACATATGGATAACCTGTAATTGTTGTTTTGAAATCTATCATTTGGGGGTATCTGTTTTATTCTGAAATTATTTCACTTACAGAAATGTTGCAAGAACAGTATAAAGTACTGATCACCCAGATTTACCAACAGTGTGTATTTTACCCAATCTGCCTTATAATTCTCCCTTTCTTCCCTCCTTCCCTCCTCTTTCCTTCCTTCCTATCATCTATCAATCTACCTTTTTATTTCTCTAATCTATCCTCTATCTATCTGTCCATGTATTATTCTGTATCATTTGAGAGTA
The DNA here is from genome assembly GCF_000442215.2 of Lipotes vexillifer. Lineage (NCBI taxonomy): Eukaryota > Metazoa > Chordata > Mammalia > Artiodactyla > Lipotidae > Lipotes > Lipotes vexillifer. The sequence continues at coordinate 386,781 of NW_006770132.1, forward strand.
ATTTGGAGACATCATGCCCTTTTAGTTTGTGTTTCCTGAAAACAAGTACAATCTCTTATATAGCCACAGTAAAATATTCTCTTACATACTATTATAAATAATGAAATCCAACAATAAACCTTGATGCAGTACTATATCTAACCAGAGTCCATCTTCAAATTTCATCAATTATCCCAATAATGTATTTTATAGTTCTTTTCCCCTTGTTTTGGATCCAGCCCAGGATCACATATTACATTTAGCTGTCATGTCTCTTTCATTTACTTTAATCTAGAGCAGTTTCTCATCCTTTATCTCTCTTAACCTTGACATTTTTGAAGGAAATGTCCCTCACGTGGATCTGATTTTTCTCCCATTGTTAGATTCAGTGTATGCATCTTTGACAGGTATATCACAAAAATGATGCTGCATCCTTTTTGGTGCATATCAGCAGGTACATAGAGTATGTTTATCCCAGTATCAATGATGCTAAATTTTATCACTTGATTAAGGTGTTGTCTTCCAGGTTTATCCATTGTAAACTTACAATTTACCGCCATTGTATTAAATAGTTTTCCCATAGGGACATATTTTGGGACCAGGGAAATGCCCCCAAATAGGATATTTCTCATCAAACCACTAGCTTAACATCTACTTAGATTTTTCTCACTCCATCATTATTTTTTGTCTACTAGTTAGCTTTCTATGACAAGAAAAATTTTCCCTTCCTATCTGTCTGTGTATCTGCGTATCAGTTTGGTAGGGATTCATGGATTTGTCAATGAATTATAGGCCATCAGTATCATTTATTTTGTAGCTTGAATTTCTCCACATGTGGTAACAGGGAGCCCCTTCATGCCGTCTTCTTTCTTTTTGAATATATTCTCATCGTTCTCTGAGCACTTCATTAGCTTCTGGCACCACAAAGTATTCCTCGCTAATTTTGTACTTTCTCCATCCTGGCTGTGGAATCCAGCTTTTCCTTCATGAAACAATGGCTATTTTCATTGAAGAAAAGCATTTAGAAACCACTGTCTGTGGACTAGATGTGCCCATTGCTACTGAAGTTTCTCATCAGACAGACCTAGGAGCTAGGATATATATATATAGCATATATATAGACAGGAGGACATACAGATTTCTCCAGTGCAACACCAAAGAATATATTCTAATCTTTCTTTTTTTCATATTTTTAGTTGTCTTTTCCAACAGTGAGAAACCTGGTGAGATAATTGAAGAAATTTCTGCATTATTCAGCTAACATATGAATTGCACTAATTTTAAAATCAACTTTATTGATATTTAGTTTATATACAATAAAATGCACCCATTTTACCTGTCCTGTTTGAAGAGTTTTGTCAATGTATATACCACTGAAACCACCAACCACAATCAGGATATAGAATATATATATTTTTTAAACATCTTTATTGGAGTATAATTGCTTTACAATGTTGTGTTAGTTTCTGCTGTATAACAAAGTGATTCAGCTATATGTATACATATATCCCCATATCCCCTCCCTCTTTTTTTTTTT
>NW_006770132.1:388556-391258 GCF_000442215.2 Lipotes vexillifer
GACCGGGGCACGAACCCGTGTCCCCTGCATCGGCAGGCAGACTCCCAACCACTGCACCACCAGGGAAGCCCCTCCCCTCCCTCTTGAACCTCCCTCCCACCTTCGCTATCCCACCACTCTAGGTGATCACAGAGCACCAAGCTTATATCCCTGTGCTATGCAGCTGCTTCCCACTAGCTATCTAATTTACATTTGGTAGTGTATATATGTCAATGCTACTCTCTCACTTCGTCCTAGCTTCCCCTTCCTCCCTCCCCGTGTCATCAAGTCCATTCTCTATGTCTGCATCTTTATTCCTGTCCTGCACCTGGGTTCATCAGAACCATTTTTTAAAAAATTCCATATATATATGTGTTAGCATATGGTATTTGTTTTTCTCTTTCTGACTTACTTCACTCTGTATGACAGACTCAAGGTCCATCCAACTCACTGCAAATAACTCAATTTCGTTTCTTTTTATGGCTGAGTCACTATAAAACTCTTAGAGGAAAACATAGGCAGAACACTCTGATGACATAAATCACAGCAAGATCCTTTTTGACTCACCTTCTAGAGTAATGGAAATAAAAACAAAAATAAACAAATGGGACCTAATGAAACTTAAAAGGTTTTGCACAGCAAAGGAAACCGTAAACAAGACAAAAAGATAACCTTCAGAATGGGAGAAAATATTTGCAAACAAAGCAACTGACAAAGGATTAATCTCCAAAATATACAAGCAGCTCATGCAGCTCAGTATCAAAAAAAAACAAACAACCCAATCCAAAAATGGGTAGAAGACCTAAATAGACATTTCTCCAAAGAGTATAGAATATTTCTAACACCCCCCCAAAGTTTCCTCATACTGCTTTGTAATTAATCCTCCACTACAGAGATCAGCTCTAGGTAAACACTGAGCTCCTTTTTGTCACTGAAGATCATACTTCCCATTTCTAGAATTTCATATAAATTGAATCATAAAATAAGTGCTCCTGTTTCTGCTTCCTTTACTCAGTATGATGTTTTTGAGATTCTTCATCTGTGTGACACTGATTTTTGAATGATAAAGCAACCTTGAATTCCTAGGATAAACCATATTTGTTCATAATTCGTTAACTTTTTATATGCTTCTAGAGTCATTTTGTAAATATTTTGTTAAAGGTATGTTCATCTGTGCTTTTGAGGTATATTTGTTTTGAATCTTATTCCTTATACTGTTTTTGTTCAGTTTCACACACAAGGTAATGTTGGTCTCCTAAAATGTGGTGGAAAATGTTCTTTCTTCCTATACTTTATTAAATAGCTTGGAGAATATTGGTACTATGCATTCATCAAATATTTGATACAATTCACCAATGAAATCATCTGGTCCTGGGATTTTCTTTGTGGGAATGTTTTTTTGTAATGACATAAGGCTTTGATCACACTCTAGTAGCTTCAAATATGTATATATTTAATTTAGTCCAACACTGAAATTTATAATCTGGGGGCAGGTTAAGTATGACACATAATGCTTGTTCATTACCAGAAGTGCAACAAGGTAAAATATAATTTTTTAAACTCAATGATATATTGGGGCACATTTCTACATCAACAAATATACACAAGTACTGTAGAGTATTTCATTTCGTGCATGTATTATAATTTATTTACCTGATTTTTCCACTTGTGTATTCACACTCATGTTCTTTAAACCCACTCTTTTGAGGCCTTTTTTACTCCAATGACATTGCTAATGCCAAGCTAATGAATTACCTCCATGTTGCTAAATCCAATAAGTTTTTAGTCCCTATGTCACTTGACCCATCAGCAGTGTTTGACTAAGTTGATCACTCTCTCCTCAGTATACTTTCTTCACTTAGCTTTAAGGACATCACCCTCTCTTGGCTTTCCCTTACCTCACTGGTTGCTACATTTTGATGTGTTTTGATGGTTGCATTTCCTGTGGAAATTCCTGTCCACTTCCTGAACTCTTAATGTTAGAATGATCCAAAGCTCTGTTCTTAGTCATCTTCTCATCTCTATACCTTAAATCCCTTGATAATCTCAACCAGACTTATAGCCTGAAATACCATTGCCGCTGATTATTCCAAATTTATGTCTTCAGCTCAGATCTGTCTTATAACCTCAGACTCAGAAGTCAGACAGACATTTCAATCTCATGTTCTACACTAAATTCTCCAAAACCTGCTCTGCCCCCAGCCTTTATTTCACTTAATGTCAATTCTATCTTTCTGGTTATTCAGTTCAAAATACTTGGATTCAGTTGTGACTCATATTTCTCTTATATTTGAACAAAATCCAAATCATACTGGCTTTACTTTTCTGATACATCCAGAATCTTATTACTTTTCACCATGTCATTGCATTATCTATTATTACTGCCCCTCATTCCTCCTATCTCTCCCACCCCTTTCAGAGTCTGAGCCACCATCATCTCTTCCCTGGATTACTCTATAAATCTTCCAACTTTAAAGCTATTCCCAATACACTCATAATAGGATCACATTAATAACTGGACTTTTAAAATTTAAGTTTAATTATGTCATTCCTCTACTCAGAACACTTCGGTGTTTCCCCAGTTTACTCATTATACAATCTAAAGCCCTTACAACAGTTTACAGTTTCCTACGTGCCCTGCTCCCTGGTGTGTCTCCTCCTTATTCCCTGCTCCAGACACTGTGGTTTCCTTACAATTCCTTGAAATCTCCAGGTGCATTCCT
>NW_006770132.1:391268-401053 GCF_000442215.2 Lipotes vexillifer
TCTGGAGATCTACACAGCTAACCACCACCTTCAAGTCAGCACTCAGCTCTCATCTTCCCAAGGCTGCCTACCTTGACTGTCCTTACCCTCAGAGCTCCCAGTTCCATTTACCCAGTTTTCCTTTTTCTTTTTCCCGTATCACATATCACCTTCTAATATAAAATGTACTTACTTGTTATATTTACTCTTGATTGTCCGTACTCTGTTAATATTTAATCTTCTTAAGAGCAGAGATCTTTGTTTGCTTTGTTTACTAATATACTGCACACCAGAAAGAAGAAGCAGTATATCGTAGATATTTAATTAATTTATCTTGAATGAGTGATTTAGGCAGGTTGTTCCCGTTTTCCAAACCAAGGTGGATCTAGCTATCACATATCTAACCGTCTGCTGTCCATTCAATCAGTAATCCATCTATCATTTATCTATATCTATATCTACATCTATATCCATAGCTCTATCTACCATTTTTCTATCCATCTTTAAAAAATATTTACCTGTTTTGGACAGTGTTAGATACTATAGGAAAAAATAGATAAATATACACTGATGATGGGGCTTCCCTGGTGGCTCAGTGGTTAAGAATCTGCCTGGCAGTACAGGGGACACGGGTTTGAGCCCTGGTCAGGGAAGATCCCACATGCCACGAAACAACTAAGCCCATACACCACAACTACTGAGCCTGCGAGCTAGAGCCCATGAGCCACAACTACTGAGCCCACATGCCACAACTACTGAAGCCCACGCAACTAGAGCCCGTGCTCCGTAACAAGAGAAGCCCCCACTCGCCTCAACTAGAGAAAGCCCGCATGCAGCAACAAAGACCCAATGCAGCCAAAAAATAAATAAATAAAATAAATAAATAAATAAACACTGATGCACTGGAGCCACTCACATTAGCTTGCTAGAACTGATTGTTAAATATTCAGGAATTTTACAATCCGGTTGTTAAAACAGTGGTAGCTTGAAATTGGCCATGGTGAGAGCTTTTACATTATATAAATTGGAAAGTGCTACAAACCAGGGCTTTTCTCATCACCCCTCAGCCTCAGAGCCCATTTATCAGTGTCATTGGAAGTACAAGGCTAATTCTTTACCATCAAGCAGTTAAATTCCTAAGCATACAATTCTTAAATATAGTATGTAATAGAACATAACAGGATACTTAAAATTGACTCTTGCCATACTTGTGTTTTGTGGAAATAAATGAGAACAGAGACGCGATTTATTCAGAGCTTGCTATAGCAAAGGAATCAGGCACCATCACTTGTGTTTGGCTGAGACTCAGAGGCAATCAGGTAGTTGAAAAAGCTTTATAGTGAGAAAAGGGGAAAGCTTCAGGTTGGCGGTTGTTGGCTTGGGGAAAGTGGATAAATAGCAGAGGGGCACCTTATGTGATTGGTTTGGGAAGAATATTTGGCTTTCTCTAGTTTGTCCTGAATTGGATGAGAGAGGGGTGACATCTGGGGGAGCTGGTCATCATTGACCCAGTCCTGGCCATTCTGGCTGATTGCTGTAGAGGTCACAGTTGGGTATTCTAGGCTTCGTATGCGGATCAGAGTCCTATTGTCATATATGGTCTGGCCATTGTCTGTTTGTATATTCAGTCTCCCAAGCCTCCTGTTTTGGTCATTCTCTTGCTTGTGAGAGACTGACCAATTCAGAGAAGGCTCAAATTCCAGATCTTCATTTCTCAGTGATTGTCACCATTGTCAACTGTATTGTGAGATCTTCTTGACCTTGTTGTATCATGGTGGTTATCACTGGGTGAGAGAATATCTTTGCAGAAGCATTTAAACATCTGGACAGAATGCACCGGACCAATGTTATTACTACTGTGATAAAGACAACAATTACTGGTTCCTGTAATATGCTTCGGACTCAAGAACCCCAATTGCCAAGAGTACAAATCCCAGAGGTTATGGGGATCAACCTTGTAGATCTAAGTAGTCTTTTCCATAATGCAAGGTATAGCCTGTTCTACCTTGCCTGTTTGATGCAAGTACAGAAAAGTATTATTAGCAATGACACAGATGCCACCATGACAAGCCCACAAGACATGTAGAGCAAGGCGATTGTACATCACTGTTCATGTCAATGAGTGAGACTGATCTATATTTCACTTAAGGCAGAGTAGTATGCATAACGACTTCTGTCAGAGTCAGTGATAAGTTTTTTACTTCCACTGTTTGGAATACTGCTCTGACTGTTCTCATATACGATGAGTCAGTTTAAAACATGGCAGCATCTATTCTAAGGATATTATATTGAGATAACTTATTTAAACATGTTAATGTATTTAAATGTAAATTTCAACTTAGACTTTGTTGCTCTTTGGGCAGTAAAACTACGGGGTCCATTGTTGAAAGTCAATATAAGGATGAATTTGGTATTAATAAGAACTATGAAAGTGGAGCAGACTGTCTTGAGAATGTAGTGGACTTCTTGCTATTTAATGCTTTCAGGCAGTCGTTCTAGCTTTGAATGGGAGTTTGAAATAGATTAACTTTAATGTCTCTTTCAATGCTAAGAGTCTGTGACTCAGAATGATTCTTGAGAGATGCAGATTAATGACTAACTGCTATAAGAAAAAGAGAATGACTTATTTTAGGGTAATCACATAGAGGAAACAGAGATTGGTTTCACACTGAACTGAGTTTTGCTTAGTTTCTGAGTCAGAGTTACAAAGGGAAATTTACTAGCTTTATGTTGTTTCATGTGCCATACAGAGTATTCTATAGTCAGATGTTCTTCCCCTGATAATTTGGTGTATTTTCTCCTTAAAGACTATGTGGATCATGTAACTGAAGATGCTCCCATTTTTATTTTAGTGGCATGAAATCCAGGGGCAAGTTTTCAGTTAAACATTTTAACTGCCTACGTTCAGATTACCTCTATATTTATGGTTTTTCTTCCTGGTCTCAATCTCCTATTCTAAATGATACTGTGTTGGCTCTTTATTTTTATGTTTGGTATTTACATACATCATGCATTCTTCTAAGTACCTTAAATTCTTTGTGAAATGAGATGGAAAATGGATGAATGGATGGATAAGTGGATGTAAGGATAATGACTTGGCAAATCGTTGTTCTTTCTGGTAAGTTCCAGTAAGTAGTGATGTCGTCATGTTCCATAATGATGGAGTAAACTGTCAATCACTATCATTACCAGCAGTTTCCTCCGTTACCCAACATCCAAGTATCTTTTTCCCCCAATACATTCCCATTTTGATAACCACCAGCCCTAACCTAATACTCATTTGGAATAGTGCTGATATACAATGGGATCAAGTTGGCTAATAATAAATTGATTGATGATGTTTTAGGATTTATTTTGCATAGCATTATTAGGGTTCAGTACATGCTAGATATATATGAGAAGGTTTCTCATAAGTCCCATATTGAAAGTAAAACATAAAATAACAGCTGAGTTTTATATCAGCTATTTTTGGGTCCCCAAATGGTGGTACATTTGATCTGTCATCTTTGTTAGATTGAACTTTGAATTACTTCTATTGTACAGTAGTAAAAAGTGATTGCTTCTCTATAATGATTACTGATCTGAGCAGGTCTAGAATGCTGTATTCAGTTCTGGGCCACATCCTTGGGAAGGACACCAAAAACCTGAAATGGGTTCAGAGGAAGTTAACAAATTGATGAGGGGTTTTGGAAGCACCTCACGTGTCGCTGCTGGAACTGTGAATGCTTAACCTGGAAAAGTGATTACTCTAAATTCATATGGTTACTTCTTTCTGATATCAGACTTGAATTTGTCCACTGTTTAATAAACTTTGTACATAAATGGAAGTCTTCCAGAAATACAAATATACCTATGCATTATAGCATATGTTCATTGTACTACAGTGTACTTCATGAAGTACCCAAAAGATGCTAAAAGATCTTGCAAAAGGTCTGTATGATGTGGTTTTCCTCTTACTGCCATGTGGAAACCTATCTGTCAGGAGCCCTCTGTACACACCTCCTGGACCATGTTCTGGGGAAAGTCACCCACTCGCAGTACTGGAGAGGATTTCGTCTGTCACTCAGTCTGCTTTTTGTTTCTTGCCGAAGGCAGCTGAGACGGATAGATTGGGAGAGATGCCTGCAGCCTGGGAACTGGTTTCTAGGACAGGAAGCTGAATCCAGAAGATCCTTGGTAGAGTGCACTGCTTTTCCTACCCTTGCCTTTACCCCTAAAGTAACTCCTGAATCTACTTTTATCACTAAGCAGTATCATAATGAGCAAATGTAAGAGAGAGACAAATTGTTGGGCTGACTTGCTCTTTCAGTAGCATAGTCTCAAGGAATTTTATATCTTAGACATTCTGGACACTCCTGTAGTAGAGCAGGGCAGGCTGATGCTGATTTAATCAGGGTAGAAGAGGAAATCTCTAACCAGTATTCCCTGTAAGCTCTCCAGGGGTCCAGAGCCTGCTTGACTTTATTTAATTTTTGCAGACCTCCTTTATAGTGAAACTCTATTGGATGTTAAAATGTCCTAGGATTAGTGGTAACTGAAACCAATTTTTCCCATTTGCTTATTTGTGTTAAGCTTCAGACAGAACCCATGGAGCAAACAGCCTAGCAGGGAAGCCTGTTGTCAAAGGAGGTGGTGGGGATAATATGGGGACCAGGTCTGATCACTGACAGTCATTTGGTTAAAAGAGAGGTTGCATAGATTTGATTATTAATGAACAGATTCTTCTATAGACAGCCAGCTGAGGATTTGAGGGCTATCAAATCCTTAAGCCAGGTATTGTGAAAATAGTTGGATGACACATTATTTGATTTTGTTTTTAGTATATTTACCTTTCGAATTATGCATCACTTATGTCAATAATACAGTTAATTTGCATTTCTTGACATTTGCATTACTTGCATTAGAGTTGAGGGATTGAAAACCTGAAGTACATTGGACAAAAATTTTGCTGTGACGTTAAGCATCAATCATGCTTTTTAGTTGGGTGTAAGTGGGTTAAGTAATACAATGAGAGAATAAATGAATGAGCAAATACAGAATTTTTTTGAAAAAAAATATGATTAAGGTGCTTTCTGTCTCTGGAAAGACAGACAAATTTTTTGCCTGGCCAATTAGGAAGAAGTCATGAATGGTGTGCTGTGGGAACAAAAGGAAAGAAAGAGAGGCATTTTAACTGGTATTTTAAGCAGAATCATCAGTAATAACATATTCCACTTAATAACAGTTTTAATTTCCCAAAGCCCTCTACATTCACCATATCATTTTATTTTGAGGTAATTTAGGCAAATTATCATTATTATCCCATTCAATAGATAAAGAAATGGAGATAGGCAGGGTAAATAATGTGCTTAAAATAACACAGCTGGTTAATAAATGGATTGAAGCCAGGACCCAGGCCTCTTAGCTTAGCCACTTAACCCTTTCCACTTGATCACTTTACCTCTCAAAATTTACAAATGATCTCCATCCAATTTAAGCCTCCAGTGGCTAACTATACCTTGATTCTTTCCTTCCTTCTTTCCTCCCTCCCCTCCTTTATTCCTTCTTTCCTTCCTTCCTTCCTTCTTGTTTTCCCCTCTTCCCACTTCCTTCCCTCCCTTACTTGCTTTCTGTTTTTCTTCATTTGTAATACCATGGCATTAGTAGACATTAGCAGTCTCTTTGTTTAGGACCTATAAAACCTTTTCATCCCTCCTTTCTCATTCTGAATGGCAGTATGGCTACCTAGCACGGGCCTTAAGTTATTTACGTATATAAACACACACACATATACTTGGCTTTGAATACCAAACTCCTAAACCCACTTACTCATAGTAACCCTGAGCTTTACATTCTTAATTCTTCTCATGAGGCATGGTGGGAGTTGTTATAAAATAACTCCTTTATAGAATTATTCTGAGGATTAAGCTTGATCATCATGTGAAGCGCTTAGCTCAACTTCTGTTACGTTGTGAGATGTATGTACTCAATAAATGGTAGCTGTTGCTGTTGGGTTGTTTTGCTCACGAAGCAAAGTGAACTTGAAATTTTAAGAAAAGACAAAAAGCCATCCTCATTTCAAAGAATGGGGATGGAGTCACAGAATACACAGCACTGATTTGAGATCAAACCCACGTATTGTATCAGTTGGCCAAGGGCCTTTTCTGACCAAATCCCAGTCAATTTTCATATTTTCTTTGCATATGAAAGATATATAATGGGTTGAAAAAATGCACAGCCAGTGGGGAATGCATGAATGATGGAGTTAACAATATGTTTGTGGAGTCATAATCACAATTTACCAGAATGGGTAGCTGCTATATTATCAACAGGTGGGAAATTATTCAAAGATCAGGACTTGACCGGAGAAACGTCTTAGAATTTGCAAGTAAGAATGCAAGTCAAATGCATTAGTAGGAAAAAGAAACAAGGTCCTGAGGGGGAGAGAGACTTTAGTCATGGTTTGGTCTCTTGGAGTCAACATCAAAAGTGTTCCTTCTAAGAGGAATTCTAGGATCTGTGCTTCTCCAGCCATGGACCAGTGCAGGCCCTATTCACAGCAGTGACACGTCTTAAATCAGGCCTCTCACCCTGGCTGTTGACACATTGCTGGGTGTGGACCGGCCGAGTAATTGGATATGAAGCCCCATGCCAAATGGTTCCATTACAGTTCAGTAGAAAGCAATGACAGGGTGAATGCAGGAGAGGTCAACAGCCATTTCCTTCCAAACACAGGTTTCCTAAGTTACAGCATAAATCCTCCCCTCTGAAAGATCCAACATCTGATGTGCATTTTAACATCTCACTTCTATATGTTAATTATCTTACTCAGGAAATAGTTGGAAACTGACTTAGGCATAGGGATATAAAATCCATTTAAGATTTCTCCTAATGTTGTCATTTCCCCCAGCCTCCAGAATCTGGGCACTTGGCTAAGGGCTTAGTGTAATATTTCAGCGATGTGTGCTGCCTCTCTCTGTTAGCCACTGCCCCCCACCCCGCCCCCAGTTTCCCAACCATTTTGCTTCCAAGATGGGCATCCTGCCTAAGAATGGGATCAGGCTGGCACAGTACCTACCAGAGGAGGAATCGCTGCTTTCAGAGGGAAGCACTGAATCAAATCTCTCAGAAGGCGAGCCTGACCCCTTCCCTCTCTTCCCACCTCCTCCATCTGGAAGAGAAGAGACTTGGAAGTTGCCAAAGTTTAATTACTTCTACTGAAAGTGACAAAAAAGATGTGAAAGCTTATCCTTTAGTGGAAGTAACCCAGAGGGCCTACAGACATTTGCAGCAGTCTGCCATTTGTTTTTTGTCTTTTCTTCTTTAGCCCCCCCACCCCACCCCAGCCCAGGAGCAAATTTCCAGTTTTCCTTTCCAAGAAGAAAGAGGACAGATTGTCCCTTAGAGACTTCAAAGGGGTGTTTTGGATTCTGCCACCAGAGACAGAGCTGTTGAGACGTCCTCAAATACTTCTGCATTAAGATTCACACAACATGAAACTCAGGAGAGCATTTACTTACACCATTAGCTCATTGTGTCAACTATCCACCCAGGCAAATTGTATTAAAATGACATCCATCTCTAACTAACCTGTAGGGGGATATTAAAAGAGGTGATTTTGAATTTTTGTGTGGGAAGGGGGGCAACAAAAACTTAACACAGGAACAATTAGAAAATTGTAATATGAAAGTGTAAGCAATTAGATAACAATTAACATTCTCATTAAACACCAGTTATCAAGTGTTTACCATATGTCAAATCTATACACTTTCATGGGTATTATTATTTCTTACAACATCCCTGTGAAAAAAAGCTAATATTTTCACTTAATAGATTCAAAGAAAGCTAAATTGTCAGTGAAGATAAGGAATTTGGCCAGTCACCCAACTAATAAGGGGCAGGGCTGCAGTTTCAATTCGTATCTTCTGATCCCAAGACCAGGTGATTAGGCAAAGGCTGATCAAGCTTGCAGATTGCCTGCACTTGATTTATCTGCCTTTTCTCTCCCTGTGGCATATTTTCTGTACGTTTTACCTTTTAGCAATACTTGTACACTTGGATTGACATTTACCAACCCAAAGGCAAAATTTTCTCTGCTACTTGTGAGGAGGTTGAGGGGTAAGTGATCTGATCGTATCAAGGAATTAAAATTATGTAAAAATAATCAGTGAATCACGATTGTTATTTTCTAGCTTTTATATCAAGAAGTCGAAACTGGTGACATGCAGAGAATAAGTTTATTTCAAAGAACAAATTTGGAGATTGAAGATAGTAAACAACATTGCTTGAAAGAAATAAAGCTAATGCTCTTTCAGCTTTTAACAGTAAGTCTTTTCTTATGAAGGAAAGTCCTTTTCATTACAAATGGGACATTGTAATATTTCCATCTTGTTGGTGACCCTTTAAAGAGCCAGAGAAAATCTCACAGCTTTCTCTGTGTTTTCTGTGAAATCAGCATGATTTGCGTTTTGATTTCTTCTGTCTCTTATAAATCTTTTCCTTGTGGATTTATTGCACAAATCTGTGTAGCATCTAAAAATCATCTTTTAATACAAATGCAGGCACTAAGCACTAAATTCTGCATTTGGGGAAATTTGTATGGAAGATCATGGCGCAACTGGGGACTTTCTATTTCAACTCCTTTTTTCTTTTCAAATCTTTGATGTACCCGATCCCTTCCTAACATCACATGGAATATAGAAATTGCCCTTAGAAGGTAAGACATGGGTTTTGCTAGTCCAGTATTAGTCTCTAGTTGAAGCTCAGGTCTTAATTTTTCAACATGTGTCAGATAATTCATATTGTACTGAACTGGCCTCAGAAGTTACACGTATGATGGCTGGGATTGGGAAGACAACATGAATGGTAAGAATAAGAGAAAAGAAATCAACTGATAGCTTTATAGGGATTCCCTTGTAACTATATGTTTTTCTCTTGCTGCCTTTAGAATCTTCTCTTTATCTTTAAATTTTGCCATTTTAATTATAACATGTCGTGGGTTTGGACAAATGTATGCAACATTACAGTATCATACAGGATAATTTCATTGCCCTAAAAATCCTCTGTGCTCTATCTATTCATCTCTCCCTTGGCAACCACTGATCTTTTTACCGTTTCCATAGTTTTGCCTTTTTCAGAATGTTGTATAGTTGGAATCATACAGTATGTATTCTCTTCAGGGCAGCTTTTTTCACTTAGAAATATGCATTTAAGGTACCTCCCTCCATGTCTTTTCATGGCTTGATAGCCCATGTCTTTTTAGTGTTGAATAATATTCCATTGTCTGGATTTACCACAGTTTCTTATTCATTTACCTACTGAAGGATATCTTGATTGCTTCCAACTTTTGGCAATTGTGACTATAGCTGCTATAAACATCCATGTTCAGGTTCCTGTGTGGATAAATTATTCAACTCCTTTGGGTAAATACCAAGAGCATGACTGCTGGATAGTATGGTAAGGCTATGTTTAGTTTTGTAAGGATTCGTCAAACTGTCTTCCAAAGTGGCTGTACCAATTTGCATTCCCACCAGCAATGAACGAGAGTTCATGTTGCTCCACATCCTTGTCAGCATTTAGTGTTGTCAGTGCTTTGAATTTTGGCCATTTTTGTACGTGAGGAGTAGTATCTCATTGTTTTAATTGTAATTCCCTAAGGACATAGGATATGGAGCATCTTTTCATATGCTTATTTGCCATCTGTATATCTTCTTTGGTGAGGTGTCTGTTTAAATTTTTGCCCCCACCCCCTTTTTTAAATTGGGCTGTTTTCTTATTGATGAGTTTTAAGATGTGCTTTGCTTTTTTTTTTTTTTTTTTTTTTTTTT
>NW_006770132.1:401101-414139 GCF_000442215.2 Lipotes vexillifer
CCTCCCCGAACCGGCGCACGACCCCGCGTCTCCTGCATCGGCAGGCGGAGACTCTCAAGCTGCGCCACCAGGGAAGCCCGATGTGCTTTGCTTTTGATATCTGATGTCTCAAAGGGAAAATCTTATAGAGAAATAGTTGCTATTATGCAAATTTCATGTTTCTCCAATGGAGATAAGAAAAATCGAGGAAGTACATGGATATACTTTCAGAGGCTTACAAATTATTATGATATTTGAGATTATGTCTATAAAGAGAAGCATGCACTGGATAAGGTGGAGGACCAGCTTATAACCAAATACTATCATTCACGTTTGGTACCTGCGTTTCCATTGGTATTAACAATTGCTTTAACACCAATGACACAGCAATGACATAATTCTTTTTTTTTTAAAGAATTCTGTTGCATTCTGTTTTTTTTTTAAATTAATTAATTGATTTATTTTTGGCTGTGTTGGGTCTTCGTTTCTGTGCGAGGGCTTTCTCTAGTTAGGGAAAGCGGGGGCCACTCTTCATCTTGGTGCGCAGGCCTCTCGCTATGGCGGCCTCTCTTGTTGCAGAGCACAGGCTCCAGACGCGCAGGCTCAGTAGTTGTGGCTCACGGGCCTAGCTGCTCTGTGGCATGTGGGATCTTCCCAGACCAGGGCTCGAACCCGTGTCCCCTGCATTGGCAGGCAGACTCTCAACCACTGAGCCACCAGGGAAGCCCCCCATAATTCATTTTTAATGCAGTACTTTTGAAACCCAGGTCAGTAGATGCCTGCTAATCTGTGGATATATTATTTGGAATCCAGAAGATTTTTATCCCTTTATTCAGTAATGAGGAACACCAGAAATATCACTACATGTCTTTGATCCCAAACTACAATAATTTCCATGATGCTATCAGAAGACTTTTTTTGCTTTGGCTAGAGACAGGCTTGGGCAGGTGAGGGGGCCAGCTCCTTGTCCTTTCCCTCTAATTCACTTCTCAATCTCAGATTTTTACATCAGGGATGCAAGAACAGGGAAAAGTGTGTGTCCAGACACAACCTTTTCTTTTTCCCTATTGACAAGACGACCTAGAAATGTGGCTCAAAGTCTGTGGTCTTGTAACTTCTCACTGGGAAGTAAAGTGCTTGTGTACTGAGAAATATAAAGGAGATGGAGGAAAAGCAAAGAAGACCTTCAGCTGCCTTCCGAATATATGACTTGAGGCTGAACTGCAGGATGCATAGAAGGGACCTGGTAGGTATTGCTACCAGATGATGGTAGCAAACTGGATAGTATCACCCACTGGAAAGGACAGCTTGGTCATTGCATGCTGGAATGGAGACCTGAGTCAAATCTGATTTTTCAAGGGAAGCTGTGAACCTGATTTTAATGTGAAATCTCCTAATTTTCAAATATTGGCAGTGAATTCATATCTGTTTTAAAGCCCTGTGACCTTAATGCAATATATCTGTGGATGAGGTCTGGCCCACTACAGGGCTTCCAGCTGGTGACGTGTGCTCTGTGTGGGTTCACTTTGCTGGTGATTTGCTGATGAGAAATTGCACTTTGACAAACACAAGGTGGCTGTATAGAAGAATACACAGGAAGGACCCTTAGTTTAATTCTGTAAGCACATTACTTTGTTTTCAAACATATTCACGCTAAAACATCTTGGTTTCCTCTCCTGAATGTGTAAGGTTACACTCCCTTTCTGCATGCTGCCTGATCCAACACTCACCCACACGGAGAGATACATTCTTGAAGTGGTTGCAGTCTTTACCGAGGTAAAGATTTATAAAACTGGGGCTTCCCTGGTGGCGCGGTGCTTGAGAGTCCGCCTGCCGATGCGGGGGACGCGGGTTCGTGCCCCGTTTCGGGAGGATCCCACGTGCCGCGGAGCGGCTGGGCCCGTGAGCCGTGGCCGCTGGGCCTGCACGTCCGGAGCCTGTGCTCCGCAAATGGGGGAGGCCACAACAGTGAGAGGCCCGCATAACGCAAGGAAAAAAAAAAAAAAAAAAAAAAACTGGCCTTCCTCATGTGGATGACTAGATCTCAGGCTTTGCGCAGCAGGCACAGATGAAAGGAGTAGAATTATAAAGAGAGCGTGGTGGAGGAGGGACTCAGAACAGAAATCCCAGGAAGCAGAGTTGCTAGGTTGCAGAGGCCTGAAGGTTAGCCATCAAATGATGTTACAGATCTTCACAGCTCTGTAGAAGATAAATGTGGTCACCTGAGAAGCACTCCCTGGTCAGAAAAGTCTGGTGCCTGGGCTTACACATACTTCGTTTATACGTAAGTAGCTGTAGTAGGGAATATAGATGCCTGTGGGGGCAGGGGTGCATGGAATTGATTTGTATTTACCCACTCTTGGGCTTAATACTGCCTCAGTGATCCCAGGTTACAGAATTCATGGAGCATGCTGTACGGTCTCCTCCAAACACCTCATCCTCATGCAAAGCTTCTTGTTTAAAAAAAAATCCATGTATTCTAATAAATGACTGAATAGTAAACAGGACTCACATGAGAATCTTCATCACGATAGTAGCCATATGAACAAATCTTACTCTCTTAAGATAGCAGGGAAGAGGATTTTTTTTTTTAACATCTTTATTGGAGTATAATTGCTTTACAATGGTGTGTTAGTTTCAGCTTCACAACAAAACGAATCAGTTATATATATACATATGTTCCCATATCTCTTCCCGCTTGCGTCTCCCTCCCTCCCACCCTCCCTATCCCACCCCTCCAGGCGGTCACAAAGCACGGAGCTGATCTCCCTGTGCCATGCGGCTGCTTCCCACTAGCTATCTACCTTACGTTTGGTGGTGTGTATATGTCCGTGCCTCTCTCTCGCTTTGTCACAGTTTACCGGGAAGAGGATTTTTAAGTGACCTACTTTTGTGGGAAAAAAAACAAAGCAAAGCAAAGCAAAACAACAACCTACCTCTAGTGGAGACCGTAACGACGTATCTAGATTTACCCCAACTACTTTATTAAATGCCAACAACATGCTGGTGTTTGTGTTCTGTTTAACAAACCGTATCTCAAATTTTTACTTTAACTTTGATTATACCCATTTTATAGATGAGCTCAAGCATCAGTGAACACGTAACTTGCACAAGTTCACAGAGCAAATAAGTGACAGAGCTATAAATCAGAAAAGACCGTGTGCTCCCTCTTCCCTCCAATGGTGCACCAAACCTTTCATGTCCCTTTGGGGCACACAGATTTTTTTTTCCTATTAGAAACTTAAATAGAGTACTGGTTTAATAACCAGGTGATCCCTCCTTTCTTTAGCGTAGTCAGTTAACCGAAGACAGTCATTGCATCTCTTTTGCTACAATAAAACTGTGGTTATGAAAAGTGTGGGTAACCGGATTTCACCAGGGCCATGCTGTCAGGTTAACACTGTGTGAAAAATGGTCCAGCACAACTGTTGGGAAAGAAGAAAACTTAGTCAAACAACTGGTTCTTTGGTCCACGTGATACTACACAAAATTTTAAGATCAAGCAATCTTGAATGCTTAAAAAAACCCCAGAATATTCAATATGTAGCAAATGGGTTTAAAATGTCTACCTTTGGGTCCTCAGTCATGAAGACACACTTTCTTGGATGGGAATGAAAAATGTAGCCTGGTAATAGCTAAGAAAACTAGCTTGTTCTGCTCCAGAGGGCAATAGATAAACGAACAATGTTTCCTAGACTAAATCATGCAGTTCTTGAAAATTTCTGCCTCTCAGAGTGAATCCTGGTCTTTCCATCCCCCTCCCCCCCCCACTTGCTGTCAGTCAGTGTTTAAAACGGGAAACACTCGAATTTGGTTCCTAAACCATTTCCAGCAAATCTGTGAGGGAAAGAAAAGGATCTCTGATTTATACTTGACTCTGAAGCTCCATTTCACACTCTTCTGAGACATCCCAAGAGGCCTCCAAAAATCAGCTCTTATCCCATTTCCATAAGCACATTTTTTCATTTTTCTTCTTCCTTCTCTTCCCTCCATTCTCTTGCTTTTTGCCTTTCATTATGTATTTGTAGAGGCCATGATATAAAAGAGACACCATACTAGGCTCTAGACCAGTGGTTCTCAAAGTGTAGCCCCTGCAGCAGCAGCAACAGCATCATCTGGGACCTTGTTAGACATTTAGATTCTCAGGCTCTCTCCAGAGAATGAGTAGGCCTCATTCTGATTCATTTGCTGAATTGGAAACTCAGGGGTGTGGCCCAGCAATCCGTGTTCTAACATGACCTCAGGTGATGCTGATACATAACGCTCAAATTTAAGGACTACTAATCCAGACTACAAAATTGAATGGGACTGGTATCTGCCCTTGGCAACTTCCAATTTGGTGATGGGAACAGCATGAAAATTAATGGTTATGATGAATTTTATGATATAGGTATGCACAACGTATGGGGGAGAAAAGGAAGGACAAAGTTAAAATTAATATTTTGAGAGAAAACTCCAATGCACTCTCTTTTTATTGTCCAAAGATTGTTGTCTATACATTCACATATTTTCAGTATGTGCTCCTTCCTAAATTAGTAGGCACCCAATCTGTAACACCAAACCAGGAGAAAATCCTAACTCCCTTTTGAGGATTTTTCAATATAGAGGATACAAAACACACCTGTGATATTTGTATCCATTTGGAAGCCATTCAGTTTTTCTTGGGCAGAGAATCTGAACCCAATTAAAAATCAAAAGAGGGCTAGAAAGAGGAATATTCAACAACATGGTGGCAAAGGGCTAATCTCAGATGCTGCAAGGTACAGCGCAATGCACAAGGGAATGTGGAAATCTCTGCAGATTTGTTGCAGCCCCTTCTGCCAAGGGGTTCCGCCCCTCCCCATCCTGTAATCTAATCAGAAAGCGGAAAGCCAATTTACATTTCTGTGGGGGTTTTCCTATCATGTTATTTTTAAAGTACGGTATTCAGCAGGCTACAGCAGCCAAAGAAGTGGTTCTTATTAAGAGAGGCTGCCCATTTGCAAGATACTGTGAAAGCAGCAGCTACATGAAAAAAAGGCTCAGAGGCAGAAGTTTACTGTAAATTCAGGGTGAGTCAACAGAATGACAAGATTGCCAAGAAATTTAATTTGATCTTGTGCTGCCTTAGTTTGTAAGCAGCTTGTATTTAGAATGAGGGGCAGACTGGGGGTGCTGTCCTCTACAGGGGTCAGAATACACCTGCACTATTGTGAGCCTTGTCCTCTAAAAGAATATACCGAAGGTAAATCCCAAACCCAAATTAGACTCTGGCTGCTCTGCCTTCGAAGTGTGAGGGATAGATAAAATCTTGACCCTGCTCTTTACCTCTTAGAAAGTTGTGTGGGGAGGGGACAAGGCAGAGCCTGGAGACGTTGTATCTTGACCAGAAGGAGACCAACTCACCTGCAAGGGTCTTTGAATGTGCAAATAGAAGCCCCCAGAACTGAGTCTGAGAGAAGGAGCTGAAACAGTCTTTGCTCAAGTCTCTGCCCAAACATCCCTCCGCAGGAGGTCTTCCCAGATCTTCTGATTTTAAAGAACATCCACCTCCCCCCACATTCTACCTCCCCCACTTTTCTTCAATTTATTTATTTATTTATTTTTTCTGCGGTACGCGGGCCTCTCACTGTCATGGCCTCTCCCGTTGTGGAGCACAGGCTCCGGACCCACAGGCTCAGCGGCCATGGCTCACGGGCCCAGCTGCTCCGCGGCATGTGGGATCCTCCCGGACCGGGGCACGAACCCGTGTCCCCTGCATCGGCAGGCGGATTCTCAACCACTGTGCCACCAGGGAAGCCCCAATTTATTTTTTAATTGAGATAATAACCTTGAGGTTTATAACATTCTATAAGTTTCACGTGTACAACATTATATTTCTACTTCTGTCTACCCTACTGCGTGCTCATCACCAAAAATTTAGTTTCTACCTGTCACCACACAGCTTATCCCCTTTTACCTATTTTGCTTTCTCTCCTGCCTCTTCCCTCTCGGTAACCACCACTCCTTTCTTGGTATCTACATGTTTGTTTTTGTTTGGTTTGGTGTGTTTATTTATTTTGTTTTTGTTTGTTTAGATTATTCCACATGAGTGAAATCACACAGTATTTGTCTTTCTCCATCTGACCTAACTCTACCCTTTTACTAGCTTTAGTTTTCTTCTTAACACATAACAGTACTTGACAACACGTATTTATTTGTTTCCTGTTTGTCTCCTCACCTGGGCAGGGGCTTGCCTACTGCCTTCATTGCCTTATTTCCTCCTAGAGCTGTGTTTGACAGAACCCAGGGATGTGGAAGGTAAATCAGAGAAGAATTTCAGGAGGTGGAAACAGGGAGATTGTGATCTTGGGCGGCCTCGGCCTGCAGCAGCTTGAAGCAGGATTTCGGTTCCCAGCCAGAGATTGAAGTCAGGCCACGGCAGTGAGAGCGCTGAATCTTAGCCACTAGACCACTGGCCAGTGACAAGGCCCTGGCCTGTCAGCTTTGTAGAAATAAATTTCCACAGAGAGACAGAAAGTAGTGAAGCAAGTAAAGTGTTTATTAGGAGGGAAAAGAGTACGTATGGATAGACACACGGGTGGGCTCAGAGAGAGAGTCGCACCGTTGTGGTAGTTTGGATCACTTTTATGGGGCATTTCTTCCAGGTTTCCTTCGGCCAGTCATCTTGCTTTGCCTGGTCCTGAGTCCATATTTGGTTTATCTCAGGGTCCTCCCATGTATGTGAATGCATCTCTTAGCCAAGATGGATTCTAGCGAAGAGGCCTATGGGTAGGTTGACATCACTTACTATGCGGTGGCGCCCCCTCCCTTTTTGACCTCCAAGGAGCCTTTCTGCACATGTGTAGTCGGGAAGGTCTCCTTGACTTTGAGAATGAGGAGTACATGGTCTTTTCTCTCTTATCTGGGCAAGGCTCAGCTTCTTCTCCCTCCTGCTATTTTGGAGTATCTGTGCACAGAGGACAAACTCCAGCTGTTCAGCCTGGGGCTCATCTATCTCCTGCCTCAGCTGCATTGATTAGAGTATCAATTACCACAATATAATAAGAGAAAAAAGAAAACTAGTCGTTGGATTGAATTGGTGGTCACTGAGATGTTTTGGTGAAGGTTGGGAATGTGCAGATTGCAGACGGTTAAATGATAAATGGGAGATGAGACAGGAGTGGGCAAGTAGAGGACACTGTCTCAAAAATGCCTGACTGACGGGTGAATTCAGAACTCGTACCTCTTGTCTCATTTTGTTATTGACTTGACTTGCTGTTGACCCTGGGAAAGCTGTATCATATGTTTCCATAATGCCAAGTCATTTATTATTTCTCCAAATTCATAGATTTAGGAACGTTACCGTGCTTGACTTTATATAGACAAAAACAATCAGTTGATTAATGAATTTTTACCCTTCACTCATAAATGTGTCAGATTTTAGACATATACATTGGCTGTCTACCTCCACCCCAATTTTCCCACCTTTTTGTAAATTATACTTAAAGTTGATTTAAGAAGGAGAGAAAGAAAGAAATCTAAAGGGCTAGTCATATATCTTTAGATCTTAATTGTAAAAAAAGGACTATCTCTTCTGTCTCCTCCATCACCAGGAACAATTGCTAGCTGGTAGGAATTTGTGTTGTAATACTTTACTATTAATAAATATTATAATCACTTTCTAAGTTAAGCGTTGCTTCCTTTAATCTCTCTCTGCTCAAATGTGAGATTAGCTCAGTCCCTTCTTAGCCTTGGCAAGCTACCTTTGGCCTGCCCTGCCCTTTGATCTGTAATTTCTAATTGCATTTCATAAGGGGTCCTGCTTTTACACAATTTATTGACCCTTTGACAGGAATTTGGGTAGTGTCATTTGAGAGAATTGATGTTTCTTGCAATCTGACAGCTGTTTGGATTTCAGTCGATAGCTGAGAACAATATTCCTGTGACCTTTCAGAGCTACTTTTTTCTTTTGCTTTAAGAACCAGGCACAAGAGGTTTGAAAGAACTGCCCAAACTGACTTTGACAGTTGGAAAAATGTTGCCTCTGACTAAAGTACGAAGGACTTTATGTTCAAAATCTAAAACTCTCTAGAAGACAGTTGAGGATGAGAAACTGCATGGAATTCTCATCTACTAATTGTATAAGTGTTGATACCCCGTAATTTATGGTAAAGTCTGACAATTAGAGGTCCAGTTAGTAATGTAAAATTTCAGTTGGGTTGATGAGAATATGGTGTCGTCGAAATCATAACTAGATATTTTATATATTAAGTGAAATTGTATGAAATTTTTGTTTTCAAAGATTGAAAATGGTTGATAACATCAGTTGTATATGGTTCAACTTTATATCACACACATGGGAGCCTGGGGTCGGGTGGGGAGAAAGAGAGAGAGAGAGAGACAGAGAGAAAGACTGTGGAAGAAATTAATTTACTGTTTCGAAATGCAAGTACTTGGCAACAGAACTTTGATAGTAAAGTGTTGTTTTGCCACTTAAAACACGTTATTACTATTGGATCCATGATTATACAATATTAGTGGAACTAATATTTACTGAGGACTTCCTATGGGTCAAATATTTTAAACATTTCGTTTAATCACAATATTTCTGGGAGGTAGGTCTTTATATCCTCATTCTGAAGATGCAGCTCAGAGAGAGGGAACAAGTGTCACAAAGCTACAAATTGATGAAGCAGGGCTCACCCTACAGGATGCTTCCACCTAAGACTGACTCTCCCTCATGCACATCTTGGAAACTGAAGTCTTGATGGAAATTCAATCGAGGGAGCAGATTATGAACCACTGAATCACTCTTCAATTCCAAACTGTGCAGGAGGCTAAGTTTGATGCCAGAGAGGAGAATTTAAATAAAAAAGCAAGACGTAAAAAAAAAAAAAAAAAAGTTTGCATTGTCTTGCCTTTAAATAACTGCAATTTTGGTTAAGCAAAACAGGATTAGGCTAAGGTGATTTAAAAGACCCTTCCCCACTCTGGATATGATTTATTGACTCTAAGATGACACAGGCAGATCTATTAAGGTCATGAAACAAATGGTACTAAAACATCTTCCTCCAGGTTTGGTTCCAGGACCACCCTCATTAGAATCATGTGGGTCTTTTATTACAAATATAGATTTCTGGGCTCTGGCTCCAGACCTACAGAATGAGAATCCTTAGGGATAGAGCTAGGGAATCTATATTTTCACTATCTTTTCCAAAAGCCTGGCATTGAGTAACTGCTGTATAAATGAGTATTAATACTGTAATATGAATACTACTAATGATTCTTAGACACCTTACATTTGAGAACCACTAAACCAAAGAGTGTAGTGTAAAGAATACATTCAGGTGTATTTGATACAGAACACCTGTCCTTAATCAGAAAACGGAAAGTGGATCACATCTTGATCTGATGTAATCTCTGCCAAAGAGTTCAGAGTTTATTCTAAGAGCTCTTATTTTGTTCTCCATGGATCCTGCTGCATCTTGCACTTCTCTATTTCGCTGAGCCTCTGACATTAACGCTTTTCCTTGGGCTTATAAGTATTGCCCTTATTTTATAATTGCTCCTCCCCTTGGACCTGAGAACAAACGCAGGCAGTAAATGTCATTAGAAACCATTTAGAGGAGTGGTCCCCAACCTCTTTGGCACCAGGGACTGGTTTCGTGGAAGCCAGTTTTTCCATGGACCGGGGCGGGGGCGTGGGGATGGTTTTGGGATGATTCAAGCACATTACATTTATTGTGCACTTTATTTCTCTTATTATTACATTGTAATATGTAATGAAATAAGTATACAACTCACCATAATGCTAACAGGAGGCAGAGCTCAGGACGTTATGCGAGCGATGGGGAGCTGCTGTAAATACAGATGAAGCTTCCCTCACTCTCCCACTGCACACCTCCTGGTTATGCGGCCCGGTTCCTAACAGGCCATGGACGGGTACCGGTCTGTGGCCCAGGGGTTGGGGACCCCTGATTTAGAGCTTAAAAGATTAAAAAATATGACTTCAAGAGTCAAAAATTTTGTGGACCCTTTTGTAATTAGGGCCCCAGGTATCTGTGGCCAGGGGAAGCCCTGATCTAGTTCAAACTTCTTCATTCATTCATTTATTCATTGCAAGGCCAATATATATTGAGTGCTACCATGAGCAAGGACGAAGAGATATTTATTATCAGTTATAGTGTCAAGACAATACTAAGTACTCAGTATATCTTTTTTTTTTTTTTTTTTTTTTTTGCGGTACGCGGGCCTCTCACTGTTGTGGCCTCTCCCGTTGCGGAGCACAGGCTCCGGACGCGCAGGCTCAGTGGCCATGGCTCACGGGCCCAGCCGCTCCGTGGCATGTGGGATTTTCCCGGACCGGTGCACGAACCCGCATCCCCTGCATTGGCAGGCGGACTCTCAACCACTGCGCCACCAGGGAAGCCCCCTCAGTATATCTTTTTAAAGACATGTGATATCTATCTTCAGCAAACCTACAATATCTTCCGTGTATAAAGACTTGACTATACTTTATGTCTGGCCTAATAGCAAAGATCACCTGTGAATGGAATGGAAGGGCCTCTTACGATCTAACTCCTGACTTTCAGTTTTTCCCTTTCTCCATGCTTCTCTCTCTTTTAATATCCTAAAACAGAATGAAAAGTTCAGTGGAAAATGATAAAGTTCAGATTTCATTAACTTTTGACATCACTATTTCTTGGGGAGAAAAGTCACATTTTTGGGTGACCTTTTTAGTTAATTCACAGCTGGGAGAAAATCATCCTTAGTGTCTTTTCTGTTTATAGGTAATTAGACTCTGCTGGTAAGCATGGTCCTATGGGTGGGCTGTGCTATGGGGGTGAACAGAGGTGGAACATGGCTCTCATCCTTTTGACCTCTAATTCCCAGACCCTGGGCCACAGCAGCTAGTAGAATAATGACAGCAGACTGTGACAAGCACCAAAATAGCATCCAGAGGAGAGAGGGCTTACTGCTGACCTGAGAATCAGGGAAGGCTTCTCAGGGTAGGAAACATTTGGATTTAAGCCTTATATTTCATATGATCAGGACTTTGACAAATGGAGCAAAGGAGGCCATTTCAGGTGGCAGATGCCACATATGCAAAGCAACTGAGATGTAGACGCAGATGCACATGCAGAGAAAATGGGCAAACTCTTGATTTCTACAAGGGTCTACTCCTGGGTAGTTCTGTACAGAGTTAAGTCACTTTTATTTGATAGGAGCCCAGTCTTTCCTGATCGAGGGTTTTCCAGACTCACCAGTCTTGGCCACATAACTATTCTTCCAGACAAGCAGGGTCACAACTGACCTTAGAGTGTTTTTATTAAAACAGTGTGGTCTCCAGTAATATCACTTATTTGTGAATTTCCCAGATGGAAAGGGGACACCAAATTGGTGGTGTCAGGTACAGTTCCCATCAATAGAAGATGAAAAGAAAGGTCCATGAGGTCACATGCAGTCTGTCTCTTGAGGATCAGGGCAGGAGGATTCCAGAATGTATTCAGTTTCTTGCACTCTGTGCAGCGCAGACTTACGTGTTTACATTTGTATAGCACCTTTTCTCAAAGGAAATGACTTCACTTGTGGAATGGCAAAAGGTCACTTGGAATCTGAGTTATGTGGAGAGGCAATAAACTTCATGGTGTCAGGAAGTTTGCCCTGAGGCTCCTTTATGGTTTCCTCCCACTTATCCACTTGCCTGCGTGGGATATTCTAAGCAATTTCACCCTTGCCTCCATGCTGGCCTCTCCCCCGCCCCCTGTTTCCTCCCAGGGCTTCCCCAGTGACCTTAATTATCACCTCCTCAAATGCACATATTTATCGCTTTTCATCTGTCCTCAGAAATCGATCCATCCGCTGCGGGTAGCCCCTTGGTTTAACCCTTTCATCAGTTTCCTACCTCGCGCTGGTGCATTTCCACGTCCTAGTTTGAAAGGACTCGAGACAATAATCAATCCTTACATTAGATCCTCATAATAAGGGACTTGGCAACCTACCAGCTGTGTGATTTTTCCACTTCTGAAGCTGAACTTCGAAATATTAGCTCTTTTTTTCCCTCCCTGCTACAGCATTGCATGACCAGTCTAAATCCCACTAGCTGCCCGTGCCCATGTGTCTCTTCTCAGGATTCTTGATTCTTTTTCAAGTTTGCTCTGTGCTTTGAATATTTCTCTTCAAAGGCAGCCGCTGCTCTTTTCCTCCAGTTAAGTCTCCTTTTATTATACTCTGCTCTCTGGTTGCTATTGCTGCTAAGTTCCCCTGCCTGTCTCTTCTTTCTTTTCTGGCATTTGCAACCCTTTCAGTTTGGAATCACCGGAGAATTTCCTTCGTGTGAGGTCATCTTTTGCACGTAGGGTATGAATATAGATGATAATACGACTAAAGGTAGCAACCATACTTGCAGATTTTATTTCATTATGGGGCTCTGCTTTAAATCTTTCTCTATTGTTATACTGTGCTGAGCAAGGATGGTGCTCTGTTGTAGGATTCAGGGAAATCAACTGGGCTGGTAGGGCAAGTGCAGGATTTGGATTCAACAGATCCAGGTTCAAATCCTTGCTCTGCCACTTACCGCCCAGGGTTTTGTGTTAGTTAAATAGGTTACAAACGATCAAAAACTGGACAGCTTAAAATTGTTCACGTAAGTTCGTGTGCCCAACACACAGTGAGGCCGAACAAATCGAAACGCCAGTTTGGAGCAGAGAGAGGTTTATTGCAGGGCCAAGCCAGGAAACGGGTGGCTCCTGCCCAAAAAACCCCCAAGGTTCCTGAAGGGTTTCTGCAAAGCATTTTTAAAAGCCAGATGAGGGAGGAGGGTCACAGGGTGTGTGATCAGCTCATGCACAGTTCTCTGATTGGCTGAGGATGAGTAACAGGGCCGGGTCAGAGGGGTTAACATTATCAGTCCTTAGGCTCCAGGAGGCCTGGGGCTATGTGCTCATGGTCATCAAGTAGTTAACATCTTCCATTGGGGGGGATGTTCACATCTGTAAAACAACTCAGGAAATATGCATGGAATACTGCTTTCTGGATACTTCAGGTAGGAGCTAAAGCAGAGGATATGGGGGAAGGGCCTGTCCCCCCTCCCCCCCC
>NW_006770132.1:414149-419899 GCF_000442215.2 Lipotes vexillifer
GCCCCATAGATCCTGCTTGGTTACAAAATGAAAGAAATGTATTCTCTCATAGTTCTGGAGGATAAAAGTCCCAACATCAAGGATTGGTTCCTTCTGGAGTCTGGGAGGGGAAATCTCTGACACGCCTGCCTCTTTCCCAGCTTCTGGTGGTTACAAGCAATCCTTAGCCTTCCTTGGTTTGTAGACATATCACTTCAGTCTCTACCTTCATCTTTTCATGGCTGTGTCTCTGTGTTCTCCCTTCTTATTATAAGAATGTCAGTCATTGGATTTAGAGCCCACACTAAATCCAGTATGATATCATCTTAAGACTTAATTACATCTGACAGGACCCTATTTCTGAATAAGATTACACTCACAGGTAACTGTGGTTAGAACTTGGGCATGTCTTTTTAGGGGACACTATTCAACCCACTATAACCTTAGTCAAGTTTTTAAATCTCAAACAGTTTTGAGCCTGTTTCCTCATCTATAAAATATGGATAATATTGCCAACCAGAATAGTTGTTGAGGGAAATAAATCACAAAATGTCTGGAAATCCCCTAGCGTTATAGTGGGCGTATAGTAAGTCATCAGTAAATATTAATTTCCTTTTCTAAAATTCCAATGACTCTTTTGCTATGGCATGTTAGAAAACATATGTGATATTATTTTACAGATTGAAAAATTAGTTGTCTCAGATCTAGTGCTATATGACTATAAGAAATTGAGAAATAAGTTTCCCTCTAATAATTTATCAGCAAGACAAAGTTGGAAATTTGGGTGAAGAAGAGGTTCAGACAAAAGCCAGGCAGGCCTAATTCTTTAAGTCAATAAATATTTATTGAGCACCTACTAAGTACTAAACACTGACTAAAAGAGACAAGAACCCAGGCATCATGGAAAAAATGGTAATAAAGAATAACACAATAAATATGCAATGCAAGGTAACTCCAGGTTACTGTCAATAAATAGAGAAAATAAAGCAAGACAAAGGAATGGAGCATGGTGGAGGGCAGAGGGGAAGGTGAGTTTTGAAAACATAACAATGAAGGCAAGTTCTGAATGAAGCAAGGAGTCATTCCATGCAAGGGGTTGGGGGGACACATTCTCCGCAGAGGGAATAGCAAGTGCAAAGGACCTGCGGCAGAAGGAGGAAACAGACAGCCAGGACATCTAACGCTGCAGGAGGTGGGGTAGCATTTGGAGGAGGAAGATTACGTAGAGCCTAGTAGGACAGGGTTGAGATTGGACCTGTCACAGGTGCTGAGTAAGATCCAGTATGGCTGGCAGCACAGTGTCCAAGGGCAACAGCTACCATTGGCTGCAATTTGGAAAGACAGCCAGCAGTGTGGACGGAAACCACCAGAGCTGGTTCTCCTGACATTGGGCCATTGTCTAGGTTACACAGAACTTTACCCTCCTTCTCCAACTCTGGTCTCTCTCTCCTGTCCAAAAAGTTATCCAACTATGGGAATATCACCATCTCTGGATAATTGTTCATGTTCTTTTTATTTTATTTTATTTTAGTCTGATAGAAGTAGACGGTAATACTCCAAGACACTTCGAGAAACCCGCATAGAACAAAAGATGCTTTTCAGACTGTCAGTTCCTCCAGTACAAGCGACATGATAGTGCCTTTCTAAATAATTTCACAAAATTACAAATCCTGTTAAGTGAGTTTACTTACACTGGTAGCTTTTGTGTCTCTTTGGCTGAAGCTACACTCTGTTGTGTTTTGTTGTGTGCTTCACCGGGAAGAGACCAAGAGTTAATCCCATTCCAGCCTCATGTCCTGCGGTACTCAATTATTTAATAAAAAATACTTTCTCAAAAGATAAAGGCAAGCATGAAAAGATAAAACTGGAAGTAGAGGTCTTTCCAGTAGGGAAAGAAAAGACACTGTGAGTATTGTGAGGAAGAAGAGAGAGTGAAGGAAAGCTGAGCAAAGACGGGGCGAGTCTAGGAAAGCACACAGGTATGTGAGTAGTGAATAGCATTGTCTCCTTGTGGTCTAATGAAACTTCCTGCATCAGTGCACACAGGTGAAATCCTGTCTTCTAAACTTCTCTAGAAAGGCACTGAGAGGTAGGGTTCCTTGTTCCTGCTTTTGGAGACTGACTATGTAGCAAGAGCAAGTCAAACTGTAATTATATTTTAAAAGTATGAGATTAACTTGTATTGATAGATCAGATCTAATACAATAGCACAGTTATTAGCCCTTGATCAAGCTGTTGGGCATGGCCATATTCAACATTTGGTAACATTTATAGAGCACCTACAGTATACAGTGAGCTTGATGGGGTGGGTAGGGAGCTATGGAGAGAAGGACATGGCCCCTGCCATCTGGAGGCATTAAGTACTGATTCTGAGTCATTTCCTGTGGTTTTCACCTCTTCGGTTCTTTTCATCTCCTCTCTCTTGGGGGTGTTCTGGATTAACACCAAAAGGCCAAAAAATCTAATTGGGGTGGAAGTGGGGCTGGGCATTGGAGGAATACTGAGCATGAGCTGAAGTCAGAAGGCTGAATGTTCCACAGACTCAGGCCAGCAGCTCTCACTCCGCCTGTACCCGTTCCCACACGCTCTTGGTTTTACTAAGGGGCACTGCTGTGATGAGCCAGCCTGGCCACAGGGTGTCACAACTGCCCCAGAGACTCCCAGACATACTCAGGAGAGAAGGTCTGAAAGGTCAGACCGCAGCTGCCTGTAGCCCCAACTCCTGCTACGTGAGTCAGCCCTGAGTCAGCCAGCTGCTGCCGAAACCATGCAAAACGTTTCTTATTGCTGCCAGGGTGTTGCCAAAATGGCTCCAAAATTGCTCCCTAGGCGTGGAGAGGCTCCCTGTATAACAAGAGGAGGGGATCTAAATGCTGGCTTTCCCCATGGGTGGGGTGAGGGTATGGGAACAGCCCAAGGCCTGCTTAGGACTGTCTCCCGCATTGGCCTTCAGTTAATCAGACCCAGTTTACCCCTGGAAGGATTTGCATCATTTACCTGGAGAAGACCTGGCAGGGAGCCAGGAGACAGCAGTTTCAGTGTTGGCTCTGGTTCCTTCAAGCTGGTGATCACAGGGCCGGGCCTTGGTTTCTTTATCTGTAAAATGAAAGCAAATCTTTTCAATTCCAAAGCATTAGAGAATGATCTGTCATGTGTTAACGTTGTTAGATGTTTCAATTTCATTTTCTTATTTGGCCTTGATAGCTTCTAAGGTGAGAAGAATTAGAGTAGCCCTTTTCTACAGACACAGAAACTGAATTTCTGAGAGACTAGAAAAAGGTAATGGAAAGGTCATATAGGGGAGATATTTCATCCAGATCTGCCTGGGTTTATTCCACCATAATTAAGATGTTAGTTGACAAACCATATCCAAACCTCTTATGAATTCTGGGAACCAAATGTAAGACATGATGAAATAAAAGGCACAGAGGATAAATTTGAATTAGACTCTGTAAAAGGTAAATTCTGGATCTTTGGGATAGAAGCTAAATTTGATTTGTGAATCAAATGTTAAGAACAAAACAGGATTATGTGTGTAAAGGAGAAATGGGAGAAAGAAAACTAATTTCAATTACATTCCACCAATATTTAATGAGTTTCTCTCCTGAGAAACTTACTGGTTAGGGCAGCAAAAGACATGCATCTCTTGAGGGCAGGTGATAATCCAGCCACACCAATATCCAGGTTCAAAGGAGAGTAACAAAGGGCTGGCGAAGAACAAGCAAGGCATTTTGGGAATTTGACGGAGAAGGAAACCATACCCATTGGTGGAACTAGGTCAGCACCATGGAGAAGGTGTTATTTCAGTTGGACCCTAAAGAAGAGCAGGGTAGGGCAGGTACAAAGGATGAACTAACTGAAAGAAAGAAATACATAAAAAGAAGTTAAAAAAAAAAAAAGCTTGCATTTGGAAAAGTTTTATTGGTGGTCTCTTTTATTGAAGTTATTGGGCACATAGGGGAGACAGACCTGGAAGAGTTAATTTGGAATCATATCGTAGCAAGTCTTCTTAAAAGACAATTTTGAGGGCTTCCCTGGTGGCGCAGTTGTTGAGAGTCTGCCTGCCGATGCAGGGGAAACGGGTTCGTGCCCCGGTCCGGGAAGATCCCACATGCCGCAGAGCGGCTGTGCCCGTGAGCCATGGCCGCTGAGCCTGTGCGTCCGGAGACTGTGCTCCGCAACGGGAGAGGCCACAACAGTGAGAGGCCCGCGTACCGCAAAAAAAAAAAATAAAAAAATTAAAAAGACAATTTTGAGCTTGGTAGACAAGAAGGAAACAGAGTTTCGAAGCAAGCTAGCAATGTAGTTTTTACAAAAACTTCTTTGTCTATTGTACCATAGTGGATGGATTCTGGAGGCTAGTGATGAGGTGGCCAGATAAATGTTTAGTGAAATAACCTTTGTTAGAGATAAGGAGAGGTTTAACTAATTTGGTGGCAGTGGGAGTGAAAATGAGATGTTAGATTCACCAAGGTATGAACTTGAGGACTTGGCTTCTGATTAAATACAGGTTGGGATATTGGAGAAAGGGTAAAAAGAGGCTAAGGTTTTGAGCTTCCGTGGAAAACGAAGGTGCTGTTAAGAGAGGCAGAAAAGTCAGGAGGAGTGAGAATCTTCGAGAAAACTAACAGGAGGAAGTATATAAAGAGAAGAGAAGATGGATACAAATGAAACACTAGGGAGAACTTATGTGATGGAATGAATGTGGGACAGTAACGCTAATGGAAAAGACAGAAACCACCAGCTGAGGCACAGAGTTACAAAAGAAGAGAATTCCTAAGCAATGAAGAAGCAAGGTCAGTAGTGTCAGGTGCCTCGGGGATTCAGGAGGACTGAGGCGAAGCCCCTAGATGCGCTCATGAGAAAATCACGATGGATTTCGATGAGGGTTGTTCTAGCACCACTGACATTCTCTCTGAACATAGAGAAGCTCTGTTTGAGCATTTACATTGATAACTTCCAACACAACATCCCGCCCATCGAATGCGTTCAATGAATGTTTGCTGAGTGGAGAAAGGAAAACACACAAACACAGTGCTGTGTAAGAAAGCTGTAGGCATGGATATGAAGTTGTTAAGGAGGGAGTGGCTTCTGAGTAAGAGAGGGCAATGGGCCTCCTCTGTCTTTCCAAATAGTTCTGAAGGGGGAGACAGAGGCAGCTTGGGCCAGCACAGTCCTTGAACTTGACAACAAATTGCCTGTGGGGTTGTCACATGGACTGCTGGCTCCCACCTCCAGAGCTTCTGACTCAGTAGGTCTGGGATGAGTTGCCCAAATTTTCATTCTGACAAATTCCTGGATGATGCTGATGCTGCTGGACCAGCTCCCACACTTCGAGAAGCACTGAGCTACTGAGAAGATCCCTGGATACTTAGTTAAAAGACCTAGAGTGAATCCCAATTCTTTCTCTTATTTGCTGTTTGATGTTAGACACGTCTCTGCTGATTTCCTCCTATGCAAGATGAAGATCTTGCCTGCAACGTAGGGCTAATCGGAGTGTTAAGTGAGATCTGTCTTAGAGTATGTACTTAAAACAGATTTGCTGAACTCAAATTATGAGCATTTTTTAATAAGACAGAGACTCGCTGGAGCTTAAGGAGGTAGCATAGAGGAGAAAAATATTTTTATTTTGCTTATTTAAAAAGAAATGGAGGGCTTCCCTGGTGGCGCAGTGCTTGAGAGTCCGCCTGCCGACTCAGGAGACGCGGGTTCGTGCCCCGTTTCGGGAGGATCCCACGTGCCGCGGAGCGGCTGGGGCCGTGCGGCATGGG
>NW_006770132.1:420072-440401 GCF_000442215.2 Lipotes vexillifer
AAAAAAAGAAATGGAGAGATCAGTGCATGTTTGTGGGCAAAAGATTTGGTCTGAATCAACTTATCTCTGTGAAATAGCAGGTGAGCTGGCATGAATCTTGTATCAATCTGTCTGTCTGTGTGAGCAGGGCATATAAGCCTGAAGGCAGCTGTATAATTTCGCTGGTACAAAGTTAACTGAAGCACCTGAACTACACACATTCAGAAGGGGAAGGATAAAAGGAAGCACCCTTTGAGTCATACATAGATGTGTAATTTGTTTCCAATAAAAATGGAGATGAGGCTGGAGCTGGATAACCATTTGCTTGGTCCAAGGTACAAAGGTTTAATTTTTTTATGTTTGTATTTAGTCATTTTTATGATACTGACTTCCCAGCTCACTTCTGGATAAATCCGTGCAGCACTGAAACAAATGCCAAAGAAACAAAAAAACCCTCTTAGAATTTCCCGTCCATTTTTATAGTGAGTTGACAGATACTACATTTGCTTTGTTTCAGGCCCTAATCAGTTCATTGTTAAAAGGAAAAAACAAACAAACAAAAAAAAAACCAAGAGAGAGATAAAGAAAACAGATGAAGAATAATTTGCATGGGGCTTCTGGTCATTACCCTCCTGTTATAACTCTCATTAGTAGAATGAATCAGCATTGCATTAATACATAAAGCGATAGAGGATGCTGCCACACACACACACACACACACACACACACACACACACACACACACACACACACACACACGCGAAGATGCTTATTCTGCTTGCAGATACATTGCTACCATTTGCTTGCTAAATTCAGCTTCTTTACCTTTTTTTAAATTTAGTGCTTTTAAGAGACTGAAAGGCTCTCCTTTGATGGATTCTCTTTCTGTGTGGTCAGGATGCAGGCCCCAGGGTAAGAGAGTCGCTATAGGTCTGTCCAGCTGTGTTGTGTGTAAGGGATATTCTGTGCTTGCTTGTGCACCTTGGGTATTACAAATCCAAATCCTTTACACCCTTTCCTTGTTCTTCTCTTGGCTGTTGACAAGGTAGTGGCCCAAGTGCAGACAGAGAGAGCCAGCCTGTTCCTTGAGAGTTTTGGTGTAACTCAGCTCTGATGGATTGTGTCACTGAACTACCAGGGACTCCTGAATGGCTCTGCCATGGGTAATGGATTGAAATGGAGACTGAGGGCAAAACAAAAGCTTCCCACACTCCATCCCCTACTGAGATGAGGGAAGTTACAGGCAATAGTGCCATGTTGGAATAGAGGGTGTGCTGTGTTTTTCAAACATTCATCTGGGTACACCTGAGATATTGTTACAAAGCAGATCTGCTTCCACAGGCTCCCATGGATATGGATGCTGTTGGTCTGCGAAACACTTGGAGTCACCCTGACCAGTGATGGATTTCAGCTCCTTCAGTTTAACTGTCTTCTGTGACAAAAACAACTAGAATTTTGCTCAGATAGCTCCAGAGGGCCATGTAGTTTTTCTATCAAAGAAAAAGAAAATGAATCAACAGGGTTGAAATCATATAGGAAAATCCCCTTGATAGTTTTCCCCCAAGGTGTAGAGGTAAGTGAGAGCATGAGGTAGTGAGAACTGTGTAGAGATAACAGTGGAGTTTGCCTCATTTTTCATTCTAACCCTAGTTATTAATTTTTAGGAAGGGTATCTTTATGTCACAAGTTCCTGAAAGGAAGCGGGAGCAGACCTGGGTTTGGGAGAAGAAAAAAAAGTCACATTTATCAGCACTCTTTGTGCTAATCTTAACAAACATTTCAGGTTTTAGTCTTAGCAACAGCCTTAATGGGTAGGTAATGTCATATATCAAAGATAAAGGAACTCAGAGGGGCTTAGAGAGATTCAGAGAGATTGAGTGACTTGCCCAGAGCCAAGTTACTAGGAAGACCTATAGCCCATGTTCCTTTATTTATAAAAAATACTGCTTCTTACTTATTCTTTGAGACCTGTAGTTTGGTTTGAGGCCTACTAGTATCTTTTATTTATGTCTTGCATCATTTCCCAT
Source organism: Lipotes vexillifer (assembly GCF_000442215.2). Taxonomy (NCBI): domain Eukaryota; kingdom Metazoa; phylum Chordata; class Mammalia; order Artiodactyla; family Lipotidae; genus Lipotes; species Lipotes vexillifer. The sequence continues at coordinate 422,079 of NW_006770132.1, forward strand.
GAGATATATGTGGCAGCCTGAGTGCCAAAACTTCCTGGAAGGCTAAGCACACGTCCCTCATAGGATGCTGGGAGGTTTCCTAGTCTCACAAGAGTCCCCAGGAAGATGTACAGAAAGGCTCGTAGCTAGGGGGTCAAGTGGCTCCTCCCTCTGCCCCCAGCTCCTGGACCTCTTCCTCTCTGAACTGCTGTCCTTCCACAGAGCTGATGGCCTCCTTCTACTGCTTCTGCCTCCACCCACTCCTGTTCCTTGTTTTGCTGAGGATTTCCAGAAACTAGCAGTCTTCCCTTGTTTCCATTGGGTTCCCTGCTTTTCTAGTAGTTTTGAAAGTTAATGGGGTCTATTTGAATTACATAGTTGCCACTCAGGACAAAGGAAGGAATTTACCTGGACCACACAAATCATTCAGATTGCTCAGATCTTGCTCCTGGATGTCAGGATTCCCCCACATCCATACTCAGAACCGTGGAAATAACTACGTCTCATCATAGTTGTTTGTGCAAGGTCTGCCTTCATTGTGAGTTCAACTAGCCTGTGCTATTTAGGTGAGGTTGCCTACAAGTTACAGGATCTGAACAAGTGCATTAGTTACCACTACTGTTAAGATGCATGCATAATATTGGGGTTGTTCTCCACCAGCATCATTTTGTTTTCACAGTTACTTTAAAATTATTTTATTTTACTTTATTTGCTAATGTTATTGCTGATTTCTTTCTTATCCTTCTTGTCATTATGGAGATGATTTTGCTTCAAACTAACCATTCTCTGCTCACTTGCATTGTTCAATTGTTAACCAAAAAGCCTACAAAAAACCCAAAAGCAATATTTGAAGACAATACGGATGAGAACTTTCTATATTTGATGAACATAGTGAAACTTAACAGTAGGTAGACAGTCAATCCTTCACACAATAAGTAAAAATAAATCTTAACACATTGTACTTAAACACATTGTAGTAAAAATTCAGAACAATTAAGAGGAAAAAAGTATCTTGAAGACAACTAGAGAGAAAAGATAGCAAACACCAGTTAATACTTATAGAGAAGAGGTACATATGTACAGAAGGAGAGCTGGGTTGTGTAACACTAAGTTGATGAAATTTAGGTGAATCATTACCTTTCATAGCTTCTTACATACCCATTAATTATTGTCTGTATTATTAAGATATGCCAGATTGGTTTCACTGTGTTTGATTGCACCATGAATTATTGTTTATGTAATCTGGTCACATGCTCCAAATTTAAAAGAAAGAAATACATATCAAGAGAAACTTGGTTATGAAATAAATTAGACTGTGACATCTGACATCATGGACATTCTTCTATGTTGTTTATATCCTGGAAAGTACTTAGCAGAATGCTTCACATGTAGTGAGTTCTCAATAAATAAACACTGCTGAAAGATTGTTAGAATCCTTGATCATCAGCAAAATTCTTATTTTAAATTTCCCTCATCTTTAGATAGATAGTTTCCAAGTGGGTTGTATTAACCCCAAGAAAGTAAAAAGAACCATTCTGTGACATCTTGGAAGAAAGTCTTAGAACTTCTTTCTCGTGTTTAAAACATATTTTTAGTGGATGTTTTATACAATATATCCTACATTTGTACTGTACTGTATGTAAACAACTTCATAAATAATCCATTACACTTAAAATAGGTGAAAGCGCAAATGCTAATATGTATGCAAAAGAAAAAGTATTTGGAATGCAAATCAGTACCACCAGGAGATAGCACTTCACGCTCATTAAGATAACTAAAATAAAAAAGACAGACAATAACAAATGTTGACAAGGATGTGGAGAAATTGGACCCCCGGTATACTGTTGGTGAGAATGTAAAATGATACAGCCACTTTGGAAAACAATCTGACCTTTCTTTCTTTCTTTCTTTCTCTCTTTCTCTCTCTCTCTCTCTCTCTCTCTCTCTCTCTCTCTTTCTTTCTTTCTTCTTTCCTTATCTTGTTAGTTAGTTACTTAGTTAGTTAGTTAGTGGTACGCGGGCCTCTCACTGCTGTGGCCTCTCCCGTTGCGGAGCGCAGGCTCAGCGGCCACGGCTCATGGGCCCAGCTGCTCCATGACATGTTGGATCCTCCCGGACCGGGGCACGAACCCGTGTCCCCTGCATCGGCAGGTGGACTCTCAACCACTGCGCCACCAGGGAAGCCCATGACAATTCTTTAAATTGTTAAAAATAGAGTTACCATATGACCCAGTGGTTCCACCTCTGGGGATATATGCAAAAGAAATGAAAACATATGTCCACACAAAAACTTGTACATGGTTATTCATAGCAGCATTATTCATAAGAGCCAAAAGGTAGAAACAATCTAAAAGCCCAACAACTGATGAAAGAATAAATAGAATGAGGTATATCCATCCATACAGTGGATATCGTGACGAGGAATGAAGTACTGACACATGCTACAACACAGATAAACCTTGAAAACTTTATGCTACATGAAAGAAGCCAGACACAAAAGGCCACATATTTTATTATTCCGTTTATTTGTTATATCCAGAATGGTCAAATCCACAGAGACAGAAAGTAGATGAGTTGTTGCCTGGAGCTGGGGGGAATGGAAAAATGGGTAGCAGCTGCTAATGGGTGTGAAGTTTCTTTTTGGGGTGATGAAAGTGTTCTAACATTAGATAATGTTGAGGGTTGTACAATTCTGTGAAAAACAAAACACTAAAAAACAGTGGTTAAAAAAAACAAAAAAGAAAGAAAAATGTGTTTGAAAACCACTGCTGTAGATAAACTCACACAAACTGGTTGAAGCCAGTATAACTTAGAAGATCATGAGAGTAAAAATATTCAATTCTATTTACATTAGGTTGCCACATTTTTTTCTCTTTTTAAATAGCACAATCTCTAAAAGATGTTTTTCTTTAAATTATCCCTATAAGCTTTGATTTAATAAGAGATGGCATGTTTCATTTTATGTATGCTCACAGTGGTCTAAAAGGAACCCCACTGGATGTACCTTGAGGAATTAGGACATGCTGCTTAAAATTGTTCTGTGAATTAGAAGAAAAACAATTTTATTAGATTTGTAATCTGTTCTCATTTAAGGGACTGTGGAGAATAGAGAAGAATGAGTTCTTTATATTTTCTTCTATTTAAGGCTGGAAGGCTCAGAGTTTACCCGTTATTCCACTTCTTGACCTGTTTTTGGATGGCAGGGAATTCCCCCCCTACCCCTTTTTTCTCATTTCTGAGTAATTATCAAGGGCAAAGTACTGTTGGCTTGAATTGTCATTCAGATTGCTGTAGATGGCACTGTTTTAGCTCCCTGGTTGGAGACTAATCTAATAAATAAATCCAGTCTAATATCTGGTATTCTTTCCAGAGAGATTACTTAAGGATCCTGATGTGTTTAACAGTTACCTTGAGTTCTTACTCTGGGAAAAGTAGTTCTGTAGGTATGCTGGTGCTGGAAGTAAATCCAGCTTTTGTGGGGACTTCAGTTGAATTTGGGAGATCCTCTATAAGAAAAAGATTAAAAAATTTCAAATATAAAAATACTTACAAAAGTGAATTTCTGTTTAGAGAGACAAAAGACATAACAAATCACACAGGTAAAATGCTGCCAAACCCCACCAACATGAAATCTAAAAAAAAACAACTCATTTCAAACTTTATGTCTCTCCCCTCCTTCCCAACTCTCACTGCCAGGTGCTGTAGGATGTATTTGGAACACAGTAGAATTCCTGGCCCAACTTTCATGTCACATCATTGGGTGAGTCAGCAAGTTGGAAGTAGGAGAGTTATTGGAAGCTCTTTCTACACCAGGACGGTAGCTATGACTTAACTATACAAGGGATTCACTATGAACCTTATAAATGGGTACCACTAACCAGAAAGTAAATATATCCCAACTTAACCCCTCCTGAGTGTGATGCCCAAAATGCCATGGGCACCACCTTACCACACCACAAAAGGGAAGTGTGATGGAGGGAAGTGGGAAAGTGACATTATCAGAAAGGAAACAGAAGGCAGTGTTAACTCATGTCTATTAAATTTTAAATCTGTAAATTTTATGACAGTAGGGCTGTGGAAGGAGTCTGTTAATGAGAGGTTTGAAGCTTAAGCTTCTTTAGCTTCATGGTAAATATGTCTCCACTGACCTCTCCTTTTCAGAGACAGTTTGCAGATATCTATTTTTTTAAATTTTAATTTAAAAAATATTTATTTATTTATCTTGTTGCACCAGGTCTTAGTTGTGGCAGGTGGTCTCCTTAGTTGTGGCTTGCATGCTCCTTAGTTGTGGCTTGCTGGCTCCTCAGTTGTGGCACATGACCTCCTTAGTTGTGGCATGCAAACTCTTAGTTGTGGCATGCGTGTGGGATCTAGTTCCCTGATCAGGGATCGAACCTGGGCCCCCTGCATTGGGAGTGCAGAATCTCAACCACTGTGTCACCAGGGAAGTCCCCAGATATCCATTTAAATGAATCTGTTTTCCCCATTTTATCTGGGCAATTTCATAGGAATAACAAGTTCATAGGACATTTTGAAACATTACAGTTTAAAATTGAGGGACTACAGAAAAAGAGGCAGCATGAGAAAAGTATTCTTTAATATATCAAGATATATTTTCCTAGAATATCTCCCATTTGTAGTACAGAGGTGAAAACTGTTTTTCCCCTCATAAAATACATTTAAGAAAATCCCAAATCCATTGTAATGCCCTCACTATGGGAGTATTATTAGATTACTGAGTCATTATGAGTTAGCACATCTAAATCTTATACTGGCTTACAGCAACCCATGGAACCATCACTATTACGTATTTAAAAAGACAAGAAAAGATCACATTCTTTAATATATTTAACCAGAACACTGTAAAGCCATCTCTAATGACTCATAGGCACAATTCAGTTGTTTCATCTGTTTAAGACATATATATTAGTGCCAACTACATGTAGGTCTTTGCTAGGCCTAAGGTGAATTTAGAGATTTATAAGACACAGACTCTGTTCTCTGGGAGCTCCTAATTCTTTTTAAGCAGATCAAGGCATATATTCAGGTAACTATAATAAAATGCTGGGTAGCAGGCAGATATGAAAAAACAAATAAACAAACAAAAAACAAAACCCTGTGGAAATTCCTAAGAGAGAGAATATCATCCATTTATTTGAAGATGGAGGAGTGGACAGACTACATCTGGTCCCTGACCTCACAGAGTTTATAATCTAGTGGGGAAGACGTGCACTAAATAACTCCACACGCTCATGACCATCTCATTGTAAACTGCGATGTGTTATGAAAAAATAGATTTGGGAGACAATGAAAGAGGACCCTGGTTAAGATTGGAGTGTCATAAAATCTGAGAAGGTGACACATCAGAGAGAGCTGAGTGCTGAGTGTGAGTGACTGAGGTAGAGGGGATAGAATATTCTGGGCAGAGGGATGCACAAGTGAGAACGGTTCAAAGGCGGGGAAAGCTTGGTTAGTTTAAGGAACTGAAAGAAGGTGAGTGTGGCTGGATTACAGTGCCTGGGTGAGAGCAGCACGAGGTGGTTCAGAGAGCAGGAGTAGAAGCTAAATTCTGAAGGGTCTTACAGGCATGTTAACAATCCTGTGCTATGGGAATCCTTTGGTGGTATTAAACAAAACAAAACAAAACCACAACTCGTGAATGATACAGAGAGTGGATTGGAAGCAGAAAAAAAGTAGTGGCAAGAGGTTGATGGAGTCATTCGGGTAGAGACTATGGTGACTTGGACTAGTGCAGAAGCAAGGAGGGTGGAGGGTAAGAAGTCATCGATTTTGCCGGTGAAGTTGAAAAGACCTGGGTATGGATTGGGTGGTGAGTGAAAGAGAAGGATCATACTAGACTGCTTGTTTTAATATTATAATCTTTTTTTAAATTAAAAAGATTTCATTGAAGTATAGTTAATTTACAATATTGCATTAGTTTCAGGTGTACAGCAAAGTAATTCATATATATATATATGTATGTATATATATACATACATATGTATACATCTGAAAATATTTTTCAAATTCTTTTCCATTATAGGTTTCTACAAGACACTGAGTGTTATTCAGTGTGCTACGCAGTAGGTCCTTGTTATTTATCTATTTTATATACAGTAGTGTGTATATGTTAATCCCAAACTCCAAATTTACGTCCTCCTCTTCCACCGCCTCACCTGCCTTCCATCCCCTTTGGTAACCATAAGTTTGTTTTCTATGTCTGTGAGTCTGTTTCTGCTTTGTAAATAAGTTATAATTTCTTAAGATTCTACATATAAGTGATACATATATTTCTCTTTCTGACTTACTTCACTTAGTATGATGATCTCTAGGTCCATCCATGTTGCTGCAAATGGCATTATTTCCTTCTTTTTTATGGCTGACTAGTGTTCCATTGTATAAATGTACCACATCTTCTTTATCCATTCATCTGTTGATAGACATTTAGGTGGCTTCCATGTCTTGGCTATTGTAATTAGTGCTGCTGTCAACACTGGGGTGCATGTATCTTTTCGAATTAGTTTTCTGTGGATATATGCCCAGGAGTGAGATTGCAGGATAATATGGTATATATTATAACCTTAACTTTGTGACAAGACTGTGAGTTAATTTGGTCAGTAGACATGTTTTCTGCTGATGTGTAATCTCTACAGCATCAAGATTGTAGAAGGTGATTAAGAAATATGATTTTCGATTTGTTATACTGGATAGAGAATCTGGTTCCCCTTGCCTTCTGCTCCTTAGGGTTTTCTTGTCTTCTTTCCATTACTGTGTATTTGCTTCTTGCTCCTGACCTTGGAGGAAGAACAGGAAAACCTGTCCCTCACACCTTGCATTTCAGGGCTACTTACCATCGTCTTTCAACGTAGCACAGGCTAGAGACACATGGCTGTTCTTGTTCTTTTGGATAAATACTGTGGGGTGGCCACTCTAGAAGGGCTATCCAGCATAGCAGCTGGTAGCCCAGCTGAGATAAACAAATGTGAGGCAGCAGTCAATATTTACTCTGTTTTTTGCACGGTTACCAGAGGAACATGGTTTTAAAATGTCCTTATATGCATCTTAATCATTTCCATGAATACTTGAATGAAAATGGTGTGGGATCTGGCACTTTTAAATGATCTTCAAAGGAAGTGATGCCCTGGATTTTCACTGCCATCTGCATCTCCTGGCCTTTCTTGGAATTAGGAGGGTTGAAATAGGGCTGTAGTCATTTTGTTTCTTCATCTTGTGGGGAAGCGGGTATAGGTAATGAGCTCGGGGGGCAGAGCAGTTGCTCTGGAGGGTTTGTTGGATTTGGTGGTGGCCATCACCAAAATGGCCTTTTCCTCCACCTTGGAGACCTATTTCAGACTGACACATTGTTCCTCACGTTCAGCTTTAGTGTCTAAGCAGTCTGAATGGGAAACTTGCGTTAGAAAGAGGGTCAGGATTTGGAGGAGATTTGCTTTGGAGTAGAGGTGAAAATGTCTGAGAGAAAGAACAAAATGAAGGCAGAGGTAGACAGATGACTGGCTTCATCATCTACTGCTGAGTTACAGATGACCACCAAATTTAGAGGCTTAAAACTACACACATATATTACCTTAGTTTCTGTGGGTCAGAATCGGGGCATGGATGACTGGATCCAGTGCTTCAGGGGTCTCTCACAGGCTACAATCAATCAAGGGGTCAGTAGCCATCTTGAGGCTCAACTTGGTAAGGCAACACCTCCAAGCTCACTCAGTGGCTGTTGGCAGGATTTGTTTTCTCACTGCTGTTGGCTGCCCTGTGTTCCTTGCCATGTGGGTCTCTTGCTTTACTGATGTTGCAGCTCTACTATATGTATGTGACTGTGTGAGAAGGCAGTAGAGAGCATGCAAGCAAGGTAGGAGTCACCTGTCTTTTGTAACCTAGTCATAGAATTATTATCTCGTCACCTTCGCTGTATTCTATCGATGAGAAGCAAGTCACTAGTCTCAGCTTACACTCAAGAAGAGGGTATTATACAAGGGCACAAATACAGGAGATGGAGCTCATGGTGGGGCGTCATCTTAGAAGTCCACCTACCTCTCTGACCTCGAATTAGAATCTGTTGCAAATATTGAAACTGTCACGGCACAGGGAGGGAAGAGGAGTTTCTTTGGTAAGTACCTTCCCCTCTACATAGAAAGGACTCCAAAGTGTTACTCTAATACTGAGCTCAGATCTAGGCTCAGATTAATGTGGTGGTTAAAGAAACAGCCTGGTAGCCTAAAACGATTTCTCCTTGACTCAGGTTAATGTTTATTACAGTTTCTCAAACATCACGGAGGACAGGCATCTTCTACACTACACCATCTCCTCTGAAAATCCCAGTTTTTTCTTCCACCCACTTAACTCATACACAACACCATGGTTGTGCTAAACTTGCTCTCTTCCTATCTCCCCAAACAATCTCCCAGATGGTTTATCTTTTCTTCCAGTTCTATATTTACAAAAGTCCAGAAAAAAGATTCAGCTACAGCATAAAGATGTCTGGCAATCACTGAACCCTCTTTGGAGAGTGGAGAAGGGGAATAAACAAAGCAGGCAAAGCATGTTCTCTTTAGCAGGCAGGGGAGGAGAGAAGCTGGAAAACCCACATATATTAATATTTTCAGTCTCATCACATAGCATTTATTGGGTGCAGGTTTTATTTCTTTAATCAGACTGCAAACTCCTTGAAAGCATGTTCTTATCTTCTACTTTCTTGTTTTCCCCCATAGCAAATATTGGGCTGGGGTGGGACAAATGGATGGTATGTGTGCTGGGCTGTGACAATTTTTCCATTAGACTGAGAGATTAAAAGAGATAATGTGCCTGAAAGTGCTGTGTAAATGGTAGCGCTCTGTCTACATGTCACGGCTATTTTTGTTACTGTCATCACCATCATCATCATCCTCTAGCACATCTTTTAGGCACCATCTGCAAAAACAGACGCTTTCCTGGATAGATGCTCCATCTTGACCATTAGAATTTGAGCTCAGCAGAATAAACAAATCCCTTCCAAAGATACATTTGTGCATCAATTCTCTGCTTTAAAATTTAGGGTGATAAACATTATAGAGTGGGACTGTCACATATAATGTCAATCAGGTTTCTAAATATTATATTTTTCTGATTATAAAAGCAATCAGGTTTATTGTATAGAATTTAGAAATAAAATGACAACATAAAATAGAAGACACCACTGTTAGCATTTTACCATACTTTTCAGCCTTTTGTATAAATGTGTGTATATGTACACACCTAGGTACATGTATGCATAGCTATCTGTACACATACAGATTTTATATCTTGCTGAATTTATAGTCTATTTTGAGAACTTTATTATTAATTATACTTCTAAATATCAATTCATTGGTGACATTATTCCATTAAAATTTTAGTTATAACATGTGTAACCATTTCTCTACATTTTGGAGATTTAAGTTTCTTTCCTAATATGAATAATGTTCCAGGTATTATTTGGTAATATGCCATCATCTACAACTCTAGTTATTTCCTCTGGAGTCTTAAAAGTTGAATTACTGGGTCAATGGCATGACCTTTTAAAATATTTTTTCTAAATTTGGCAAAGCATTCTTCTGGAAAGAATTTGCCAGTTTATATTCCTCCAGGAGTCTAGAACATTCTTACCCTCAACTGCATCAAATAATATCATTTGAAAATTTCTGCTGATTTTATAGAAATATACTTGCATTTTACTTTAATTGTATTTTTTAATTGCTGAGGTTGATTTTTTTCCATTATCTTTTTGTATTTATTCTTCTGTGAATGGTTTATTCATGACTTTTGCCCACTTGACTTTGATGGGTCTTAACGTTTTCCTTCTTGATTGATAAAGTCTCTTTGATAGCTTACTTTAACGTTTTGACTACTGTATTGCAATCATTTTTAAGATGTTCTTTGCTGTTAAGATTTGATGTTTTTGGCATCTAAATAAATTTATTCCTTCTGTATACCTAGTGCACCATAGTCAACTGTTTTTCCAAAATTATTAATCATGTCACTTATTTACTTTTGTTTTAAGATATTTTCTATGCACATAAGAATATATAAAACATATTCACAAAGAATGTGTAAAATGTATGTGAACTGTTTAAAGAATAACGATAAACACTCTAGTTTCCACCACTCAGTTTAAGAAAAGGAACCAATGCCACTACTTGGCCACCCCAGTGTGACTTCCCTAATCACACAACTCTCCCCCACTCCCCAAGGTAACCAGCCTTTTGACTCTGGTGATCATCACTTTCTTCCTCTTCTTTGTAAGTTTGCAAATATGTGTGTATTCCTAATCAATACATTGTTTAGTTTTTCTCGTACTTGAACTTTATGTAAGTGTCAAACCACACTGTGCTTTTTTGTCATTAATTTCTTTCATTCAACAATATTGTAGTTTTAAATTATAATGACATGTGGATGCATGTCATAATTCTTTTGCTCTGCAGTATAGTGAGTATTACATACTGTATCTGTTCATTATATTCTTAATGACTATTTCGGTTGTTTTCAGGGTTTTTGTGGTCGTTTTGCAATTACAGGCAATATTGCTTTGAACATTCTTGTAGATGACAAGTCTCCTAGAACAAATGTGTAAAAATGTCTCTAGGGAATATATTGAGGAGCCAGGTTGCTGAGTAGTGGGATATGGATGTATTCCGTTTTAGTGGATAAACACCAAAATGTCTCCCAAAGTATTCATTCTAGCCTTCTTCCCCTCCAGCAGTGAACAAAGTTTTCTATTTCTTTCCTTGCACAGCACTTAGGATTTCTGACTTTTTAAGTTTTACTTACAGCGTAAATACAAAATATTATTTCAATGAGATTTTACTTATAACTTTGCTCATCACTAAGTGAGGTAAAGCACTTTTCACACGTTTAGAGGTTATTCATGTTTTCTGAGAAACATTCAAATTCTTTGCTCATTTTTCTGTTTTTTAGAAAAGCTTTTTCTAATTGAATCACAGGTGCTCTCTTTTTATTCTATTTTTTGTCATTATAAGTGTGGCAAATATATTCTTCTTATTTATGGTATGACTTTTTACTCTCTTTGTGATGTATTTTCATTGATGAACTCAAGTTGTTAATTTCACATAGACAGGTTTATCAATCTTTGCCTTTATGGTCCATACTTTTTGTGTTTTATTTTTTTAAATCTTTCATTATTTTCTGAAAGGAGAAACTCTGTTTCTTCTACACACGGACACCACTCCACTTCTGACACCAGATGCGTGGTTTTTTTCTGACACCAGCTGGGTGTCCTACAGTTCAATTCAATTTTGACACCATCTACCTGGAGTTAGCGTCAGATCCCACAGGTTGAGGGCTGAGTCCCACAAAACTGCCCCCAGCTTCAGATGCCAATCCTAAGTCTGGGCCTCCAGTATTTGTAATTGACCAGGTGTAAATCAGGAGTTCCCACAACCCCCTCCTCAGGTTGGATTATTTGCTGTGCTGTGATGGCACACAGATCTCAAGAAAATACTTACATTTACTAGTTCACATAATAAAGCATATAATGAAAGATACGAGTGAATGAACAGACACACGAAGAGATACATACTGTGATGTCTGGAAGGGTCCCGTCCCTGTGGAGTTAGGGTGTGCCATCCTAGGAGATGTATTCACCAACTCACTAAGGGATTTAACCAGCATTCAATTTTTGTCTTTGAAATTACTGTGGTGATTAGCTTTTAAAATTTTACTTATAGTCATGAAATATTATATTAATACATTACTAAAAGTAAACCATCTTTATAATCTTAGCCTAGATCCCATTTAGCCTTAGTGAATTACCCTTTACACCATATTGAAATCTATTTGGTAATATTTTATTTAGGGTTTTGCATTCTACATTAGCAATTTCAATGTGTTTTCTTTATTCAGTTTTATAATTAGGGTTGTACTACCTTCACCAGAAATGCTGAGTAGCTACCATCTTTCTCTGTACTCTAGGAGAATGATTTTTATTTTATTTTTTTATATTACACACAACAGGAAAACTAACAATGTTTTGTTCTGTTTTATTAGAAGATGTGTTTATGTGCTTATTTACAAGAATGGTAAGGAGGATGGGTGGGTTTGGGGCTTGGTTTGATTCACAATGATTTGGTTTCTTTTCACTTCTCCACTCTGCATTCTGGGGTGACAAACTTTTCAAGCTGGCTCCCTGCATGGCATCACATCTTTACAGTTTGGAAGAGAGAGGGCTGGCTTCTATAAGTTCTCATAAGATGGAGGTATCTTCTTTGAGAATTTCATAGAAAAACTGTCTGCTTTATGTTTCATTGTCTTGAATTGAGTCATTTGTACTTTCTGGCCATGCAAATGCCATGAATTGATGGGCTTTTAGGTGGGTCAACTGATCTAATCATGATAATAAAGGAACTTTGCCTTGATTAGTTAAAATAGAGTCCCACCCTGGATATACTGGATAAGCCACTCCTCAGGGCTGTTGATAGTGAGAGGGAAAGATAAGATGTTGGTGAGACAACCTCAATATTCACTAAAAAGACATCCTTTAATAACTTAAATTATCTAACTTTAAAACAGTTTAGGGTTCTCCTATGTTTCAAACATTTTTCCTATTTTTCTATTGATCTATTTTGGTTTCCTGTGTCTTATTGAGTCCATTTTGTAATTTGTTCCAAGTGTATCATTCATTTTGTCCTATCTTAAAAATATGTTAGCCAACATTTTGTATAGTGTTGCCATATTTTTAATCTCCTATGTGCCCCTGTATCTATTACCATAGCCTTGGTGTTGCCATATTTTTAATCTCCTATGTGCCCCTATATCTATTACCATAGCCTTGATTTTCTTTTTGAATAATAATAATAGTGATGACAACTTAGGTACTGTGCAAAGAGTTTTACATATATTATCTTTTTTCTAATTGCTCTCATAAGACTTGTTACAATTTTTTTGTTTTTATCTATTTCTTTTTAAAGAACTAGCTCTTAGATATGCTTATGTCTGCTCTCAGTTTTCAATAATTAATTTTTGCTGCATTTTATCATTTCCTCTTATTTTCCTTAAGTCTGCTTCTATATTCTTTTTCTAAATTCTTGATAATTAAAAAGCGTTTTTCATCATTTAACAACAAAGTATTAAGGATCCAGATTTATGTATGCTTATATTTATTATGTGGATTTATTATACTTTTATTTAAGATAGTTTCTAAGTAGTTTAGTATTTTATTATGTATTTAAACTTTGACTCAATGGGCTCTTAGACTAGCAGCTTTCAGTTTCTGTGGTTAGGGCTTTGTACAGTTATTTTTGAAATTTCTACTCTCTCTGAATCTTTTTTTTTTAATATATAAATTTATTTATTTTTGGCTGCATTGAGTCTTCATTGCTGCATGTGGGCTTCCTCTAGTTTCAGTGAGCAGCGGCTGCTCTTCATTGTGGTGCCCACGGGCTTCTCATTGCGGTGGCTTCTCTTGTTGCGGAGCACAGGCTCTAGGCACGCGGGCTTCAGTAGTTGTGGCTCGTGGGCTCTAGAGCACAGGCTCAGTAGTTGTGGCGCATGGGCTTAGTTGCTCCGCAGCATGTGGGATCTTCCCATACCAGGGCTTGAACCCCTGTCCCCTGCATTGGCAGGCGGATTCTTAACCCCTGCACCACCAGGGAAGCCCCTCTCACTGAATCATGAACAAATAATGTTGGTCTGTACAGTGACTGATTTGCAGAACTTAATGCAGGTTTGTGTCCCAATAGACACAATTTTTAAGCCATTCCTTTCAGGCTTGAAAAGAAAGAATCATTTTTCAATTTGTGGTATATAAAATTAAATATATGTCTCTTCACACACTTTTGTTAATTATGTTAATCCAATCATCACTATTCATATAGATTTTTGACTACTTCATTCATTATACAGTGAAGGTAGGGAATTAAAGCAACTCCATTATATTTCTTTCTATTTCTTAATTAATTTTATAAATTAATTTATAAATTAATTTTAATTAATTTATTTTAAAATTTAAAATAGATTTTTATTTATTAATGACAAATAATTGCTTAGTTAAATAATTAATTTCCTAAGTAACATGTGAACACACACTTATATAATTAGCACCCAGGTCAAGAAATTGAACATTGATAACTCAGTTTCATGTTTCCTTTTAGTCACTAACCCCTACAGGTAACTGCTGTCCTTAATGCTAACAGCAGAGATAGGTTTTGTCTGTTTTTGTACTGTCTCGTGTCTGGCGTCTTTCACTCAACACTGTATTTGTGAGATTTGTTCATATTTTTTGTGTGGAATGTTTTATAATACCATTGACTTGAATGCTAAAAAAAAGTCAATATAGTGAGGCACTAGAGAAGCAAACAAACACAAAACTGAAGGATTACTTTAGAGTAAAGGAGAGTCAGTAGCTATGGCAACCAAGTATATGATTAAACTGGAGAGTTTTGAATATGCACTGTATATTAGTTAATATTATTTTATCAATGTTAAATTTTTTAAGTGTGCAGTGGTCTTATGGTTATATAGAAGAATGTCTCCTTGCTCTTAGGAGATGATGTGATGATATATTTGAGTCAAACATTATAGGGTCTGCAAGTTACTTTACAATGGTTCAGTAAAAGTAATATACATACACATATATTTTTGTGTGTGTGTGTGTGTGTGTCTGTATGAAAATAGCAAGGACATGTGGTAGGATGTTAAACATTGGTGAAGGATGTAACAGTGTCATACATATTATTTCAACTTTTCTATGGAGTTGAATTTTTCAAAACTAAAAAAAAATGTGAAAGATAAGCATGCATTGTGATTTAATCCTAAGTTTTGAAATCTGAGAAGTACCTTTTCCACTGTGATTCCATTTCACATATGGGGAAACTGAGGCTCAGGGGAGTTCGGTAAATTGCCTAAAGTATGCTCTTTCCACGAAAGCCACAAGGATACTGTTGACTGACAGTTCAGAAAAATGAAAGCTACAAAACATCCTGGGATTTTATAGAAGATATGAACCTATCTACTCAGATACTCTAATCTTAGAAATGATGTTGAGAGAGTTTAAGTATTTGGTTCAGGGGTGTCAGAGCCTGTGTTAAAATCTTGGTTTTCTGATATTTAGGTCAATGTTATTTTCACTGCACCACCGAAAACTGAAAGTATTTGCAGGAAGAATTCTGGGCCGTGACAACAAAGTTTTAAAAAAGAAAAAGAGGGGTTTCCCTGGTGGCGCAGTGCTTGAGAGTACGCCTGCTGATGCAGGGGACGCAGGTTCGTGCCCTGGTCCGGGAAGATCCCACATGCCATGGAGCAGCTGGGCCCGTGAGCCATGGCCACTGAGCCTGCGCGTCCGGAGCCTGTGCTCTGCAACGGGAGAGGCCACAGCAGTGAGAGGCCCGCGTACCACAAAAAAAAAAAAAAACAAAAAGAAAAAGAAAAAAAACCCTCAAATTCCTCCAATTGCATTTCAGGTTTATGTTTGACATGTTGACCACATGTCAGTCAGGCGTTTTTATTGCTTGAGTCAGGAACATTTTGTCTAACTCCTGAATGTGTAAGATCCTCGCTTTCTTTCCCTGGCCAGGTTGGGAACGTATCTTGGCATGTAGCAGAATTCCTGGATGTTTATTTCCCAGTCTTATGTAACAATAGATTTGCTGAATCATTTACTTTTTCCCTTTGACAGAGTTTCAATGCTGTCAGTAGAGTATGCATCAGGGCAGAAGGGAATTATCATGGTGTCAAGCATTATGGGTAATTCCAAAGTAAATAGTTCTGCAGAGAGCCATGCTGACTTGCCTGAAGGCGGTGAAAACTCCAAAGGGAGGGCTTCCTTCTGTCTGGCTTTGTTAATTTCAGTTTAGTGTCTATTAGCAGGCTTCTTAGAAATAGGTATGTTGGACCCTTGACCGTCCTCTTGAACTTGAGAGCCCTATCCAGTCTCCTTCATCCTTTTCTCACAGAAGAGGTTTTTTCAGTTTCTTTGTTTCCATTATCCACATCTTTCTGTTTACTTTTCCTTGGCTCCAGCCTTCCCTGAGAGGAAAGAGATGTTTCTGTTGTTCCCTACCCACACTGAGACTCAGAGCCCAGAGTTTGGGTTAGTCGTCTTTTTTTTTTTTTAATGAAAGACCATCCACAAAAATATAGCTAATCTCACCAATGAGAGAATTTCCCCATAAAGTCCTGTGTGATGTTATAGGAATCCGGGGATCACCATCTCAGTTTTGAGATTAGTCAGTGCTATGACCTGATCATACCATTTTTCATCACTAAATAAGTAACAGTGAAAAACATGAAAAGATTCTGCCTTAATGTGTGCTTGATAGGTGTCAAGAAATTAGATTTTACTTGTTCATTCTTAAAATATAAAAATACATTCTAAAAGATACATTAAAAAAAACAAACGTTTAATTATCCAGTAGTTGGATATGGATACAATTTCCATATTTGAACATTGCTTTGTTGCCTTTTCTTACATGATCTTCTTCAGCTCAGATAACCAAAACTAGTATTCTTAAAAAATAAAAACTAGGGCTTCCCTGGTGGCGCAGTGGTTGAGAGTCTGCCTGCTGATGCAGGGGACGCCGGTTCGTGCCCCAAAAAAAAAAAAAAACAAAAAGAAAAAGAAAAAAAACCCTCAAATTCCTCCAATTGCATTTCAGGTTTATGTTTGACATGTTGACCACATGTCAGTCAGGCGTTTTTATTGCTTGAGTCAGGAACATTTTGTCTAACTCCTGAATGTGTAAGATCCTCGCTTTCTTTCCCTGGCCAGGTTGGGAACGTATCTTGGCATGTAGCAGAATTCCTGGATGTTTATTTCCCAGTCTTATGTAACAATAGATTTGCTGAATCATTTACTTTTTCCCTTTGACAGAGTTTCAATGCTGTCAGTAGAGTATGCATCAGGGCAGAAGGGAATTATCATGGTGTCAAGCATTATGGGTAATTCCAAAGTAAATAGTTCTGCAGAGAGCCATGCTGACTTGCCTGAAGGCGGTGAAAACTCCAAAGGGAGGGCTTCCTTCTGTCTGGCTTTGTTAATTTCAGTTTAGTGTCTATTAGCAGGCTTCTTAGAAATAGGTATGTTGGACCCTTGACCGTCCTCTTGAACTTGAGAGCCCTATCCAGTCTCCTTCATCCTTTTCTCACAGAAGAGGTTTTTTCAGTTTCTTTGTTTCCATTATCCACATCTTTCTGTTTACTTTTCCTTGGCTCCAGCCTTCCCTGAGAGGAAAGAGATGTTTCTGTTGTTCCCTACCCACACTGAGACTCAGAGCCCAGAGTTTGGGTTAGTCGTCTTTTTTTTTTTTTAATGAAAGACCATCCACAAAAATATAGCTAATCTCACCAATGAGAGAATTTCCCCATAAAGTCCTGTGTGATGTTATAGGAATCCGGGGATCACCATCTCAGTTTTGAGATTAGTCAGTGCTATGACCTGATCATACCATTTTTCATCACTAAATAAGTAACAGTGAAAAACATGAAAAGATTCTGCCTTAATGTGTGCTTGATAGGTGTCAAGAAATTAGATTTTACTTGTTCATTCTTAAAATATAAAAATACATTCTAAAAGATACATTAAAAAAAACAAACGTTTAATTATCCAGTAGTTGGATATGGATACAATTTCCATATTTGAACATTGCTTTGTTGCCTTTTCTTACATGATCTTCTTCAGCTCAGATAACCAAAACTAGTATTCTTAAAAAATAAAAACTAGGGCTTCCCTGGTGGCGCAGTGGTTGAGAGTCTGCCTGCTGATGCAGGGGACGCCGGTTCGTGCCCCGGTCCTGGAGGATCCCGCATGCCGTGGAGCGGCTGGGCCCGTGAGCCATGGCCTCTGAGCCTTGCGTCTGGAGCCTGTGCTCCGCAACGGGAGAGGCCAGAACAGTGAGAGGCCCAGGTACCGCAAATAAATAAATAAATAAATAAATAAAAACTAAGTGAGATAAATTGATTTATCTAATATTAAAAGTCTACTGTTTGATTGAGCTAGAAGTAAAACTAAGAATTTAAATATCTCAATGTCAATATGCCATTTTTTTCACTATATAGATAACAAAATGATGCATTAAAGATAATTTGTAAAGTAGAAAATATTTAAAATATGAAAAATTACAAAAATATCACCCATGTCTCGTATTTGTTAATTCCCTAACTATATGCCAGCCATTATTTTAAGGGTCAAAACTGCATCAATGAACAAAATAGAAAAAAATCCTTATTCTTATGCAGCTGACATTATAATTTGTTCAATTTTCAATATACATTGTATATTATATACATGAATATGTGTAATATACGAATCATATTGATTATATAAAGGTGATAAATGTTATTAAAATAAGTGAAGGGAAAGA
>NW_006770132.1:440411-451824 GCF_000442215.2 Lipotes vexillifer
GGTTTGGGATTATCTGGGGAGAAGTAGGTGGGGGGTATTGTTGAGAAGGTGATGCTTGGTTGATGATTTGAAGATGTGAGATAGTGAGACATGCAGATATGTGATGGAAGAACATTCCAGAAAGAAGAAGAGTCAGTGTAGTGGTGAGAGCATGTCTGGAATTTCTGAGGAACGCTAAGGTGGCCAGAGTGACTGGAGGGGGTTTGGTAGAGTGATGGGGTTGCTAGAATAAAATAGGAATTGGAGTTTTTTTGCAAAGAGGAATAGAAAAATGGGATCATAGTCTGGGGCCTTTTTTTTTTTAAGGTGACACCAAGAAATCTTTTATTTTTATTTATTATTATTTTTTAATATTTTATTTATTTATTTTTGGCTGCGTTGGGTCTTCATTGCTGTGTGCGGGCTTTCTCTAGTTGCGGTGAGCGGGGGCTACTCTTTGTTGCAGTGTGCGAGCTTCTCATTGCGGTGGCTTCTCTTGTTGCAGACCACGGGCTCTAAGCACACCGGCTTCAGTAGTTGTGGCTCACGGGCTTAGTTGCTCCAGGGCATGTGGGATCTTCCCGGACCAGGGCTCGAACCCGTGTCCCCTGCATTGGCAGGTGGATTCTTAACCACTGCACCACCAGGGAAGTCCGAAGTCTTTTATTTTTTAAGACAGAGTAATAATATCATTTTTATGCTGATAGGAATGATCTAGTAAAGAGGAAAAACTGAGAATGTAGAAGAGGGGGCAAGAATTGTTGGATGGATGTCTTTGCATGGGGGTGAAGACAGGGAATCTAATGTATCCATGGAGGGATTAGCCCGAGGCAGGGTCATGGAGAGTTTATTCATAGTAACACAAGGAAAGCAACATGCATGAAAATAGATTCTTGAAGATGGGTAGAAGGGATCCTGAGGATTTTTGGAAGATCGCCTTTGATTGCTTCCATTTTGTCAGTGAAATTGGTAGAAAGATTATCAGCTGTGAATGAGGATGGGGAAGACTTGTTGGAGGTTTCAGGTGAAAGGAAAAGGTGAGAAATGGTTCAACAGGAGTCTGAAGGAATAAGTGGGCAAGAGAAACATACTCTAAATTTGGCAGCATTTCAGCACTCATGAAAGTTTTGGTCATGAGTTGAAAGTGATACTGGACAGAAGGGTGATGTGTTTTCCCTTCCTACATTCAGTGACTTGGAAGGAAGCAGGTGGGGAAGAGGTGGTAAGGAAAGCAGAGCTGAAAACATCTGCAAGTGAGTGATTATAATGGTTGGTCATAGGATTTAGACTCGATAAGGAAAAATAGGTATATTCAGAAAATTGACACTTTGTTACATTTCCTTCTATCTTTTTTAATGTACAGTATATGTCAGATTTTTAAAAGTTACAACAATTATTCTGGATTGTGTTTTTTCAACATTTTTTTCACGGGCATTTTAACATACTCTGGTTTCCCAATAGACTAGAGCAGGGGTCCCCAAGCCCCGGGCCGCAGACTGGTACCGGTCTGCAGCCTGTTAGGAACCAAGCCGCACAGCAGGAGGTGAGCGGCAGGTGAGCCAGCGAAGCTTCATCTGCCTCTCCCCATCGCTCACATTACCGCCTGAACCAACCCCCACCCCCACCCCATGGAAAAACTTGTCTTCCACGAAACTGGTCCATGGTGCCACAAAGGTTGGAGACCACTGGGCTAGAGCATATGTACAGTTTCTCTTTTGGGGGCATTGAGTTTTGTGAAAAAGACTGCTAGTTTTCCTCAAATATTCTCCCATTCTTTAATAGTAATAGAATCCCTTCTCGCACTTTGAGCTTGGTACACAGCCACAGAAATAAAAACTGTTTGCCAGCTTCCTTCTAATTAAGTATGGCCATGTGACCATCTTTGGACAATCAAATGAATGTGCAGGGCATGTGTCAATCATCTGGGACCATAACCTTGACAGTGGACGCTACGTGCATTTATGTTATTGAGAACCTGGGTCTCTGACACCATGGAGGTAATACCTTTAGCTAGAATAATTATGAAAGGGAATTAACTTTTTGTAAACCAATGTCATTATGAGATATTCGGAAACAGATGAATTGCAGCCTCCCCAGAGTATGAAAAGGCAACATACCTTTTTTCCAGCTTGAGAATCCTGTTTCTTGTTTCTCTTTATTCCACATGAGATTATCTGAAAACAAAAGCAAAACAAAAAGCCACTACTTTAAAAAGGGGAAAGAAAAAAAACACCTGAATTTAAAAACTCTAAGGCAGGATGCCTGTAAAGTTCAGATTTGTGGCCCAACAATAATTAACATTGAGTCACAGATTGGCAGGCGTGTAGATCAGCACACTATCTGGATTCTTCTTTCCCAAGTCCCCTCATCTTTCAGACCTATGGATTCCAAATACAGGTGTCATGTAATTTTCTGTATCCTTCTGTTAGTCTTACCCATACTGCTATCTGACAAGGACAAATCCCAAGTAAGTCAGATTTGCGGATTTCATTGACTTCACAGTTCATTGGCAGAGCAGTGATTCTTGAAAAACCTTGTAGTTAGTGAATCCCCTAGCACTTCTTGGTTCAAATCCTCAAATCGGCTTGCTTCTGAGAAGGAAATTCTGATATTATTCACTCAAGTATCTTCAAGACTCCCTTTCCTATCTTTCCTATGTCCCTCCAACCTCCAACCCAATTAAGTAGCTTTCACATTTTAATGAGCATAAAATTATCTCGATAAAAATGCATCTCATCAGACCACAGCGTTGGGCTTCCTGATTTGGTGGATCTGGTGGTGGGGCCCGGGATTATTTAGTTTTAACCAGTGTCATCCCATGGCTCTGGTGTGGGCTCTACGTGGATCACATTTGGAGAATTTCGTAGACGCTTTCATGGAAATTGACATTCTCTGACTCAGTTGTACTCTAATTGCTTAGAACACTTTCATTGTGTGAGATAGTCTAACAAATGGCTGATCTTCACTATCTTTCCCCATTTTTTCCCCCGATATGATAAAAGAGAAACCTCTGCCATAAGAGTAACTTGGACACCTGTGCTTAAACCAAAGTGCACTTCCAGTTTAGATGTTATTTTGAGGTCAAAAGATTGGCAGAAAATATTTATAGGAAACCAGTTTCCCCATGTGTCTTCTTCAACTCAAGCAACCCAGGAGATTTTAGTAGCTGTGACATGACTCCACTTAGTGAAAAAGGGGACAAAGTCAATGCCTACTTCTGTGGTTCTTACAGAGAAACATAAGGGCCTCTGTCTCTTAATTTTGTTGTTGTTGAAGATACGAACCAAGCTTTAATGTTGTAAGGCAAAATGAAAACAAAAACAAAAACATTTTCTGGCTACTGGAGGTTTTTATCCTCCTTGGCTTAGAACTTCTAGAAAGATGTTGTCTCAGGATCAGTGTAAACACCCTGGGATGCAGTGTAAGTGCTTCGTATTTCACAGCTCAGGTTGTAGATGGAAGCCCTTTTTGGGGTAAGATTTACCTACAGCTAGCGCTCTATTGACTGCTTATTTGCTTTCCTTTCTTAAAAATCTCCCGACTTTAATTTCTGGGACCCCATTCTGAGACTCATTTTGAGGGAATTAATTATAATTCTTGGGTTTGGAGTTTTCTCTCTGAATTTTATGAGTAACTGCATTAAATCTCCCCAGCATGTGCATACGCACTCTCTCACACACACACACGCTTTAGTTTGTGTAAAGCAGAAGTCTAAACAGGGTAAAATTTTGCCCCTCACCCGACTCTTCAACACCAAGGACATTTGGCCCTATCTAGAGACATTTGGGATTGTCCTCACTGGGTAGGCATATTACTGGCATCTTGCAGGTGGAGGCCAGAGATGTTGCTAAACACCTTGCAATGTACAGGACAGTCCTCACAACAAAGAATTTTCTAGCCCACATGTCAAAAGTGCTGAGGTAGAGAATCCTTGGTGTAGAGCCTACAAAAGTTTATCCATGAGAATGTATTTTCATTTTATTTTTATTAAAGGCTCGTTCCACCATCAACCAATTGGAATATTGCCAAGTGGCCTTTTCACATGCTCCTTCCATAATCCCCCTCAATTGCAAACCAAATGAGTTAAATCATCACAAATATCCCAGGGGTCCATGATTCAAAAATAAGGAATAGTTAGCACTGGCTTGGTGGGCTCCCTCCACATCTGTTCAGTGACCTCATCTTAAATTATGGTCCATACACAGTGCACTTTAGCGACTGCTCATTTCTCCTTTCCCTGCCACCCAGAGCGTTGCCACCTACCAGTTGTTCCCACATTCTGTAATACCACAAAGCCCCTTCTCTCTATATTATTCTCAAGGCCTAGCAGGACTTTTGGTGTTCAGGCAAATAAACACCCTACCAATAATCCAATAAAACTTTTACAGACATCGGGTATAAAACATAGCGAGGAGCAGTACACAATCTCTAACTGCTTGCTTCTTTTTTATAAACCCTGCACTTGAGCCCTGGAAGCAACACAAATCAAAGCTAATAAAAGTGCCAAGGTTTTACTCTTATTGTCCCTAATGGGTTGATTCACCCTTCCTGTGCTGCTCCCCTAGTGACCACGGGCTGTGTGGGTTCCCAGATGGAAGAGATGCATGCTGGCATATCGAGTGTGAGGGAGGAGGAACTAATTTCAAACACTTCTTTCATCAGGTTGATTTTCCCTTTATTTTTGTGGTACATGGGCCTCTCACTGTTGTGGCCTCTCCCGTTGCGGAGCACAGGATCCGGACGCACAGGCTCAGCGGCCATGGCTCACGGGCCCAGCCGCTCTGCAGCATGTGGGATCTTCCCGGACCGGGGCATGAACCCATGTCCCCTGCATCGGCAGGCGGACTCCCAACCACTGCGCCACCAGGGAAGCCCGATTTTCCCTTTTGATGGTCATCAGCTGCAGATGAATAAGTGCCATCACCTTGGGCCAGAACTAGCCAGGGTCTGAGGCTCCCAGAGACAGAACGCAAAACAAAACTAAATCCTGGAGCTTATTTTTTTTTCAGCTGCATTTCCCAACTCTTACTTTATAAGGGAGCTGCAATTAGTCTATGCTATAAATGAAAACAGATTAGAAACGATAAATGTGAGCTGTTTGATAAAAAACTTGTCCCAAAGCGGAGATAAGAGGAAACCACAGTTAGAATATTAGTCCTTTCATAGGGAAAATTTTATCATTGGCAGAATGACTGCTGGGTTTTGCTGATAATCCAAACGCCAACATTTTCTTCAGAGCCACAGCTCAGGTGTCTCTAGGGGCCAAGTAGATGACATGAATGAGTGAAAAGGAGGGGATAAGGGGAAATGTTGTGTAGGGGTCTTTGGTCATCTAGATATATGCCTTTCTTGCAGTCTTCAGCCCTCTGCCAACAGCTCAACCAAATTGTTGGCAATTGTTGGCAGACATGCGTTTTCAGATCTTCCTGTTTTTCAAATATATAAGATAAATATCTATTTTACTATAAAGTCTTCAAATTTTTATTACATGGGTGAGTAATTTCATTTAGGAAAGAAATGTGTGGGCCAAAAAACAAACGAAAACATATCGGTGGGCTGGCTTCCCATGATCTTGTATTCAGCGTTTCTTCCTTGAAAAGAAATAGCTTATGACGTTTGGTGTTCATTAGTCCCAGGACCCTGATCAAGGCTTTATAGAGCACATCATAGGGTTTTAGTTTTGTTTTTGTTTTTGTATTGGCTTTGTTTTTTTTTTTTTTTTTTGCTTTCACTGTAGGACCCACTTACATTCTTAGAAGGTAGGAGGTGGTATGGGTCAGGGTAACTTTTTGGTGACCCCTTCCATTACAAGCCTTCTCCTCTAGGTGTCACTGCAGCTCTCCTTTGGGGGAGTGTGGGCAGTGGTCTTTGACCTCCTGGTCCCCTTGACGGTAAGGCTTTCCTGATGACCTGGCCCTGCCAAGTCAGCCAGCCATGGAGAAATAAACATTACACACAGCCTTCCCTTGACTAAAGATGCCAGTAACCATCAAAATCAGACAGGAGCTTCATATAGCCACGGGCACCAAGAGATTGCCACTCTCGGATCTCTTTCATCTGGTTTTGCTCTGTTGGAATGTAACATCTTTTCAACAGCTTTTCCTTTTCAGAGCAGCATTATAGTAAAGCAGTTGATGGTGGCTTGTGTTAACCAAAACTCCCACTAACAGTCTGCCAGGAGAGGTGATGCATTCATCCATAAGGGAAGGTGCAGGCAGGGTGCAGAGGCAAGGGCTTATTGGATCAATTGACAGTCATTCCGAATGTATCCGGTGGGACAAATCTGGGGCTGATCCCAAACTCTGAAATGCATTCTTCCCTGGAAAAATCATGAGCCAGCAGGTACAGGTGTTCAGAGAATGCAAACAAACCTTCCTTTCATATTTCTTTGAACTGTGAGCACCTATTAGCAGCTTGCCTTCCCACTGTTTCCCAGCAGTTGGAGCATAACTGAGTACACATTTGGAAGACAGAAACCAGAGTAGCCAACTGACTCTGGATTCTAAGTACCAATATAGGCAATTACATCTTCACTAGTAAGTATTCAGTGGAAAATATACAAACATTAAAATAATGTTTAAGTTTCTTCAAACTAACATTGAGAGGTACATAATCAATATTTTCCCTTTTTTTTTCCTTTTTCCTCCACTTCCTCCCCCCCCCGCCCACCGTATTTGTGAAGCATCTTCTACTGTGTACAATTCTGGACACATCTAACTTTCAGGAGGCACTCTTTTACCGTCAAGTCCATATATATATTGAGAAAAAGAACATACACCATTTGGAAAGTTAGAAAGGGCACTTGTGTTCTTAGATTCAAGAAATGCAGTTGCTGCTGCTGTGATGGTCATTCTTGTTCCTGGGGAGAGGGAAAGTCATCGTTACCTTGTAGTGGTCAGGAAATACTGCAAGAAAGTGTACAATTTGGACAGTTAGGAGGAGAGGTCATTGAGTAGGGAGCTGGGGCTCGGATTGGGATAAACATCATGAGCAACCTATGGCTTAGCTGTTGTGTGACTGGAGCAAGAGATTCCTATAGGCCCTAAGTATGATATGGCAGAAAGATGAGGGGACAATTCAGATAATGGGCAAGTTGGTTCACCTTCCTGAGCATCCATAAAATGGGGACAGAATGCTTACCCCCATTGGGCTGCTGTAAATATAAATATATGTTATGTAATGTGTTATACATCATATGTAATGTATAATAGATCATGTATATCATGTAATATATTATAGATACAACTAAGATAAGTAGTGGAATATCGTACAGAGCATGAAGCTTGGTGCCTGGCCCGTTTTTGCACTCTCAGTGTAATAGATCAAATCACGGAGGTCTTTGTTTGATGAGTTTGGGTATTTTTCTGCTAGTTTTTGTTGTTTCCCTGAACCTTAACTTAATTATTTTGAAGATCACTTGGTTCCTCTCATACCAACTGTTGCTGCTTCTGAGATCCTCACCTTCCTCATTTATCAGTTTGATTTCTTTTGCTGATATGCTCAACTATCCATCCTAGCCCTTCCGCTAAGGCCTAGGCAGCCTTTTCTCTGGTCCCCAGAAGTATTTCGAGAAAGGGAAGCTGAGCTAGGACACAGCCAACTGCACAAGCCCCAAAGGCCAACTGAGTTCCTCTGGCCAATTGGTTTTCCAGCCTCAGTAAATGCTGGTTTCCTCCTGCTTCTTGACACAAGCTTCTCTCGTTTCATGAGACTTTGTGATTAGTATTCAACAAGAACCTTCTCTGACAGCATTTGTGGGAAACCAGACTGTCAATTTATTTATAGACAGCCTCAGGGCAGAACCACAATGCCTGTGTAAAGCTACTGAGACGCATAAAATATGGTGTGTGTGTGTGTGTGTGTGTGTGTGTGTGTGTATATATATATATACACATATTGACTAGAGGTGACATTTAGAGTGGAAATCCATTGCCCCCATGGGTTGGAAAAGTGACTAACAGTAGGATATAAAAATGCCAAGGAAAGACTTGGTGTTATTGCTAAATGGAGGTCACTTTTTCAGATTCATGGTTAATAGTTTCCTCCAGAAATACTCCATTATATATGGGTAAGCACAGTGTCATCTGCATGTGGTCTTGTTCTGCCCGAACTGAAGTTGGTGACCTGGACTTCATATCGTAGAAAAAACCACATCTTTGTTAAATCTCCTACTTCTGGGATTATAAAATGGGCCAGTGACCTGGGGCATATAACACAAAGGGAAATAGGGAGCAAAGGCCTCCAGTGAGCTAGCAGCTATGATGTCCTGGTGGGAAGCATCCTGGGCGTAGGGTCAGGGGACCTGGTTATTGAGGGTTCAGAGGTAATATTACCTTACTTAACCTTCTTTAGAATTGTTTAAGATTGAACTTTATCACTATTGCTTTTTCTATGTCATTCCTATCTATCAATCTACCTATCTATCTATGTATCTATCTAGTTTATAAATGTAAATAGCATATATATGTCTATAGTATATTTATATATATAAGAGAACATGATCAGTATAATTATCGAGGTTGGGTTCGAGTCCCTTTAATGTATTCTCAAAGCATTCTGCATTTTTTGGTCACAGCACTTTCAAAACTATAATAAAGCAATTATTAACATAACTTCTCTACACTAGGTTCCCTGAGGGGGGATGGGCTGTGTCCTCAGCCTGAGAACAATGTAACAATGTCTGGCACTGGGAAGGAATTTACTATACATTTTTGAATGAATTACTGTTAAATCTTAGCATTTGTTAAGTCTGAGTATGAATGAGCCCTAGTAGTGTTTTTTTTTGTTTTGTTTTTGTTTTTAATGACTAACGTATACTGACATCTCTATTGGTCTGTTCTGATCCTGGAATAAATAATACGATTCAGTAATATCCCAGATGCTTCTATCACTAATTATTCTTATCTCATTTGAGTTTTTACAGCTTCTCACAAAATGAAATTATGAGTCCCATTTTATAACTGTAACTCTTGAGGCCTCCTGGAATTTGGTTCTAGTCAGTGTTTCTCATTTGTAGACTTACTCTTACCTTGAATCATAAGTCTTGACCTTATCCAGGATTGTTTAATTCAAAGTTTATGTGGGTGTGTGGTTACAGAAACTCCATAGATAGAGGTCATAGGCTGAAGTGTATTTCTGACTTTTGCCTTATCACCCCCACTAATAATCTAATCATTTGGCCATGGGTTTGGGGTTTGATTTTTTAAATGTGGTCATAGAAACACTAAGGAGAGCAATTTTCCATGTGGGCAGGGCGAGGTGACTCATGGAATGTTAGAATGGGGAGGAGTATTAGAATTGGCCATTAGAACTCAACTTCCAGCTGTATCTTACAGATGTGGTAACTGAAGTCTAAAGAGAAAGTAGAAATGCCTCAAATCACACAAGAAGGTTTTGATGGGACCAGAATTATAATCCAGGTCTTCTTATTGCTAGTGTAACAGAATTTTGATTGGGACTTTAGTCTGAGAATTGGAGCTAGCAGATTGCAGACAAGTCATTCCACACTCCATATTAAAAAAAAAAAAAAGCCCCCCTTGAGCAGATAAGTTCCCAGGGCTTATTAAGAAAAGTCAGATTTGAGCCTACTACGCCTTGCACCACACCCCACTTCAACATATAGGAAGAGAGACTGGAGCAGGAGGTGGGGAAATAGTCACCAATAGCTTCATGCAAGGCCGTGCTCATGGTGAGAGGGCTTCCTGTTTTCTCTTTCCTCGGTAGCTAGGGTAGCTAAAAGCTCCAAAGTAGTTGGTGGTAGACACTGAAGATGGCTCTAAGAAAGGAAAAATAGCCTTTTATTTTTCCAGCTGGATGGATGCTTGCTGAGATGTAGAGCGTGTAGCTACAACCTGCAGTGAGGCATCTGGGAGCCAGATTGTACAGTTGTTGGAGACTGGGCTGACCAAAAGAGTATGCCATCCCCCACCCTCTCCCTTAAACCTCCCTCCGAAGAGAGAATGCACATCTTGCCTCCGTCTTGACATCTAATTCTTACTCTGTTAGGCAGAAATTTCATATTTCACCTCAGAACTGCATGTCTTGCAGTTAACATCATTTCACAGGAAGACTGCTCTTTTTTTCACTGACTATTTTATAGCATTTTTCTTATTATTTTCACAGTGTCTAAGTAGGAAGGGATACATTAGGGTTACAGACCTTCTGGTAAAAGAGATCTCAAGACTATGCCTAAGCTGACAATAAGTACCTTTATTGTGTGGAATTGGACCCTAAATAATCTGCCGCAGTGCTCACTAACAGTATGATGAAGGTCTAAAAGAGTAAACAATGAATGAACAAATGAATAAATGAATGAACCCAACAGGAACACACCTTGTTACCGAACTCAGGTTCGGCTGCTCACTGCTGGAAAGTCCGTACTTGAGAGACAAGTGTTGGTAGGAAAGGAAAGGTTACTTTATTCAGGAGGCCAGCAACCTGGGGAGAAGGTGGACTTGTGTCCAAGAACCAACTTCTAACTGCCAGTCAGCGGGCAAGAGCTTTTAAAGGGGAGTGTCAGGGGTGCACAGGCAGAGGGAGGGGGCCACGTGCAGAACAGCACAGTTAGCTCTAACAGTCATCTTGAAGCTGGGTCACATGTTAGTCTGATCAGTGTCATCTTGATTGTTTTAAGTACAGTTAGTCTTCAGTTCCAAGGTCAGTTTGTTCCCATTTCCTTGAGGCCAGTTCTTATGTCATGGCTACAGGTTGGTCATCATGTAGTTAACTTCTTCCACCGGGGGTTGGGGAGAGGGTTTCAGTATCTACAAAACAGCTCACAGGATATGGCTCTGCATATTATCTATAGCCCTTGGGGAGGAACTAAAGGTTATTTCCTTTGTTTAATGACTAAACTATTATTATTTTGTCTTGCTTGACTATTTTCCTTTGTTTCTGCATTTTTTTACTTCTCTGATTGAATTTTCTCTTTGGCTAAAGTTTTTCTACAGACAAGAGGCAGGCAGAGGACATGGGGGTGTCTGTCCCAGAAAGACCCCACAGTGTCCTGCTCGGTTGCAATCCTACAGTGTTTCTATCAATGAAGAACCTAATACCTAAATTGATCACGAAAGGTATTGTTGTTGTTACATCTGGCTTCAGAGTCGGACAATTATGGGTTGAAATCCCAGGTCTGCTACTACCAACTGTGTGATTTTTGGCTGGATATGTGATTGCTCTATGCTCTAGTCTTGGTAGTAAAATGGAGATGTTAACACCATCGTTTATGCAGTTGTGATGAGAATTGGAGATAATACCTAGAAGGTTCTCAGCAAAATGCCTGATAGAAGATGTTCGGTAGAAGCCTCACTTTTTACTCAGCAAATATTGATCAATGTCTGATCAATCCCAGAGTCTGAGTGAGGGGCCAGGCACAGACACATTCATAGGGTATAACTCCTTTCCCAAGAAGGTCACAGTTTATCTGAGTAGGGAA
>NW_006770132.1:452844-473157 GCF_000442215.2 Lipotes vexillifer
AAAGAACGAGCTGGTCCTACCTAAGGAACTTAGTTTGGAAACCAAGGGAATGATTAATAAGGCTTCTCCTTTGAGGTGATCAAAGTGCTCTACATTGTCATTGCATGTAGGCTTTAAAATGTGATATTTTCACATATATTTGTCCACACAATTATCATTGTTTTTAAAAAAAACTCAACCTTTTATTATATGAGATAAAGAGAGTAAAAGGAGAATTAAAATGAACTACATCTACAAGTGCTTTGTGGACTGGGGTTTGTTTGCACAATCATTTAGTCAATGGCTAGAGGAATAGAGATAAGCAATTGTCTAGTCATCCTGAAAAATCATAATCTTGCTTCCATTTGATCAGAGCCTGCGGTCTTCAACATCATTAAATACTACACTTCTTATAAATAAGTTTGTGCAAGAGACTGGGAAAATCAGTGCAAAGCCCTTTCTATACTCTTGTATAGAAAATACGAAGTATTAGAGTGGATCCATTGTGTAATTGGGTGTGAAAATTACCTCTGAAGTTTCCAGGTATATATACTACCCAGTACTAAAAAGAGTGGCTGAAAAAAATAGGAATTTTCAAAGGAAATATTTACCATTCAGTCCATGACTTTTGATCCCGTTAGCCAGATCAAGAATGTAGAAAGAGGCCAGAGTAGAAAGAGAGTTGATCTGGAAAGAATCACGTGGACTCCACCCCATTTCCCCTTACCTGCCTCAAGCCTGGAGGAGTAGCTTCATTGAGATCACTGGGAAAGCCTGATATGCGACCCCTGGAGTTTGGGAGCCACAGTGCATTGGGGTTGTATTCCCATAATCTAGAGGAAAAGCAATATGCTGAATAACTGTATTTGATGGTGAGTCAGAGACCCAGTTAGGTTGGGATCATTTCTCTGGGCAAAGGATGCATATATGTTTCCTCAGAGATGAGTGGCTTGTGCAAGAGGGAGACACTCAGAGATGAGTGGCTTGTGCAAGAGGTAGACAGCAAAGGGCCGTCTCAGGCCACATCCAACTGAGCCATCCGGAATGGTAAAGAAACACCAGCCACCATGAGGGAAAGGAAATGCTCTCTAGGGACTGTGCAGCAGGCTCTCAAGCAGCCACCTGGAATAGAGACCTATCTGTCAAGAAAGTGAGAAGACCCCCTGATAGGAAAATCCAAAGAACAGCAATTGTACATCTGCCCCCAGATGGCCTCCACATCAGAGGGTAACTGCACCCACCATATGAGGCTGGATCTTTCTCCTGTATGACCTTTCCTTGCGTCTAACACTGGAGGTACCCAAAATAGCAGTAAATGAGTTGGAAGGAAGCAGTGCTTTGTACCTCCCTCTCCAAGTCCCAGCCTCTTTCGAGTTTCCAATCCACTACCAACCTCGACTAGAAAAAGACTTGCCTTTGAATAAAGATTAAAATATCTATTTACATATTTCATAGGATATTTCTGATTTGAACTTCTGTGGCATAAGAGCTAGAAGTCATGAGATCTGCCTAGTTCGTTGCATTCAATGAATAAATCTGGAGGAAGGTGTTTGGGATGTAATCCCAGTTATCGTGTGGATTCAATGAATGGGTTATGGTAACATTCCTTTGGTACAAGCAGGACAGGTTGGCAGTTTGTACTACACAGAAAGCAAAGGAGAGTGTGTATAAAGACAGAAGGAAGTCAGGATTTTTCTTTTTTAATTAAGAAAATTCCTTGCCTCATTTATTGCCAATCCCTCCTACCAACTCCTGCCCTCAAGAGGCTCAGAGAAAACCTGAAGATTTCCAGATTTCTGATTCTTTTTCCAGAATTGACCTGCTCTGTATCTCATTCCTACCAGCCCCAGACCTCCACTGAATGGCCAGATAGCAGTGAGGCATTCATAAGCAATGTTAAGACTTGGTGTTGTTTTATGTATGAATGGATGTTATTTTAAAGTTATTAATAAGAGGCATCTGAGTAATTGTCAGATTGATGGAGATGATTTGATGCAGGGAGACTTTTAGTTTTCTTAAAATGAGACCCTGCTGAAGTCCAGGACTCTATGATCTAGTCCTGAAGGTGGTGGATGTGGTATATATCCTCAGCTACATGCCTAATATGTGTTCTCTCTCCTGAGTATGGCATCCACCGCCTTCTCTTTGGAATTTCAGCAGCACGCGCCTATCTCCTGCTACCTGCTGCTGCATCTTGAACTTGTAAGTCTCTCTGCCTGAGGACACATCCCAGTTCTTTTGCCATCAATGGGCTGTAACCTGAACACTCCCCCTCATGCAAGAACGAGATGGCTGTAGGAGGTTGGAGGCAGGAAGGAAGAAGACAAGACTGACAGGAAGAGTTCCATTAAAAATAAAACATTTCTACCCGTTTGAAGTGAACAAAGTCTGCTAACATGTAGCCTGCTTGCTGGGATTTCCAGCTGTTCCCTCCTGAGCAGTTGGGTATCAAAGCCGCATGGGCCGACGGGAGGACTGTTTGCTCTGATGCCAGAGCAATTACAGCCTGATGGTGTTCAGCTCTGTTACTGTTTTTATTGCTCTTATTATTACTTCTCTGCTCATGGATTCTGAAGGCCTTTCTACACAGACACGAACCCTGGGGAATCACAAAGCCACAGGCACACTGTTTGCAGTCACCGCTCGGCAGCTCTTGGATTGATGTGGTTTTAGCATCTTCCCTTTATCTGGTGAGCAGAACCAGAGATGTTTAGACTTACACCCACAGGAAAGAGAGGATTCCCTGCAGAAAATGTCAGTCTCTACTCTAGGCAGCAAGCAGGATAGAAGGAGAGTGGCTTCTTAATTTTCATCTAAAAAGATCTCCAAGTATCAGTGGACTAGGCGCTTCCTGCCTGCCTCTGGGCCAAGAGGCATATTCAAGGCCAAAGTGTCTGGGGCCTAGACTTGAAGCTTTGGACAACGGATTCTGTCAATGCTTTGCACACAGCAAAAAGAATTTTCTTGAAAAAATTTACCAAAGAAACAAATCTCTCCATGCATTCTCATTACATACATGTTTTAAAAAACAACATTTGCACATATCAACTTTTCAAATATATTTGCAATTGGGTGGGTGTCATTTGCTGAAAAACAGAGTGAAGTTCTAGAAGGATGAAGACATAATCTTTTTTTTTTCCCTTAAGGTTAATTGTATTAATAATCCAATGCTGCCAATAAAATTTTCGTACTGATTTTTCAGTTAAAACATTCTAAAATTAACCATTATTTCTTAATTTACTGTTTGACTCAGTATGAGAGTTTTACACAGCAATCTCACTTCTTTTAAGCCCTAAATGATGATTTTTCTCTGCATTTGGTCAGGCTTCATTTGCTGAATTGAATATAAAGTTGTTATATTACTTTTGGTCATATGATATCTTTTGGATCATAACGTCAACTTCTTGCCACACATAAATCTTCAGGCCCTAATGGATATTAACCCCTCTTCCTGCTTATATTGTTTTTCTCCATCAGTGTATACATGTCAATCCCAATCACCCAGTTCATCCCACCCCCCACCCCCACCCCCCGCGTGGCCGTCTGCCGCCTGGCCCTCGGGTCCCCAGCCACCCCCCGCTTTCCCCCCTTGGTGTCCATACGTTTGTTCTCTACTCTGTGTCTCTATTTCTGCCCTGCAAACCAGTTCATCTGTACCATTTTTTGAGATTCCACATATATGCGTCAATATATGATATTTGTTTTTCTCTTTCTGACTTACTTCACTCTGTATGACAGTCTCTAGGTCCATCCACGTCTCTACAAGTGTCCCAATTTCATTCCTTTTTATGGCTGAGTAATATTCCGTTGTGTATGGTTACCACATCTTCTTTATCCATTCGTCTGTCAGTGGACACTTAGGTTGCTTCCATGGCCTGACGATCGTAAATAGTGCTGCAATGAACATTGTGATACATGATTCTTTTTGAATTATAGTTTTCTCAGGGTATATGCCCAATAGTGGGATTGCTGGGTCATATGGTAATTCTATTTTTAGGTTTTTAAGGAACCTCCATACTGTTCTCCATAGTGGCTGTATCAATTTACATTCCCACCAACAGTGCAAGAGGGTTCCCTTTTCTCCACACCCTCTCCAGCATTTGTTGTTTGTAGATTTTCCGATGATGCCCATTCTAACGAGTGTGAGGTGGTACCTCACTGTATTTTTGATTTGCATTTCTCTAGCATAAAGTATTTTTAAATTAAGGTATGCACATTTGTTTTTTTAAAGACATAATGCCATTGCACTCTGTTGGGGCCCAGGGAAGGCAACCCCAAAATATGACTCAGTGGCATATTGATTATTTTGAATTAAAGTAACTTGGGAAACACCCTGTGGAGGTAAAAAGATATTAAAAAACACTCTGATCCCCGTCTTTCTCCCTAAAAGCAGGAAATAAATCTCCCATGTGAAGGTATTTTCCCTATACCAGGAGTATAGAAAGCATCCTTATCACCAGAGTTAGGGAATTCAAGGCTAAGAAAGCTGTGTAAACAAACTTTGTTACATCTTGATTAGTCTGATATTCTAAGTACAAGCGCCTTTGTTTTCTTAAATCTTCACAAATAATTGTTTCTTTGTCTAAAAATGACACATAAACAGCCTGTTTTGGTCACTTTCAGGGGTCCCATTTTCATGAGCCCTCTGTGAATACAAACTTTTTTTTTCCTCCTGTTAGTCTGTCCATGTCAATTTAATTATTAGACCAACCAAAAGAACTCCAGAAGGGTAAGGAAGAAATTTCACCTCCCCCAAAACACATGATAGACAACACTATAGTGTAAACATAACTTTTTTTTTTTTTTAAAAGGAGATGTTGCGGGTAGGAGTTTACTAATTTATTTATTTATTTTTGTTGTGTTGGGTCTTCGTTTCTGTGCGAGGGCTTTCTCTAGTTGTGGCAAGCAGGGGCCACTGTTCGTCGCGGTGCGTGGGCCTCTCACTATCGCGGCCTCTCGTTGCGGAGCACAGGCTCCAGACGCGCAGGCTCAGTAGTTGTGGCTCACGGGCCTAGTTGCTCCGTGGCATGTGGGATCCTCCCAGACCATGGCCCGAACCCGTGTCCCCTGCATTAGCAGGCAGATTCTCAACCACTGTGCCACCAGGGAAGCCCTAAACATAACTTTTATATGCACTGGGAAACAAAATAATTTGTATGATTCACTTTATCTTGATATTCACTTTATTGCAGTGGTCTGGAACTGGACCTGCAATATATCTGAGGTGTTTCTGTACACCAGGAATATGATTCTTCTCTCTCAGTTCATTCGAAACTTTACTAATATAGATGGATAAAAGCTCTAGCTTCTCTTGAATGCCAGTGCTCAATACTTTGCCTCTTTGTTTTTTATCTGCATCAGATTGACCAGGTTAAATTGGAAGAAAATAAAGAAGAAAGAAAATGAAAATTGATCAAAGATGAGTGGCATTTATATATGCATACATACATACATTTTTTTTTTTTTTTTTTTATGGCTCAGAAGAAAAGGGAGAAAAAAATAGAATAAAGAAAATAAGTTATTAAAAAATAAAAAACATTATTAAAAATTAAAAGAAATTAAAAGTAATAAAAAAGGGAAAAAACAGACACAACCCTAGGACAAATGGTAAAAGCAAAGCTGTACAGACAGAATCACACAAAGAAGCCTACACATACCCACTCACAGAAAGAGAAAAAGGAAAAAATATATATATATATCTCTATATATATATATATATATATATATATATATATATATATATATATATATATATATAAAATTGTTTTTCAGATTCTTTTCCCTAATATATTATTACAAGATAATGACTATAGTTTAGTATACTATACCTACCTATACAGTAGGGCCTTGTACGTTATCTGTATATAGTAGTATGTATCTGTTAATCCCAAACTCCTAATTTATTCTTTCTCCACCTTTCCCCTTTGGTAACTACAAGTTTGTTTTCTATTTCTGTGAGTCTATTTCTGTTTTGTAAGTAAGTTCAACTGTATCATTTTAAAAAATTCTGTATATAAGTGATATCACATGGTATTTGTCTTTCTCTTTCTGACTTCGTTCACTTAGTATGACAATCTCTAGGTCCATTCATGTTGCTGCAAATGGCAATATTCTTTTTTGGGACTGAGTAATATTCCATTTTATATATATATCTCACGTCTTCTTTATTCAGTCACCTGTCAATGGACATTTAGGTAGCTTCCAATGTCTTGGCTATTGTAAATAGTTCTTCCAAGAACACTGGGGTGCATGTATCTTTTCAGAATAGAGTTTCCTCCAGGTATATGCCCAGCAGTGGGATCACTGGATCATATGGTAACTCTATTTTTAGGTTTTAAGGACATACATACATTTATATGTTATGTATAAATGTGATTTTTTTTGTTTTTGTTTATTTTTGCAGTACACGGGCCTCTCACTGTTGTGGCCTCTCCCGTTGCGGAGCACAGGCTCCGGACACGTAGGCTCAGTGGCCATGGCTCACAGGCCCAGCCGCTCTGCGGCATGTGGGATCTTCCCGGACTGGGGCATGAACCCGTGTCCCCTGCATCGGCAGGCGGACTCTCAACCATTGCACCACCGGGGAAGTCCTATAAATGTGGTTTATACAGATTTCTAGGCCCATGTGTGTAATAGTACATGTAGAAAAAAAATGCCTGAAATTCACATTTATGGAGCATCTACTCTGTGCATCTGTATTGTACATGTGCACATTATATTTCATTTAATATTCATAGAAACACTTAAGTGATATATAATATTTTCCCATTTTAAGGAAGAAGCCCTTGAATTCAAAGACCTTACATAACTTGAACATGGTCATTGGGATAAGAAGTGGCAGAATTGAGATTCAGATCCCAGAGAGTTGACTCCCAAAATATTCCTTTTGCGTTGTTCAAAGCCGAGGCCTTGCTGGGGAGTTTATTCTGGAGCAGTACTACACAAACTATCTGATCCCTGAACTGTTGATTCATCGGTTGCTGCAAAGATATAGGAAACTTGTACCAGAATATAAATAAGCACAATCACAGTGCTCCCTTCCTTGGAAAAAAACAATCAGATGAACTAAACATGTGTACGTAGTCACATGATTGATGTATATTCCGTCTCAGGTCTCTTATTTCATCACAGATAAGTGTTCACAAACATTTCACAGGCAAACACTAATCTGGGGACCACGCTTTGAGAAGTGCTGGACTTGAATATTGCTATGGTGCTCTTACCCTCCCTAAGCCACTGGCCATCCAACGTGACTAGTGAAGGCATGTCTGGTGGGCCACTCTCCGGGGAGAAGCTATATTTATGGAAAATTGGGGGCTTCAGCTTCATCTTAATGTTATTTCACCTTTTGAAAATAGTTTTGGTTTGTGTCCCATCCCCCTCATCAGACAGGGAGACTAGGTGTACTTGGACGGACTGGTGTGGTGCTTGGAGACCTGGATAAGGGTTAGGATTGGTATTCCCCTGTGTGGGGAATTGAAATTCTTTCACATCTGTGTGTTAATAGCCACTGCTTATGCCCTCCAAGTGAAACTCCCACCCACCCCTTCACTCTCCTGTTCTGCCTCACTCCTCTTCCATATTCCTCCAGGACCATATCAAGATTCAGAAACCACAGGATACAAACCTAGCAAAGCAGAACTCTGCTCCATTGCTGTGACCGGCATCTGTTCTGACTGGTCATTGTCTTTTTCAGACAAATATCTCAAAATATTGTATATAACTCTTAGAGGCAGGGGACCTTCTCCCACCCTCCCCGCCAATCTGTGACACTAGAAGGAAAGTTCAAAACTAGATCTCAGAGCACCTCTAGGGACCCAGGGCTAGAGAGATTGCTGCAGCTAGTCATCATAAGGTGGGCTAGGGCAGCTTTCAGGAACCAAGGGCAGAGCTAAGGGATCAAAGGGCCAGGGAAGATGAGTGCCAGGGACAGTGGGTGGAAATAGAGAAGGAAGGTGACAACCTAATTGCTTATGATTGGGCTTGTGCTTGTTCCTGCTGAAAGGTAAGACTTATAGAGGCATATAACCGCTAAGAAAAGATGAACTCCAAATCTTTTATTAAAAAGGAATGTGAAGTTTGAAGCCTTGTGTATTGACATGGACATTTGATTAGTGTCAGGAGAACATTTATTGTAAGCCCGTTTCTACTGGCACTTAGCTACATAACTTTGTATAAGGCATTGTCAGTTTATGCATCTATAAAACAGAGAGTTAAGCTTGCTAAGATTCCTCTCTGCTCAAATTCTAGGCTGTGTAAGATACAGTCTCTGATTCATATTTACTCTCATATGCGTGGTCCAGAAAGACATGGAAAGGCAATCACAGAGGACTTAGCTGTGTCATTCATGGCTTAAGCACACATTTACCAATAAAAGACCCAGGGAAGGTCCAGCATAGAAATAAAGGACACATTTGAAATCCAGCCCATACCTTCAGCCCTGCTGTTTCCATGAATATAGGGCCTTTTTGCAGTTACTAAGGAAACAATTGTCAGTAATGGATTAGGAAGCCGGGGCTGAAAGGATGGATACAGAGGGTCTTTGTACACAGGAGCCCATCAGATGGAGTCTGGCAGAGACATCAACATGCTTCACGATTGATTTGGTCTGCAGTGTGAAAGCATTAGAGTCCATCTGATGGGGTCGATAAGCAAGGAAGCCGAGGAGCCCCACCCACCGGCTTTCTCGCTTTCTTCTCTGCCACCTATTAGAGTTCACAGATCTGCATGGCTGGATTGGCTCAGTTTTAACTTCTCTGCTGGGTGCATGTCAGGACAAAGGATGTACAAACTTAATTCATCTCACAACCTCTCCAAACTCATTTAAAACTCTAAAAGTCACTGTCTCTCAACTCACGCTGGCAGTTTGTAAAGATTCTGAGAATGTTTCTGGGGACAATACCAAGGGAGTAGATTTCTTGTTGCTATATTTTTACTAGACCTTAAGATGTTTAACCCCAAAATGAAAATAGGCACAGGCTCAGTGACCCAAAGGAATTAAGGAGAATCTAGAGGATACCAGGTAATGTGTGTGAAGGAAGAAACAGGTACTCAAGAAAGTTGATGTGACTAACCAGCTTTATTCTTTGCCTTTTGTCCTGATTAAATATATAAATTCACATATTTGATTTAATTTTAACTTAACTAAGGAATTATTAAAATGAATTTTAATTTTACTTATAAATTTAAAATCACATATAAAATAATATTCATTCAGATATACTACTCTTTCCAGGCTTAGGCGCATTGCTTAAGGAAATATGAGTGAAAAAGCAATTACTTATTTTTATGACTAAAAATAAAGTAAGGAGGGCTTCCCTGGTGGCGCAGTGGTTGAGAGTCCGCCTGCCGACGCAGAGGACGCGGGTTCGTACCCCGGTCCGGGAAGATCCCGCATGCCGCGGAGCGGCTGGGCCCGTGGGCCATGGCCGCTGAGCCTGCGCGTCCGGAGCCTGTGCTCCGCAACGGGAGAGGCCACAGCGGTGAGGGGCCCGCGTACCGCAAAAAAATAAAAAAAAATAAAGTAAGGAAAACGAACAAGGAAAAAAATGAAAGTGGGTACCCTCATCATCATGCATTTCTAACTACTTTTAACATTTTTGTACATGTAAATTGTTTAAAAATTTTTACATAAAATTAGGATCACAATGGATATACTACACTGTAGTGGATTTATAGCTTGTAATACTATATTGAATTAAATAATGCCATTTGCAGCAACATGTATGGACCTTGAGTTTATCATACTAAGTGAAGTAAGTCAGACAGTGAAATACGAATGTCCTATGATATCACTTATATGTGGAATCTTAAAAAATGATACAAATGAACATATTTACAAAACAGAAACAGACTCACAGGCTTAGAGAACAAATTTATGCTTAACAAAGGGGAAAGGTTGTGAGAGGAGGGATAAATTAGGAGGTTGGGATTAACATACACACACTACTATATATAACATAGTTAATCAACAAAGACCTACCTTATAGCACAGGGAACTCTACTCAATACTTTGTAATACAGTAACCTATATGGGAAAAGAATCTGGAAAAGAATAGGTGTATGTATATGTATAACTGATTCACTTTGCTGTACACCTGAAACTAACACAACATTGTAAATCAACTATAATATAAAATTAAAAATTAAAAAAAAAGAAATTAAAACATTCCACAGATACTTAAAAGAATACTCTATTGTGAAATTATTCCCATGGTGTTGTCTCTTCAAAGCACATCATAATATTAATATTCCATGATGTGAATATACTCAAGCTTATTTGACTAGTGATGTACTGGTGCACATTTAGGACTTTCTTGTTCATCTTACGATTATTTTCTTAATAATGATTTCTGGAATTTGAATGAACTCCAAGAACTTAAACATTCTTAAGGCTTTTGAAATATATTTTCAAATTGTCCTTTGGAAATACTGCAACTATATGTACTTCCATTGGTAACAGACTATGATAGTGCCTTTTTATAGCTTTGGACCAGCAGATCAGTACAATTTAGTGATCAAGGCTAAACCTGAATTGAGAAGCAAATCATGATATTTTATTGTTATAGTAATTTGCACTTTATATCAAGTGAGGTTATTTGTCCCTTTATTAAAATTATGTTTAGTTTGTTGTTTCACTTGTAATATTTTAGGCAATTTAGATATATTTATATTTTATTTATCCACTCACTAATATTTTCCTTTATGGTTTCTTCTTTGGGGATATGCATTGAAAGACCTCTTGGTTTGGAGATGGTAGAACATATAAATGTGTATTTTATTCTTTATTATTGCTTGATTTTTAAATATTTATATTTAACCCTTTAATCAAAATTAAATAATTTTGTATTTGTGTTAAGAGTTTTACCTCAAATATTAACCAGTTGTTTTTGTTTTAGCTCCATCATAATCCATTTCCTGGTGAATTGAAAGGCGCTTTTATCACATGCAAACTTTCACATATTCCAAGGTTTTGGTGCTTTCTGCATTCTTCCCTTGATATGCTGCCATATTTAACATCAGTACCTTAACAGCAAATTATTGTAAATGTGTAAGATCTTTTGCCTATTTGTAAAGGAAAACCTTCATTATTTTTACTCTTTATTCCAAAATGATTCTGGGATATTTTTGCCATGTATTCTTCTAAAGTGGATTTAGTTTGCCAAGTCTGAAAATCCCCATTGCTGTTTTGATTTCTATGCTTTTATAGACTGATATGAGGAGAATTGATATTGCATGTTATTGGTCACTGCTTTCCCAGAATTCAGCATATTTCTTCATTTATTTAAATTTTACCTGTTATCTCTTGGTAAAGTCCTGGGATTTATCATATAACCCTTAGGGTACTTATTATTAATTCCATTCCTAAATATTTTAGAGTTGTGTTGCTATTGTGAATGGAATTTTTATTATACTTATTTTGCTGGTTCATAGAAAGAAAATTGATTTTTGTATATTTAATTTGTTACTTGCCTACTTACTCAATTCTTGCCTTAGATCTAATAGACTTTCTGTTTCAGTTGATTCCTTTGGTTTGTTTTAATACATAATCAGTTTTCAAACAATGATAATGTGATTCTTTCTTTCCATATGTATGACTCATTTTTTCTTATCTTATTGAATTGTTTGGAACCTGCCAAATAATAGTAAATAACAGTAGTGAGAGTATACCATAGTTTTAGTAAGGATTGGGTATGCCAAGTATAATTTTGACTTTTGGTTTTATATAGGCAGTTGCTATTATTATTGATAATAATAAATACTTGTATAATGTGAAATGGGTCACGTACTAAATTAAATTTTTATATATGTTAACTCACTGAATTATCTCAGCAGCTCCATGAGATAGATAGTGGTATTATTATTATTATTATTATTATTATTATTATTATTATTATTATTATTCCCACTCTACAGATAAGGCATTTGAGGCACTGATAGGTCAAATGATTTCCCCGATGGCCATACAGTTAGCACAGCACTGGGATTGAGGCCCTAGCAATCTGGGCTCCAGGCCTGTGTTTACACCTACCATGCCATGCTGCCCTCTCAGGTTTAGTAAGTGCCTTCTGGGCTCATATACTAAGACTTGTATTAGAAATGGATGCATACAGGAGGTCCTGGTTTTTTCTTTTTGTTGTTCTCTTTTCTCTTCTGCCTTTTGATCTCTATGTGTTAACATTTGTGTTAGTAGATTTCCTAATAAAACCAACCCCATGTCATTCTTAGAAAAAAACTCTCTAGACCATGCTGTATAATTAATTATTTGCCTTGCTGCTTTATTTATGTGCTATAATGATCAGTTTTTTGGTTTTAGGGTTATGCTAATATTTTCCCACTTTTTATTGAGTTATAATTGGCATATAACATTACATTAGTTTCAGCTGGACAACATAGTGATCTGATAAATGTATATATTGAGAAATGATCATCATGTTTTGTTAATATTCATCACCACACATAGTTACAACTTTTTTTATGATGAGAACCTTTAAGATTTACTACCTTAGCAACTTTCAAATATACGATACCGTATTATTAATTATAGTCACTATGTTGCACATTACATCCCCAGGACTTATTTTACAGTTGTAAGTTTGTAACTTTTGACCACCTTCACCCATTTTGCCCACCTTCCACCCGCCCGCGTCTAGCAACCACCAATCTGTTCTCTGTATCAATGTTTGTTTTTTTCAGATTCCACATATAAGTAAGATCATACAGTATTTGTCTTTCCCTGATTTATTTCACTTAGCATAATGCGCTCAAGGTCTATCCATGTTGTTGCAAATGGCAGGATTTCCTTCTGTTTTATGGTTGACTACTATCCTAATTTATCTATCTATATCTATACCTCTATCTATATCACATTTTCTTTATCAATTCGCTCATTGATAGATACTTAGGTTGTTTCCATCCATGTATTGGTTATTATAAATAATAGGGTTACAACAATATTTTAAAAGAAATTCTGAAATTTTCCTTCTCAATGTGTGGTCTGTGTTTAATTCTTTCTCTTCCTTGGATTTATCTTCCTAAGGCCCTCACACATAAACAACATTTTTCAGGCACAGTATTTTCTCCTCAATTCTGTATGTTGTTGCTTCATTGTCTTTGGTATTTAGTGGTGTGAGCAAATTTTACTATTTAATTTTGATTATTTATAGGGATCTTTATACT
Organism: Lipotes vexillifer; assembly: GCF_000442215.2. NCBI lineage: Eukaryota > Metazoa > Chordata > Mammalia > Artiodactyla > Lipotidae > Lipotes > Lipotes vexillifer. The sequence goes on from NW_006770132.1 coordinate 466,003, forward strand.
TTTTTTGTTCCTTTTCATTAATTATAACACATGTATTTGATGAGCTTGTTTGATCTGCAGACTCAGATTTTTTTTTTTTAATGTAAGGAATTTCTTTCTTCTTTTCTTCATGCTTTTTTCCCTCTTTTTTCCCTCTTCTTCTTTTTCTTGACTTCTGTCATGACTCCCATACTACCTAGTCTGAAAGTCCAAGAAAGTCCAAGATCAAGTGCCTGAATCTGTTTTACAGTTCTTATTTATATATTTAACTTGTCTTGTTTATCTAGTTTTCCCTTGAGATATTAGAAAATTTCTCAAAGCTGTCCTATACAAAATGAATTTTATTTTCTGCATCAAACAGTTTGTTAACTCTTTCCAATGGCTTTTAACTTAGAGATTGTACTTTCCATCTCAATAGTACAATTTTTTCTGTGCTCTTATTCTCTCATCATGCCTTTTGCTACACTTTCACCAATGCAGTATACTCTTGATTCTTTCCAAGAATATAAACAAAAAATGTCCCAGATTTTTCTCATTTCTGGTAGTAAATGTACTTGTTTGGTGTCCTTTGAGTGCCACCCTTTTTAACTGCAGTTATTTCTACATAGGTGTAACGTATTCCCTCTGTGTATGTTTATAGAGGGTGTTCAATGAAGCCTAGTTTTGTTTAACAGTTAGGCTTTGCCAGACGTTGTTGTAGGTCTTTGGGCAGATATTAATCTCTATCCACTTATAACTTGGGTTTTGGGACACAGAGAGGCCCATGCAAGATGTGAGGACTAATTGAAGACTTAATCACACAAAGCCAGAACCTCCAAAAATGACATTTGCAGTCAGTAAACTAGTGAAACCACAATCTGTGAAGCAAGTAAGTGGGTTTGCCTGACTGTCTTGGCCATTGCTTCGGGTAGAGCAGGAAAAAAATGGAAAAGTCTTTATTCATAATTTCTCAACACAAACCCTCCTTCAAGCAGATTTGGAGTCATATTTCAATGGTACAGTGTAGCCCAAAAGGCCTCAAGCCAAAACTTCAGCCTGTAATGGTCCTTGATTTGTTGTCCCCAAGTGCCCAGGGGAGGAAAACACAAGTTCTTTTTGGAGGCAAGAGCATTAAAATCAATCCACAAAGACTTTCTTTGAATGAAAAGAAATATAAGTTTAGAATTTTTGAAAAATTATAAAATATTTGAGCAAACAAGCCTACATTATTGACATTAAACAGAAAAATCAAACCAACAAATGATGCACGCAAAGACTATATTCAAGAATAATCAGGTAGAGAATATAAATGACTGTGTTTTTAGTGTTTTAGAGACAGTTTTTGAGATGGATGAGTTAAAGAGATGGTTCAGTGAAGCTGGAGAGAGAATTATTAAAGTGGAATATTTATATAAAATATTCAGAATCACTGTGATAGAAAGAAATAAAAATATGAAAGTAGAGCTAAGAGTTATTGAGGAGATAGGGAATGGGGGTGATAAATTATTACAAGAGATAATGGGTGACACTTTTCTAGAACTAATGAAAGACACCAATCTTTAGTGTCACTGAATTACACATAAAAGAAAGAAATCTAAATATACTTCAGAATATAAAAGATAAAGAGAAGATCTTACAACTGCTAAATGGAATTACAATAGTTTATTGGCATACTACATATAGCTTTTTAAACATTTTCTAGGGAGCAATAACTTTAAAAAGTATTTCTTACATGGATGTTTTATTGATATTACAGAGCCCCCTCTCCCAAATGTTTGTGTAATATTGGCAAATCATAGCAATGGTGTCTGAAAGTGTATGTGAGGGTTTTTTTTTTTAATGGCTTTTTTTAAACTTTTTATTTTATATTGGAGTGTACCTGATTAACAATGTTTGTTAGTTTCAGGTGTACAGCAAAGTGATTCAGTTATACATATTCATGTATCTGTTCTTTTTCAAATTCTTTTCCCATTTAGGCTGTAACATAATATTGAGCAAAGTTCCCTGTGCTATACAGTAGGTCCTTGTTGATTATCTATTTTAAATATAGCAGTGTGTGCATGTCAATCCCAAACTCCCAATCTAGCCCTTGCCCTGGTAAAATAAAATATAAAATGCTTCACGTATTTGCGTGTCATCCTTGTGCAGGGACCATGCTAATCTTCTCTGTATTGTTCCAATTTTAGTATATGTGCTGCCAAAGCGAGCATGAGGAATTTTCATTTCTAAGTCTTCACCAGAAATCACATCATTATGTGCTTTGGATTTTGTTTTTCACACCTATCATTAAATCATAAACATATTCCATATTGTTAAATTGTTGTTATAATTATCATTTTAGTGACTTCATTATATGTCATAAAATTTATTCCATTAAAATTTCCTTAGTCATTTTTTCCTTATTAGATATTTAGACTTTTATTTCTCTCAAATTTTAATTATTATATATAACCTTGATATAGTACACAGTTTGTGCATATGGCTTCACTTTTATTTAGAATCAGTTCCTTAGGAAAAGTTCCCAGACGTGATATTATCATGTCACATAGTCAATGTATTTTGATATGTGCCAGCTTTTATCATGAGTCAGCACTAAATATTATAAATCTGAATATATATATCTACCAATATGCTGGGTGTAAGAGGCATTTTTATTTAGGTAATAAGATAGAACATTTTTCCATGTTTGTTTTTTAATTATTTTTCTACTTTTGCTCACCAGTTATCAGTATTTATGCTTTATAAACTTATCTTTTGTGGATTCTGTGTATGTCTTAACAATATGTAATTTTCTGCAATAACATAAATATTAAAATAAGTAATTTTCTGTAATAACACAAATCTTCTTCCCATATTAATATTTAAAAATTAAGTGAGGATGAGGTTGGTAGGCAACTTTGGGTTCAGATGTACTTATGAATTTGACTTATTTTGGGGTAGATTATCAAGAAAAGTTAATGTGTGTGTGTATATATATATATAAAGAATTGTGCTAGTGAGTTTTGCTTACCAGTGTGATGAAAAGATAGGCACCTATACTTTCTGGCAGCGTTGGTAACTGAATATTGATATAACAGACATTGTTGGCTCACCCAATGCTTGTTTCTAACACTCTTCTGTCTTACATGTCTTTATTAAAGAGGATGAACAAACTAAAATGTTCATTTACCAGACCATTGTAAAGCTGGAGTTTGCTTTATTATAATACACAGTTCTGGCCAATAAAGTGTAAGCAAGAGTATGCTGTCACCTCCTCCCCCCCACTTTCTCTTTCTCCTTCCTTGAATGATGATGTGCTGGCTGGAACTACAGCAGCCATCTTGTAGTCAAGTTGAGAAAACCAGGAGAATGGCAGATAAAGTGACCCTGATTTTGTTAAGACACTGAAATAATGCCATGAACTTCATACCCACCAAAACTTATAATATGCAGAAAATAAAGCTCTATATATGTTTAAGCCACTATAGTCAGGCTTTCTGTCATCGGCTGTGAAAAGCAAAGCCTAATTAACACAACTAAGCTGGGGGAGAGGAAAATTGGGTCTCTGTTTTATTAAGATGCACTTTGAAACTAACCCAAAGTCTTGCTGCTGTGAGTACATGGTAAGTGACCAAAGTATATAACAGAATTTCTAAATTTTATCCACCTGTTTCCCCAAACATATCCAGGGAGTGAATGCACCTCCTGGAGCAAAAATAAAATAAGAATTTAAAAAATGCTCATGACCTTTAACAATGGGAGAACATAATTTAAAGGCATTCCTCTGTTCGTTACTCAGAGAAATGAAGTTTCACTTAACAAATACAGTAAGTATCCAAGAGACACTCCGTCCATGCCTTTCTATACCCACCCATTTATAACCATTACTTATCCATTTTTAATATATGGACGACATGCCATATGACAAGCTATGTATTCCATGCCAGGGATGTAAAAAAAACAGATACTGCTCAGTCCTTGCCTTTGAGGATTTCACTCCAGGCTGGGTGTGGGAGGTAAGAGGAGGCCATTTGGATAAACAAATGTTTTTTTTTTGGGTTTTTTTGGGTTTTTTTTTTTTGCAGTATGCGGGCCTCTCACTGTTGTGGCCTCTCCCGTTGCAGAGCACAGGCTCCGGACGCGCAGGCTCAGCGGCCATGGCTCATGGGCCCAGTCGCTCCGCAGCATGTGAGATGTTCCCGGACCGGGGCACGAACCCATGTCCCCTGCATCGGCAGGTGGACTGTCAACCACTGAGCCACCAGGGAAGCTCCTGGATAAACAAATGTTTTTGATACTGTGTGAGAGTAAAAAGTATAGAGTATTCAAGTGAGATTCATAGTAGAGGGTGAAATAGAGTGTTACCCAAGACCCCACAGCCAATAAATGGTGTAAGTTCCTTTATTCAAGGTCTTCTGCAATAGTCATTTTATAATAGCAACCATTGGCTGAAATAAACAGACCAATATCGGAGATATGGGACTATTTTTGCATTATGAAAGCACTATCATTTTGTCTGCTGTTGTACAGAAGTTGACTTGTATGAAGAAATTGCCCCTGACCTGGCAATATGGTGCATGCTGTGAGATTTATTTCCCCCAGGACTCTTCCTTCTTTTGGCCTGTTGTCTGTTCAGCTGGTTGCTGGGGTTACACATGTAAGAGGAGGCCTCCTGCTTCTGACTGAGGAGGAGGGTGTGACCAAGACAGCCCTTCCAGAATGAAGAAAAGCAGCCAGGAAAATGGGCAGAGGAAAAGTATCAGCCCTCAGAGCTGTGGCACATGGAAAGAGACTGAGATTTTTCTCTCTCTGTAAAAAGTGCTCTTTTCCATTGACCTAAGGAAAATAACTTGTTAAGCACGTCTTTCCCTTCCTACTGCCGTTGTTTATGGAACAACAGACTTCCCTTAATGCTGAAGTAATGTCTCCTTTCTTCAGGAAAACAGGTGTCCAGACATGCAGCAAATCACATTTTTAAACAGCTAAAACAAGCTGGGACAAAGTGAGAGAGTGGCATGGACACTACCAAATGTAAAATAGATAGCTAATGGGAAGCAGCCACATAGCACAGGGAGATCAGCTCAGTGCTTTGTGACCACCTAGAGGGGTGGGATAGGGAGGGTGGGAGGGAGGGAGAGGCAAGAGGGAGGAGGTATGGGGATATATGTATATGTATAGCTGATTCACTTTGTTATAAAGCAAAAACTAACACACCACTGTAAAGCAATAATACTCCAATAAAGATGTTAAAAAAACAACAAAAAATAAATTTAAAAAATAAAATAAACTTGAGGACTTTACACATTTCTTTATCCTTTTACCTAGAAATTCTTTTGTGATGCTTACAATTTCCCGGCTTGGAATTTTTTTTGCCTTGGGATACTTCTGGCCAATCTTTTCAAATTTTTACTATCACATCCCTGTCTTCTTTTTTTTTTTTTTTTTTGTGGTACGCGGGCCTCTCACTGCTGCGGCCTCTCCCCCCGCGGAGCACAGGCTCCGGACGCGCAGGCCCAGCGGCCATGGCCCACGGGCCCAGCCGCTCCGCGGCATGTGGGATCCTCCCGAACCGGGGCACGAACCCGTGTCCCCTGCATCGGCAGGCGGACTCTCAACCACTGCGCCACCAGGGAAGCCCATCCCTGTCTTCTTGATCATTCTTCTTTGGATGGAAAATCTGTTTCTTAAAATGTAATGTTCAACAATTGATTCTTTTTCATTTAAGTCAAATATACTTCATAAACATGAAGACCTCAGGACTACATTGAATGCTGTCATATTAAATATCTTTATAGGATGAAGGAAAGAAAAATTGAGCTATTACTGATCAATATTGGGGGACTTTGAAATATTCCTATCATGACTTGTCTAAGTATATGGAGGGAAGAATTATACTCCCTTTTATGAATGAGAAAATCAAGGCGAATGTTCATATATCTAAGATCACACAGTCAGAAAATAGTAAAATCAGGATTCAAATCCAGTTTTTATCTAACTTCAAAAACCATGCACTTTCTACCTCACCATGTAATAGAGTTCCTCCTAGACTACATAAAGCACTTTGTTGAGTAGTTAAGTCAGAAGTGATTTATGAGGCTCTATTATGTACTGGCTAGGAGGGCATGGATAAAGTATCAGTTCTGTGGGTCTAAATCCCCTTCTCTGTAGAATGGGTACAGTAACAATATCTACCTCATAGGACTTTGTTAAGGATTCACTGAGTTAATGCATGTAAAAGGGCTCAGAACAGTACTGGACATAGTAAATGCTCAATAAAGTTGTTTGTTCATTGTTATTATTATCTGTTAACTTCGCGAATAATAGCATAGCATGAATGTCATGGCTTTGCTTTCATGTGTTATCTTAGTACAGCTGAATAGGTGGTTCTAAATAAATGGTGGATGAGTTTGTTTGTTTTTTTAAGTTCTTAGTGTTTGTATGTGAGAGATCTCCCTCATTCTTCTCTGTTGGTTGGCAAATTTATGGGAGAAAAAGGGTATCTCTTAGTAATATTGTTTACAGACTTTTCTTTCAGCTGTGAAACCCTTTTGTAAAATACAGATAGAAGCACTGCTGCTTTATCTAAAGTGGGGGGAAGTGACTCCTGGATCTCCACGCACACCTCCTGCCCTCTAGTACCCCTACCCGGTCATTGCTGTCTTGGGAGTAATTCTGGGAAATCCTGAAGGTTGATGTAATGCAGACTGAGAACCACTAAGCCACAAATCCCACAACAAAACACATTGGGCAGTGACTGATAAATACTATTAGTTCTTAATTTCTGTGATAGACCTATGTCCAGGTGTCCTTCCTCTTAATCTCAGGTTGTCTTCACTTGGTTTCCATCCTATACTCACTGTTGAGTGCTTTGTTTAACTGACAGGGTCTACAGTTCGGTACCGGTGAACTGGAGGAGATGGGATCTATGTTCTGCTTGGGCCTCCTCATCTTGAAACTCAAATCTGTAAGCTGTAGCCATCAACTACTGACCTGTGCAGCAGCTCTACTGAATGCTGAGGAGTCATCTCTGGACCACCACCTCCAGCGGTAAGTTGCTCACTGTTTGAACCTTTGTGTTTCCATTGGAGAATATCTGGGAAGTGAAAGTCACGCGGACCTATGGGTCTTTGACAGAGAGAAAATATGGAGAAGCTGCCAGATCAAGGTAGGGTAGTAGTGCTCCATTGGAACCAGACTCGGGGCATCCTTACTTCCTGC
>NW_006770132.1:473168-475790 GCF_000442215.2 Lipotes vexillifer
CCTGCTGAAGACAAGGAGGATGTTGCTTACTTGTACATAAATGCACACATAAAGCTACATATATTTATAAATACGTATTTTTATTAAGTTTTGCTCATGGCAAAGAAGATGCAGCTTAACGACACACGTGCACATTTACCTATGCTTATGTTTGCCAGTTATGTGTTTATATGTATACTGATGTCACTTTGGAGTCATTAGTAAGCTAAAATCTGGCAATCTCACTGCTAATATCCAGGCACTTGGGGACAAGAAATGTTTTAATCTTCCCATTCTTAAAAAGCAGTGTTCTGTGTCAGAATACATGATGGTGATGAATACGCTGGCCCAGAGAAACTGACTCACAGCCATGGCAGGGAAAGGATGGATCTCTGAGAACAGTGAGGATCTTTAAAGAGTCAGGAGAGGGAGAACTGTTATCCGCAGAAGCCCTTTTGATGCCCTGTACTGTAGACAAATTGTATTCGGAGGCAAGAAGGGAAGATAGAAAGGCCATGGGAGAGAAGAGAGATCAGGAAACGTCAGAAGAGTCAAAGAACACTAAATCATTGCCCACATTTTGAGCAAAGCATTGGAGCGGGGGATTGAGCTGTTGGGTGAGGGAGTGCCTGCCGGTAGATGAGGAAACATCTTGTCATGTACTTCATGTCCCAAGGCAGAGAGAAAAACCGCTAATACTGGGGCCTCCTATTTCTAGCTCATTTTCGTTAATTTTCCTCCTGCCACTGTTAGGCTGCCGTTCCAGTGTGACTTCTCACCAAATGGCCAATCAAGCCTAGGAAGATCTAGCAGTGTAAATTAATACTGCTTTGGAAGGCACTGGTTTCTCTGAGACTTAATTACCTAAGTGCAATATTTAAGTTGCTCATCACACGATGCTATAGATCATAGACTATGGAGACTTAAGTAAATCCAGACTTCTTCCCTCCCTAAAGTCACTGTGCCAGTTTCATTTTGACATCGCAACCACTTCCGTCTGCCCCAGCTCCTTCAACACCCCTCAGAGCCCGAAGGCTTGGTGTGCTTGGCATCGTGGTTGGTGTTTCAGCTTCTCTCTCTGACAGCAAGCGCTTCCATCTGCCAGGATATATATTTCAACTTGTCTTTTCATCTTTGCCTTTGCTAAGCTATCCTGGGCGCAGGCATGCCTGCGTTTTCTTTCTTTCCATCTCCCCCCCCTCCCCCTCTGCTGCTCATTGAGGGAAGACTGAGCAGACCTGGCATTGCTTGCTTTCCCTGAATTGATTGTGCCCGTCTGTTTGATCCAATGCAGTGAGGATTAGTTGCCTGTAAACTGGAACAAGAAGAAATCTATCAAAGAAGTGCCTTTTCTAATTCAAGTCTAAAGAATTTGGTGTCAGGCTCCAAATGCAGTGGCCGCTGTGTGGGTTATCATAAGAACGTAGTGTTACCTGCCCTCCATGCCATCCCACACAACTGACTAGTAATTTTTCAGTTACAACCAGTCCGAGAATACTGAAGGTTGAAGTCTTCCCGTGACCTCTGACCCTTCTTAGGCTGGTACGGCTTCTTAAGGGCAGGATACCTACAAAGGGTGTGATTAATCTGTGTGTTCTGAAAAGATTTCAATTAAATTTGAGAGGTGTGGAGCTTGGTGGAGAGCAGCAGGGTGAAAACTGCCTATTTCACCCAAACGTTTGTATCATAATATATTTTTCTACTCATGGAGGCAGGTGATCCAAACAAATCATGGTTCCTGCCCAAAGGACCTGAGAACTAATGGTTGAAAGGGAAATTACGCTGAAAATGTCTTGACCCAGAAAATATTCCTGCCAGTAAGTGTATAATCATTAAAGGCTGGCAGAGGGAAACTTAATAAAATGATATTTATTGGTTTGAAACCAGCAGCAAGCTGTTTGAGTACCTTTGATTCGTTTCTGATGAATAGAACTAAATCATGAGATATAATAATCAGCAGAGTGAATCCTAAGAATTGTGTTAGCAACAGGGGTTCTTACTATAATACAAAGGGTGTAACTAATGTTTGTCGGTACAACTCTCCATAAGCTTTAGAGAGGAGACCTATGCTACCCTCCCGCCGACTCCTGCCTCTTTTCCTTGGGCGTGTGGCCTTTATTTGACATGACAGGGTTATATACTTGAGGAAAGTTCTTCTTTTCTTGCAGAGAAGGAGATACTAGAGAAAAAGGGGGGACTCTGACCTGAAAGTCTGCCTTAAAGAAATGCGAGCACATGTTATTTTGAGGGTCCCTCTGACAACATGAACCCCTGGGAGTGATCTACTGGGAAGATAAAGGCTGGCTGTACACCGTGGACATCATGTTTTTGACAATAGGTTTTATGCCTCACTTACCACAAAAACAATTAGAGTGTAGTCAGCATCCACAGAGCAGCTCACCGTTTTTCATGAGCAGAGAAAGGGCAGAATGGTGGTGGTTTGCCCAGTGGCTGAAGCTGAAAAGGAAGTACATGCACTCTTTGTTTTGGTTTTTGTTCTATAGCTCTCTCCTTCCCAGTTGCTCATTTATGAAATGTCTGCAGACTCATTAAGGCGTCTTTAGATCTTCTTGCCATTCCTCTTTCTTTCTCCTTCCTGTCAGTCTCACCCCTGGAAATAATTGTGTGTGCACTGCAGGAATG
>NW_006770132.1:475817-488053 GCF_000442215.2 Lipotes vexillifer
GGAATGCTAAGCTGCTTCTTCAGGAGGGGCCGTTTATCCATTGTGACAGGTCTTTTGCAAAGTCATTTAACAGTTTTGCCGAGTCAGCCACCTTTCATCTTGATTTGTATCCCTCCAGTGCCTTTCCACTCTTGAGCTCAGCTCTCCTCTCTCCATTTGTCCTTCCATTAATAACAACAGAAAGCTCAGAGTTTCCGACCTGAGCCTTAGCAATAGCTTAATATCTCACCTATTCTCCCAAATTACAGTCCCATTGCCTTAACCGGGGCTCCCCTTAGCATCAAGATAAATTAGTTTAATCCTCTCTTCAGTTTGATGAAACAACACGGAAAAAATAAAAATCTTTCATAGACTTTAGAAAACCTAATTAGGCTTTTTAATAATTAAAGACACTTGGTTTTCATTTAAAACATATACACTTTTGTCTTTCTGAATAAGAAAATATAATTTGGAAATCAAACAACAAAAACACACCCCTACTCCTGTCTTCAATCACACACCATCCATCTACCTGTGGATAACCATTGTCAACATTTTGGTGAAATTAGATTACTTTTCCACCTATGAATAAATAGATTAAAAAACCCTCAACAACCATGTATAGGAGTTCCTTTCCTTGAAACTTTATAAACACATTTTTCAAAATAGACTTTACTTTTTAGAGAAGTTTTAGCTCTCAACAAGATTGAGAGGAAGGTAGAGATTTTCCATATACACCCTGCTCCCACACATGCATAGCCTTCCCCATTATCAATATCCTCTGCTAGACTGGTAGATTTATGACAGTTGATGGACTGACATTGACACATCATTCTTACCTAAAGTCTAGAGTTTACATTACGTTTCACTCATGGTGTTATACATTTAATGGGTTTGGACAAATGTAAAATGACGTGTATCCATCATTATAGTCTCATACAGAGTAGTTCCACTGTCCTAAAAATCCTCTGCACTCCCTTTATTCATCATTTCCTCTCTGCTAACCTTTGTTAACCACTGACTCTTTTACTACCTCCATAGTTTTGCCTTTTCCAAAATGTCCTATAGTTGGAATCATACAGTATGTAGCCTTTACAGATTGGCTGTTTCTCTCTTAAAAATATATGTTTAAGTTTCTTCCATGTCTTTTCATAGCTTGATAGCTCATTTCTTTTTATCACTGAATAATACTCCATTGCCTGGATGTATCACAGTTTACTTATCCATCCACCTACTGAAGGACATCTTGGTTGCTTCCAAGTTTGGGCAATTATGAATAAAGCTGCTATAAGCATATGTGTACAGGTTTTTGTGTGGACATAAATGTTTAACTCCTTTGGGTAAATACCAAGAGCATGATCACTGGATTGTATGGTAAGAGTATGTTTAGTTTTTGTAAGAAACTGTCAGACCGTCTTCTATAGTGGCTGTACCATTTTGCATTCCCACCAGCAATGAACGAGAGTTCATGTTGCTCTGCATCCTTGTCAGCATTTGGTGTTGTCAGTGTTCTGGATTTTGGCCATTCTAATAGATGTGTAATTGTATCTCATTTTAATTTGCATTTCCCTGATGACAGAGAGTGTGGAACATCTTTTCATATGCTTATTTGCCATCTGTATATCATTTTTTAGTGAGGTGTCTTTTAAGTTGTTGATCCATTTTTTAATCAGGTTGTTTCCCTATTTTGATTTTGAAGAGTTCTTTGAATATTTTGGATAACAGTCTTTTATCAGATGTGCTTTTTCAAATATTTTCTCCCAGTCTGTGGCTTGTCTTTTCATGCTCTTCATAGTACCTTTCACAGAGCAAAAATCTTTAATTTTTATGAAGTCTACCTTAACAATTCTTTCTTTCATGGATTATGCCTTTGGTGTTGTATCTAAGAAAATAATTGCCAGAGGAACCTAGGGGCAGAACAGGAATAAAGATGCAGACATAGAGAATGGACTTGAGGACACGGGGAGTGGGAAGGGTAAGCTGGGACGAAGTGGCATGGACATATATACACTACCAAAAGTAAAATAGATAGCTAGTAGTAGGAAGCAGCCACATAGCACAGGGAGATCAGCTTGGTGCTTTGTGACCACCTAGAGGGGTGGGATAGGGAGGGTGGGAGGGAGACGCAAGAGGGAGGAGATATGGGGATGTATGTATATGTATAGCTAATTCACTTTGTTATACAGCAGAAACTAACACAGCTTTGTAAAGCAATTATACTCCAATAAAGATGTTAAAAAAAAAAAGAAAATAATTGTCAAAACCAAGGTTGTCTATATTTTCTCCTACCTCATCTTCTAGATACAATGATTGTTTTTGCATTAAAATCTTTGCAATTTATAGGTGAAAATGGGGTGCTGTTTTAATTCATACTTTGACCTTTTCTGAAATGGATTACATGCTTCTATTTCATTAGTGTTCTTTTTAAAAATAAATATCCAAGTAATATCTTTTGTTCTTTATTCTTTTAATAATCATTTTTAAATTTACATTTAAATTCAATTTCTATATTAAAGATATTCTACTTCTGTTTGTCCTGGATATTTTGAATATTTCCCCTTTAACCTTTCATGTTTTTTACATAGTTTATTGACTTTGGATGTATTTGTTTTTACATAGATATGTTTCTCAGTCTTCTTTGTTTCTTTTACCTTTGATAAAAGTATGTGCCTCAGTCTAATAACAAATAATTCACATGTACTGTAAGAATGTGTTAATTCAACTGAGGTAGATAAGTTTATAATGAGTATATTTACATATTGTAATTCCTCTACATTTTTTCACTATTGAGTAAGTCTGTATTTCTAAATTGTTAACTATTTTTAACAGTTGTTAACCATTTGCTATATTGTTAAACATTTGCTACAGCAATTACTTAATAATCCATCCTTTAACACTGATTAATAATGTCAGCTTATTATATAGTATTTACATGTGCATGTACCTGGTATATATGTATGTATATATATATATATATATATATATAATTTTTTTTGTTTTATATTCTGTTCCATTAATCTATCTGCCAGGAACACACAGTTTTAATGTTGTAACTGTGAAATTTAAACCTATGATGTTGCAAGCACCACCTCATTAGTATTGGTTAACACACGTATACATTTACATATACCTATATTTGCCGCTTAATGTATTTATGTGTGTATTTGTTTAAAAATGTGCTTTGCTATTTTCCTTCTTAAATTTTCGCCGATAAACTCTATAATGAGTTGTTACCTGCCCAAAGTGAAAGCACTGGGATTTTAACTCAAGTTGCATTAAAATTATAGGGTTTTTTCATCTATTTACCATTTGCCTGTAATGACTTTTTCAAAACCTGATATTTTTTTCCACTTATTCAGATCTTCTTTGATGTTCACAAAGTATTGTAGGGGTTCTTTTGTAACCTTTTTTTTTTTCATGTACTTCCTTGATGTATTATCATGAGCTTTTAATCTTAACATTTAAAATTTTCTTGTTACTCAAAAAGCATCTTTTTCATCATATTTTTGTAAGTGGTTGTCTTAGTTATACAGGAACATTCTTGATTATTGATATGCTTATTAGTAACTTCACTGCTCTCTGTCGTTATACCTAAAAGTGTTCCCCTAGATTTTTCTGTTTTTCTAGATAAATCATAGTATCATTTATAAATTTTGACAATTAGCTTTGCTTACTTTTTATTCTTATCTATAACCTGCTCAGTTTTGAGAGCATAGTTTAAAGATGATGATGATGATTTTATGGGCAACTTCATTGTGAATCTGGCTTCAAAATGAGAATGATTCTAAGTATTTAAGAATTAAGTAAAATGTCTGTTGGTTTGGTATTAATGTTCAATGTCTTCTTTATTAATTTCTTTTTTCTTAGCTTAGTAACTAAAAAACCAGGATTGGATGATGAGTTTTTTTGGTATCTAGAAAAATGATTATTACTTTAAACTAATAGTCTTAAATTATGTTAATAGGTTTTATAATATTCACCCATCCTTGAAAATCAAAGGAAAATGTATTTGGCTATGATCTAAAATATTATTTTATTATAGATATTGATGGTATTTACTGTGAATATAGGAGCTTTTTTCCTATGTTTGTGAGTGAGTGAAGTGTGTACTTGGTCTGTATTGTTCAATCATCCACAACACTTTACATTTCCTAGGATTTTTCCTGGAACACATACATTTTGAAATACACATATTGCCGATCCGACCATCTGCGTCTCATTTATTTTAAACAAAAATATTGTTTTCCACTTCTTATTTTCTCACATAAGACATGTCTGTGGCATTTGGATTGTCTAATAGTCATAGTCAGATCATTTTAAAATTCAGTTTTATGTTTAATTACTTGCATTGCTCATCTCTATCCACTCTGTGCAGTCATGTCCTCATTCTTATTTTTATGTTGACTCATCTCACATTTTTGTTAGAGAATACCTTAATTTTTTTTTTTTTTTTTTGGTAAAGTAAATCAGTGGTGTACTTTTGGTATATTAGTATACATGTGGATATCTTCCTCTTTCCTTTACATCGGAGTTCCACTTTGCCTACCTAGAGATTTCATTAAAACAATATAGGCTTGGTTCAATTTTCTCTGATATTTAAGCCAGTAGTAATCAGCCTAACTTTTCTTTCTTTGTATGTACCTTGTTTATTTCTGCCTTAATAGTTTTTCCTTTTTCATTAACACAAATATTCTTTTTCTACTACATCAAAATTATTTCTTTTCTTTTTTCTTTTTAGTTTTAGGTCCTTTTGATTCATTTGGAATTTGAATACCCCATCCTTTTCTGACATGTCTTTCAATTATACAACAGCAGTGTTTCCATTCTAACTCTTCATTATCTTTCTCTGGAGTGTTTGATATCTGCTTTCCAGCCTCCGTATCTGTCATGTCTTCTCCTCTCATCACTTCTACTTCGTAACTCTTTTTTTCATATTTAAAAAAAAATTATTTTATAGTGCAGCATAGTTGATTAACAATGTTGTGTTAGTTTCCAAAAAAGTAATACAAATGAACTTACTTCCAAAACAGAAACAGACTCATAGACTTAGAGAACTAATTTATGGTTACCAAGCAGGAATGAGGAGGGAGGAATAGATTGGAAGTTTGGGATTGACATGTACACACTGCTATATTTAAAATAGACAACCAACAAGGACCTACTGTATAGCAGAGGGAAAGCTGCTCAATATTCTATAGTACCTTGTAACTCTTAACACTAGATTCTGGAAGTGCGTCTAATGTTTGTCCTCATAGATTCAGTTTTCTGCAGCGTGGACTGTCCTTTTTGCTGATGTGTTTTATTTTCAGCCATTTTACATTTAGGTTTTATTGCACCTATTTCTTTATCTCTCATCAGTTTTTCTTTTATTCATGCTTGCTTGCAATATAGTCAGCTCTCTTTCCATTTGGATCTGCTATCTTTTCATGTACTGTTTCACGGATGTCATTTTTCTTGAATTTTCCTGATACCTGAACAGGGGCTACCTAGTGCTGGCTTCTGTTTCCTGTGCCTAATCATTTCCCAAAGAGCACCATTGCTCTGTGGGTTGAGTAGGGCATTCATCTCCTTATACACTGCAGAATGTTTCACGCTCTGGGTTGTTAAGATTCTTTCGTCCTCCTCTTTCAACTTCTATTTCATCATTGTTTATTCATCTTTGAATCATGAGAGCTCTATTAAGGCTTAAAATTGCTCAATAACCCAGGGTTTAGATGCTCTTTAAACCCGTTTGTAGTCTAGCTGGATGCAGATAACTCCTCCTGTTTTAGTATGAAGTAACTTGATTTAGATGGTGCATTTTCTTCAAGAATTCATGATATTTTGGCTTTGACCTGAAAGTATAGATCTGATTGTACTGCAGAAGTTAAGGAGAAAGGAAGAGTTATATCTCTATTTCTGGAGACTCTCTGACTCCCTCAAGATGGTCGGTTAATATTTACTAAATGAATATGTGAATTACTTGAGATATAATATTATCAATGAACTTGTGTTCAAAATAAGTTTATATTTTGGAATCCTGTAGGGGGAAATTAATGACAGTTATGATGATGATGGTGATGGTGATGACAGCAAATATTTATATCAGTGACATGCAGTCTCCTAAGTATTAATTTACTCGTATAATCTCATTTAAGCCTCTCAATAACTTTATGCACTAGATATTATTATCTTCATATTGCAGATGAGTACATTGTGATTCAAAAAAAAATATGTGGCTTGCCTAAGATGACAGAATTGATAAGTTGTAGAGCTGAGATTTGAACCTATACAGTTTTGCTAAAGAATCAGTACTGTTAATCACTATGATACACTGCCTCTTAATAGATAACAATAATAATAGCTAACACATTATAAGAATTTACTCTTGTCCAGTGCTCTGTGTTTTGTATGCATACCTCATTTCTTGCTTTATCTTTTAAACCAGGGGTTGACAGACTTTTTCTGTAAAGGGACAGATAGAAAATATTTTAGTCTCTATGGGCCATATGGTCTGTTTTACAACTACTTAGCTCTGCTGTTACAGTGTGCAAGTAGCCATAGCCAATATGCAAATATATGGGCATGGGTACATTTCAGTAAAATTTTATTTACAAAAATAAAGAGTGGACTGGATTTGTCCCAGAGAGCCAAAGTTTGCCAACTCCTGCTTTAAACAATTCTTTGAGGTATGTACTATTATTATCTCCCTTATACAGATAAGGAAACTGGAGGTCAGAGAACCTATATAACTTGTCTTTCACCCAGCTAATAAGAATCACATAGGAGTTGAACCAAGCAGTATGACTCTGTATCCTTGATGTTTAGTGACTACAGATACTAAGCTGGGTGGGGTTTTATATGACCAATGAATGACACTTTTTTCTTCTCTCATGAATTCTAAACCCAAATAAGAAATAGAACACAGGAGTTGGATAGGTTGAATGGAACATACCTGATTTTTTTTTTACTGGCTATAAAGAATTAGAGTGCATGGACCCACCATAATTGGACTTCCTTACCTAGAATTGTAGGAGCAGAGCTGGCCTTGCTAAGCTTATCATGCAGAGGAGCAATGAGGGCATCTTGAGTTCAGGGAGAGAATGAACACAGGGGGCCACCAGAAGCTCATGCTCACTCAGCATCTCCCCCTGAATCATCAACTTCATGACACTCTTCCTCCCTTAGGGAGAAGCAGGTGAGGGCAGGAAGTGGAGTACCAATGTGTGTGGGCCAAAATGAGACATATGGGAATGGGGAGAATTGTTCCCCAAAAGGTGCATTGTATCAAAACAAAAGATGGAAACTCAGTGTTTCAGATTGCAAATTACACTCTGTTTCCAACAATTCCAATTGTTGCTACATAGCAATTATGACATTATTTTTTTTTGCTTGTCTTTGGTCACCCTAATTTTATTTAAATTAAAAAAAATTAGCCCACAATACCTAATATTTGAGAATAGTCTTAGCTTCACTCTGTAGTTGCAGGCAAAGAAATGTCCAGTGGCTACGAGGAGGGAAATGTTGGAACGGAACTCAGCCTGGGGATCTTTTGAGACTATAAGTTATCACGTGTAGCTTTAAAACATTAAATGGCTCTCTAACGGATCAGGGAAAATGAATTGGTTAGCCAGGAAGAAGTGCTAATCTTAGCAGGAAACAATAACAACAAAAAACCCTGGTCCATTAGTAAAGAAAGGCTAATTCAAATATTTTTGGTATGATTCTATGCTGATTCTTCTACAATAAGTGAATAAAAATAATGAAAACTCAGTGTTAGTGCATCTATGAAGAAAGAAGTTTAATAATATTATACTCTGTAAATTGGTTTACTTTCCTCTGGAGAAGAATTTGGCAACTTTTAAGAAGGTCCGTAAAAACCTCCCATTTAATTTTGTTTCCAGCTAGAATATCCCTCAAGAAAATAAACTTATCAGAAAACAGTATTTACTACGTAGATATTTATAGCAGTGAGACTTATATCCCCAAATAAATTTAACCCAAATCCTAGTAGTAAATAGAGAAAAAAGAAAGAACATGGTTGATTAATTTTCTAGAATACCATGAAACCATGAAAATAATGTGTGTCAATGCATATATGAGATGATAATAAGAGCAGACATTCATTAGAACCTTACCATGAACTCGATGCTATGCTAAGCATTTTGTTAATATTATTTTACTTTATCATGTAAATAATCTTGTGTGATAGATGCTATTATTAGAGTCCCCTTTTACAAAGAAATTGTTCTAATAGAGGTTAAGAAGTCTGCCAAATGCCATGAATCTTATAGAAGAACTGCTAGCTTTTGAATTCACTTCTGTTTCATTACAAGGCTCAAGTTCTTCTCCTTTATGATGTTCAGACTTTCAAATAATAAACGGGAAAAAAATCAGGATAATTAATACTCTACACATGCTGATTGTGACTTCAGCAACATGCAGAACCACTGACAGAGGTGAGGGCCATTAAATGGATAATCTAAAACTTATTTAATCATCTTAGTTTCTTTTTCTCTTCAGTCCCTAAAAGTATGTGTTGGGTGAAGTGAATGTATGTCTGTGTGTGTTGATGTGGAAGTTTCAAAATCTTAATGTCTTGTACGTATTTTGGCCCAGAAAGATCCCTTGTTTTAATACTATTCAGGGAAGACTAATGTATATCATCATAGGTGGAATGTATGTCACCATGGGTTGAATGCATTGCAACTCATGGGGATAAGAATTCAAAAGAGAGAGGTGATACAGATTGCAGACAGAAAGGAGTTAAAGTGAATTTTCTTCATATTGCATATTTGTTATTTGTAAAATATCCCCACCTAATAACAACCATGAATGTTAACCTAAAAGAATACCTATTTTACAAATGATTCCACGGGAGCCCAGGGAGTCTAAGTGACCCCTAGGTGTGGTTAAGTGATTTACCCATTTCCAGTCAACACTGGGGATCTCATTCACTTCTGCCTCAGGCTCAACCAAATGAAAGGCTGGTCTCTTGCCTATGAATCTATAAATACCTGGAAACAGAATAGGCTATCAGGCCCTGGAAAAAAATTTCAATCAAGAAAACTCCCTCTTTCCACTCTCTATTATCAATAGCAGCCTGTTGCAGCCTTGTCTTTTGTTGTTGTTAATTCTAAAAATGGAAGACAAAAATCTTTAAAGTTTTCCCAAACAGGAGAGGCTATCTTTATATAGGAAAGCTTCAAATAGCCTGGTATGGGTGGTCTAAGTTAATTCAATAGCTTTTCATTAATTTTTAGAGTAATACCTTTTTCCCTTTATTTCTTAATACTGGTTTTCTCTTTATTAAGGAACTCCATGAGCCCCTGTGGCTCTTACAAAGAGCTAGCCCTCTAGTACTATGGTTCAAACCATTTTACCTATAAGAGTTAATCTACCAGATAGTATAGAGGAAAGCAAAACTATGGATGTGACAACAAAGGCAAAAAAAAAAAAAAGGAAGGAAGGAAAGCTGTTTTACAAGAGAAGAAATCAAGGTCATAATATTCAAACTAGAGTAGCCTTATGAGGATAAAAAGAAACAGAAAGTTTACATTTTTGGCTTGTAAGCTTCTGAATTTAGATGACTCTGTTGTAGAAGAGAAATGCGAGGTGAGTTTCTGTGAACATTTCCATGTTTTGCCCTTTTTCTTTATTCTGACCATTTGTCCAGTTCCCCCCTCTTGGAAGTGAATCAAGTAAAGAAATCTAGACACATCCACTGCATCCAAGATGAAATAATCAGTCATGGTTTTTGCTGTTCCACAAATTTCCATGAAGCCCTCGCTTTGTTACCCAGCACAGTTTTTCCCAAGGACATGTGGCTGAGTTTCACAGAAGCTCAGTTCTGGTTCAGAATATTACTGCTGACAACTGGCTCTGTGACTATGGGGAGGTGGCTTAACTTGTTTACTCTCAGATTTTTTTTTTTTTTTTGCGGTACACGGGCCTCTCACTGTTGTGGCCTCTCCCGTTGCGGAGCACAGGCTCCGGACGTGCAGGCTCAGCGGCCATGGCTCACGGGCCCAGCTGCTCCGCAGCATGTGGGATCCTCCCAGACCGGGGCACGAACCCGCGTCCCCTGCATCGGCAGGCAGACTCTCAACCACTGCGCCACCAGGGAAGCCCTACTCTCAGATTTTTTAGCTTTAAAATTAAAGATCTTTAAGTTCCTTTCATCTCGAATAGCCTATGTTTATTCCCAAGGCTACAGCCATTGGTAGCCTCTCATTTCAACATGGGCAGTAAGGTTGCAACACTGCATTCAAAATATAAAAGGCAAGGCAGTTGAATTATGCTAAGTGGCACAAAGCTCGTATTTGGTTGAATGAAAATTAAATTTTATCTCCATGCCTACTGAGTAGATAATAAAGGGACAGAAGCTTAACAGTACTTAGGTAACAGAAAGGAGTTATAAATAAATGAGAAGAAAAGGAGAGGGTAAAATAAAGAGGTTTGTTCAGAAGTGGATTTAGGGGCAATAACATGGTGAGGAATGATGCGTTTATGATGACTTGTCATTCGTCATTTCATTATGTGGTTTTTGAATCAGGGAAGCTGACTAGTCCTTGTGTTTTGCCAGTGTGTGACAAAATAAATACAATGAGGAGTAGAATGGTGACAGGTCATAGGGCTGGAAGTGTGATAAAGGTTTGATATGTGTTATCTTAAAATCAAGCAAACCCTAGGAAATCTTTATTATTATTAGGAAATCTTCATTACTATTATTAATTGTTACCTTATAGGTGAATAAATGAAGGCTTAAGATGCTAAATGTTTGGTAAAACCCAAGCTACTACTACATGGCTGATCTGTGATTCAAACACAGATCACTGATTCCAAATTTCTTTTTTTTTCCTGAAATGTACTGCAAATAATTCTTTAAAATTTTATTTATAAAGCAGTTTCCAACACAAAGGGGAAAGCTTAGACCATGATAAATAATCTATATAAGTTGATGTTCTTAACCAAAGAGCTGGTTCCTCTACATTCAGTACAAAGATCACAACATCCTCCATGATAAGGAAATATACATGCAAATAAATCTCAACATTCTAAACCTTTCACTCACTGAATGTTCAAGACCCTAAAGGAAAACCAGTCAATCTAACTTTGTTGTTTTTCTTGTTATTCATATATTTAATTACTTGGGAATAACCTAGGAAAAGTCAAAGGAACTTCTTTGTATTCTAAGGAAAAGATGTAAAATTATCTTTTAGGTCTACTTAGTTATTGAAGGTTTGCCTTAGAAAGGATGGATCTAACTTTTGGAAAGAGGGCCTGAAGAAGTTAAATTGACTCTATCTCTTATCAGTGAAGCACTGAGGGCGTAGAGATGATTTGCATTCCAGTCTGAGCTATAGTTTAACCACTCAGCCATTAATATTGTGGGAAAATAGACACTGGGGAATTGAGTATACTCATCAGAAAAGCAGGAGTTAAGGACACCACTGATGATAATACCAATGTTTATTTACTGCTTAACAAATGCCAAACACTAATTCTAAGTTTTTATTCATATAAGCCTTTTTTTAAACTTATTTTATTTTATTTATTTACTTTTTGGCTATGTTGGGTCTTCGTTGCTGCGCGCAGGCTTCCTCTTGTTGTGGCGAGGGGGGCTACTCTTCGTTGCGGTGTGTGGGCTTCTCATTGCGGTGGCTTCTCTTGTTGCTGAGCACAGGCTCTAGGCACACAGGCTTCAGTAGTTGTGGCACTCGGGCTCAGTAGCTGTGGCTCGCAGGCTCTAGAGCACAGGCTCAGTAGTTGTGGCTCACGGGCTTAGCTGCTCCGCAGCATGTGGGATCTTCCCGGACCAGGGCTCGAACCCGTGTCCCCTGCATTGGTAGGCGGATTCTTAACCACTGCACCACCAGGGAAGCCCCATATAAGGTTTGTAAATTCCCTCAAATAGTCCTAAGAGGTAAAAAAATATTTTGCCCCCATTTTAAAGAGATGAAACCGAGGTACAGGGAATTTAAATAACTTGCCTAAAGTTACTCGTAAGTGATGGAGCAGGAATTTGAACCCCGGAAGCCCTCTTCAGGACCAGCATGTTTAACCACGATACCAGTTTGAACAGCAGAGGTGGTTTTGTAAAATCACAAATCTCTTGTTTCTAACTGGATCATATGTGTGTCTATACTTGTTTACCTTGTCAGGAAAACAAGTATAGACACACATATGCTCTTTATGAATTCCAGGTCAGAATGTTGTGTAAAGGGAAGGAGAGGCTTATTAAACCATTGGAAAGACTGTGGCGGGGGGGGGGGGGG
>NW_006770132.1:489239-489850 GCF_000442215.2 Lipotes vexillifer
GCAGGCTCTAGAGCACAGGCTCAGTAGTTGTGGCTCACGGGCTTAGCTGCTCCGCAGCATGTGGGATCTTCCCGGACCAGGGCTCGAACCCGTGTCCCCTGCATTGGTAGGCGGATTCTTAACCACTGCACCACCAGGGAAGCCCCATATAAGGTTTGTAAATTCCCTCAAATAGTCCTAAGAGGTAAAAAAATATTTTGCCCCCATTTTAAAGAGATGAAA
Organism: Lipotes vexillifer; assembly: GCF_000442215.2. NCBI lineage: Eukaryota > Metazoa > Chordata > Mammalia > Artiodactyla > Lipotidae > Lipotes > Lipotes vexillifer. The sequence continues at coordinate 489,462 of NW_006770132.1, forward strand.
CCGAGGTACAGGGAATTTAAATAACTTGCCTAAAGTTACTCGTAAGTGATGGAGCAGGAATTTGAACCCCGGAAGCCCTCTTCAGGACCAGCATGTTTAACCACGATACCAGTTTGAACAGCAGAGGTGGTTTTGTAAAATCACAAATCTCTTGTTTCTAACTGGATCATATGTGTGTCTATACTTGTTTACCTTGTCAGGAAAACAAGTATAGACACACATATGCTCTTTATGAATTCCAGGTCAGAATGTTGTGTAAAGGGAAGGAGAGGCTTATTAAACCATTGGAAAGACTGTGGCGGGGGGGGGGGGGGGGGAGGGAGAGGGAGGGTGTGTGTGTGTGTGTGTGTGTGTGTGTGTGTGTGTGTGTGTGTGTGTGTGTGTGTGTG
>NW_006770132.1:490381-491380 GCF_000442215.2 Lipotes vexillifer
GAGGGGTTTGTAAACCATTTGAAAGCGTTGGGGGGGGGGGGGGGGGCAAAGGCGCAAGGACTCTGGCGGATTAACATTTAGTGCCAAAGTTAGTGGTTTTCAGGAGCCCAGTCAGAAGCTGCTTTGAATCTAAAGATTTTCCAGGACACCCCCTCCATGCATCTCCATCTGCTGGAGTCCTCCTGAAAGAACTGCCCTCAACTACGTCTGCGGTCTATAGGCACAAAGAAGGTGGCTGGCTAAGACTTGCCTGAAAGCTGATGATGTCTGATGTCTCCCCATCCATCTACCACAAATGCTTGCCCGGGGATAATGGTCTCTCCCCTTCTGCCTCCAAATCTGATAAACAGATTGGCAGAATCTAACCCAGAACCTTAAGAAGAACTAGAGAGAAATGATGGAATTATTATACCACTAAATACTAAGTCATGTTTTTAATATAATCATGAGTGAGTTTGAAAGATCATGGCCTGCAAGTAAACAAATCTATGGCTCCAAAGCAGAGGTATGTGTGCCATCAGAATTAAGCAGAAGCTAAGTTGGTTTCACTAGTTCCCATGGAGTAGAATGATGGTAATTCTTAAATCTGCACATTTTTGTTGAGTTCCCAATGTATACATGAAGATTACAATGATTTTAATTTGTAAAATTCATATTTTAGGCGTTTCTGTTTATGTTTATAACAACTCTGTGAAGGCCCCCAGGTAGAAACTGGAATGGTGAGAGGGTGAGAGATGTGTGCACCCAGGCAGCCAGGTCTGCACAGTTACCTCTTGGGATTTGTACAGATGTTCCAGGCAGAGTTCTCGTATATCCAACGACATAACTGTTAACTAACTCCATCAGCAACACAGAGTTTGTGTCTACCCTAAGACCCCAGTTTTTGTTAGCCGCGGTAATAAGCATAGGGTCAGGGACACTAAATTTCCTAAAGAGGTTGGAACTTACAAAACCAAAGGAGAAACAAAAGCATACCTAGTTATATTTCAGGCAGGAATG
>NW_006770132.1:491390-506735 GCF_000442215.2 Lipotes vexillifer
CTAAAGGGAAGGCACAGCAGAGAAACCTTTGATCCATGGCATGTTTTGTCTTCACTACATAAAGAATGATATTCAGACTGAGAAGGAAAAAGAAGAGGAGGCAGAGGAGGAGGAAAATAGAATAAAACCTGCCAAGAAGGAACAGATGTCAAATGTGGGAGAGGGAATTAAAAAAAAATATATGTATTAGTCTAAATGAATTCAGGGTTTCTGGATTGGCTGTATCAAAAGGCAATTCTGAAATAATACCCATATGATATTATCTAGTTCCTGTCCAAGATCTTTGAGAGGCATGTTTGCAAACTGAAGTTGGAAAAATATCCTTTTACTCTCCAAAACCTAGAAGGAGAGATAGTCTCTCAAACTTAAGCAAATGAGTGTGATGTAGATATCAGGAAAGCACAGGTTGAATTATTAAGGAAGGTTTGTTAAGTGTTTAGAAAATGAACTGAGCATGACTGGAAACTACTAAATATTCCCTGTAAAAGAAAATGCTCAAACAAACCTGATTTTATTACAGCTTAATTGAGGCATTATTGATGTACAATAAACTGCACATATTTAAAATATGCAATTTGATTGGTTTTGGCATTTATACATACAGTCATGATACCATTACCACAATAAAAATTACAACTATTCCCATCATCCCCCCCCAAACATCTTTGAGTCCCTTTGTAATACATTTCTCACTGAGACAACCACTGATTTGCTTTCAGTCCCTAAATTTTTGTCTGTAGTTTTAGAATTTTATGTAAATGAAATCATATAGTATGTACTCTTTCCCCCCCCTTTGGCATTTTCGCTCAGCATAATTATCTTGCGATTTATCCATGTCCTAATCTGATTATATTTTATTTTTATAAGGTTAGTAGCTAGTAGATCAAATAGATGTAGAAGAAATTTTTTACCTGGACTTCAACCACACATTTCTGTTTTTCTAACAGTCTGAGATAGATCAATCCTAACTCAAATTTTTTTCACTGGTTGTTCCCTCAGAGTGATATGCATTTCCTACAGATCATTGATTGCATAGCTGGCTCCTTCTTGACATTCAAGTCTCAGCTTAAATGTCATAATCTCAGCAACATTTGTCATGACCACCTTGCCTAGAGTAGCATTCCTAGTCACTACTACTATGACACCTTTAATTTAATATCATCTCTCTTTCCCAGCTAGCATGTACAACCCATGAGAGAAGGAACTTTGTCTTGTTCAAAGCTGTATTCCTAGCACCCAGAACAGTGCCTGATAGGAGGTAATCAATAAATAAGTGAACAAATAAATCTTTGCCGAGCCTTTCATCTATGTTTATGGGAAATTATGGAGACCTATGGGCTGAATAATGGCATAATTCAATGTAATTGTTATTAGTTGAAGTAATATATTCTAAGTATGCTGATTAATGGATATTTTTCAGTCCGAATTGGGATTTATATTCACAGCTTTGCCTTAAGTCCTGTCCTACTCCACAATTTTTACACATTAAAAAAATAAAGCACTTAGCTGTAACTATAGAAACAATGGTATTTCTTTCTGTATAATGTGAAGTTACAACACATAATAATGATGTAATTGATATTCTAAAATATATTTACAGATGGAAATGATAGATGGTGCTGAAAAGATGAAAGTAGATAAGGATAAATTCTGCTCCCAGACAAGGACACACCCCCTTGGAAACGTACACAGCTGTCTACATGGGGTTGTAATTGACAGTGAGCTTAATAAGGCTCAGTGTGCTAAACCTGCCAAAGTTCTAATGACAACTTAGTGGCTTTAATAGAGTTATAAAATACAGAATTGGAGAGGCATGAGTTTCCTTCTGTTTTGCTCTTGACAGCACAAAACCTAGAGTATTATAATTTGTTCCTGAACCACAAAAATGGAAATGGTTTCAATGGATTGCATACATAATAGAAAGATGAGTAATGTAAAAATAGTACATATAATGAATAGAAGAAATGGGCAGTGTTTATTTCGTCGGCTGTCTTCGTATATTTCCCTAATGAAAAGAAATTAAGGCTAGTCTTGGTCTGACATCAACAGTGAACTAATATCTATTAATATCTGATACTACCTGGTTTGCTCAGTCAGAGATGCCCACAGATGGAGTGACTTCAGGCTCTTACAGCACTTGAAAAAGGCTTTGTAGGTCAGACTTAAGGTTGTGAATTGTTACTTGGATGATAGCATATTTAGAGTCTGTACTAACTCTGACTTATAAATTAAACTGTATCACAATATTAAAAAAGAAAGCTGTTCATTTTCATTTAGTTTATTTGGTATGAGATGTAGTCCATTCACTTTTTAAAAATAGATGAAACCATGAATTCTTCCCTTAATTCCTTATTGATATGAATAATCCACTGCAGAGGTAAGTTTGAGGACTGACTGCTTGGCACTCTTGTTTGAAATTTTATCTTGCGCTATTAGGGGACAAAAAAGTGTTTGTTTTGTTTTCGCATTTTACTTAAACCAGAGAATAGCAGTTTTTAATAGGGTGTAGAGAGTGTATATTGAAAGCTTTGGTTTCTAGGTCTTAGTCACCACACGAAATCATTTTATATTCCTCAATTTCCATTCAATTGGATGGTTTTGTGTAGATGCTTGCTGAGATGGTACTGTCCAACGGTGTGGGTGCTGAATTGTAGGGCTCTCGAGGGGAAATTTTCTCAGCAGTCTCATTAGTAAAATGAGACTGCAGGAAAAAAGATAAGCTTGCCCAATTTATTTACTTAGGCATTCTATTTTTCAAAATTGTATTATTACCCAGGGAAAAGCATTAGCTATTGCTGTATCTTTCTTTTATGTAGACATTTATTTCAAATTGTAAGAAGTACAAAACATAGTAATCATATTAAGTTGCGGATTGCATTTTTCCTGGACAATTTTCTCTATTAACAAGAAGTGGCTGACAAAGGAAGAACAGAGACATATTTATTACCTGATGTGGAAACAAAACTGTTTCTAAATGATACTGTTGTGTGGTGTATTCCTAGAGGTACTGACAGCTCCTTATAAGGCAAATGAACATTTCAGCTGAAATTTGCAAGCAACACACAAGGCTAGTTACAAAATATTTTTCTGTCTCAGCAAACTGCAGGGGGCAAGAGTGAGCTTGTGTAAGCACTAAGAACCTAGATTTCCCTGGGTGCTGTCTTCTCACATGTGTTTTTAAATCTTCCAACTTGTGATTATTATTTTTCAGAACTGAATTAGTGAATCATTTTACATAGTACCATTATGTAAAATAAAATGATACTTTGTTTCTCTGCATTCACCAATTACTGGGTGGAGAAAATTGGACTCCTAAAAGACACATGTGTATATAGTTTGCCAGATTACAGGAAAGCCTTGTAAAATGCTCCCAGATGTTTGATGTAAGAGAGAGAAAATGCCAGGAACAAGGAACAAATTGAGGTGGGTTTCAGATATTATACAATCTATTGAAGTAAAAGCTAAGAAAATAAATAAGATCATAGACATGAAATCCCTCTGGAAGGTCAATAATCAGAGTTTAACTATATTAAACCCATTTTCTCCTTTCCTTTCTCCCCTTTTGCCTGATACTATTGTAGAAAATATTACGGAATATTATTGCTAACCCTTAATAAATAGTACATTAAGCATGAATTACCTTATCTTTTCAGCACAAGGGCCACAGGACTACAAATGAACAAAATCTGGGCTGTTTTATTTTTCAGGGACCAGACCCCCATATCCAATCATCAAGATTGGCTTTCATTTTAAGGGTTGGTTAGGTGGTTCCTGATAAGAATTTTGCTGTGAAAGAGTTGAAGCATCGTAACTAGAGTCTCCTTTCAACCTCAAAGAGCAAATGGAGAGCCTGTCCGTCCCTTGGTATGAAGTTTCTATACCAACTATAGTTGGTATAGTTGACTATAGCAGAGCCAGATGAAGTAAGGATTGTAAAACTGGCTTTCTTCGAATGTCAGGATTGTTCTTGAATCAGTCTGTGTTCTAGCAGCAAAAAGCTGGAAGATGGCAAAGGGGTAATTGAGAAGAGATGAATGAAGCGACTGTTTTTGAAGGCAAGATTAAGGGAACCATTAAAGGATGGTGAAGCACTCTGGAAAGGGCAATAGTGGGAAGGTATTATCACCTTAGTGAGGTAGAGGGGTAGAACCAAGGAAGAGTTGCCCTAGCCTGTGAGAGATGTATCTGCACGGTAAGGAGTGTCCGACAGGGAAGAATATTGCAGCCACTGCCAAACAATGTTTTCATAGGGAGCGACATGAAGGAATAAATGCCATGCTTTTTTCTCTTACTAACTCCTGATCTCCTGAATATGCCACAGTTTGTCCAAACCCAACCAAGGCAAGAAAGCTTGGTTAAACCAGTCTTTGAGGTCAGTTTCCTAGGACACAGAGCAGGATGGAACAAGATGTAGACCTGGAGGGGAAAGTGGAGAATATATAGCACATTCCACATTTTAGCTTACTTATTTTTGGAAATATACCCCAAAATTATTAGTTTCCATGTTTTCATAGATAAGTATACTAAGATTAAAGTCCTTAAATAATTTTCCCCAATTTAAATAAGGATCTATCTGACTTCAAACTCTTCAACCTCTTTCCGCTATACCATGCTGCTACTTTTCCTTTGTTTCCAAAGATCGTCTTTGGGGGAAGATAATCCACAAAAGGAGAAAAATATATCGTTATATCACCTCTCCTCCTTATTGTAATTCTACTGTGTATAAACTGCTGCTCTTTGTTTTCCAAAGAGACCAGCAGGTTTAACAAAAGTAACTCATCAGAATTTGTCTAGCAGGGAATCTCAATCTTACTGTTCTCCATCCTGCCCTTTATCCGTGGCTGTAGTTTCTCTGGGATGCTTAACAGGAAAATTTGAGCCAAGTGTTCTGGGCAAGCCCTGAAATGCCATTAGTAGTAAAATGGATCTCGAAGGCACATTGTAAAGTTTGAAGACAGACACTGCCGACAAATTACAGATTTATTTAATATGTTTGTTTTGTTGTATATGTAATTTAGAGTTCTTGTGAATTCCTTTTAGTAAGATGAGACAGAATCTCAGTTTTTAGACTTCACCAAAAGACTGTAAAATTTTCTTTTAAAATAATAAAGTTGGGGAGGTCAAATAATCAAATCTTTAAAAGCAGGAAAATACAGTATCGTCGATCTCATGTGACATACCTTTCATATATATTTTTTTACTTTTTTATTTTTAAGCTTTTATCTTTAAGTAATTTCAACTTTATTAAAAAGTTGCAAAAACTATCCAAATACCTTCACTGAGAGTCCTCAAATGTCAACGTTTTACGCATCTGCTCCCTCTTTTCCTCCCTCCGTCTCTCTCTCACACACACACACACACACACACACACAAACATGCACACAGACACACACTGTTTCTTTTTCTGAGCTATTGGAGAATAAGTTGCTGACATAATGCAAACTTACCTTTAAATATCTCATTGTACATTTCCTAAAAACAATGGTATTCCTCTATATAACTACAGTACAATTATAAAAATCAATAATAATTGATACATAAAACAATCTACAGGTCTTATTAAAAAATGTTTGAATCAGTAATGCCCTTTATAACAAAAAGATCTGAATTGACTATAAGATCCAATTCAGAATAATACGTTTCATTTAGTTGTCAAATCTCGAGTCTTCTTTAATCTAGAACAATTCTTTGATCATGCTTTACGTTTCATGACCTTTACATTTTTTTAATGTAAATTATTTTATTAAAATTAATTTGACCTGTTTCTTTTTACTTTTTTTTAAAACATCTTTATTGGAGTATAATTGCTTTACAATGGTGTGTTAGTTTCTGCTTTACAACAAAGTGAATCAGTTATACATATACATATGTCCCCATATCTCCTCCCTTTTGCGTCTCCCTTCCTCCCACCCTCCCTATCCCACCCCTCTAGGTGGTCACAAAGCACCGAGCTGATCTCCCTGTGCTATGTGGCTGCTTCCCACTAGCTATCTACCTTACGTTTGGTAGTGTATATATGTCCATGCCACTCTCTCGCTTCGTCACAGCTTACCCTTCCCCCTCCCCGTATCCTTAAGTCCATTCTCTAGTAGGTCTGCATCTTTATTCCCACCTTCCCCCTAGGTTCTTCATGACCTTTTTTTTATTTTTAGGTTCCATATATATGTGTTAGCATACGGTATTTGTTTTTCTCTTTCTGACTTACTTCACTCCGTATGACAGACTCTAGGTCCATCCACCTCACTACAAACAACTCAGTTTCATTCCTTTCTATGGCTGAGTAATATTCCATTGTATATATGTGCCATATCTTCTTTATCCATTCATCTGTTGATGGACACTTAGGTTGCTTCCATATCCTGGCTATTGTAAATAGAGCTGCAATAACATTTTGATAACATTACTCTTTTTGAATTATGGTTTTCTCAGGGTATATGCCCAGTAGTGGGATTGCTGGGCATGACCTTTACATTTAAAAAAGAATTTCAGGCCAGTTATTTTGGAGAATGTCTGTCTCAATCTAAGTCTGCCTGATGTCTTCTCATGATTAAATTTAGGTTGTGTACTTTTGGCAAGAATACCACAGAAATGATGTTTTTGTTTCTTTCTCAGTGCTTCATTTTAAGAACCATATAATATGTATTTGTCCCATTACTGATGATGTTACGCTTTGATCACTTGTTTAAGGTGGTGTCTGCCAAGTTTCTCTACTATAAAGTTACTTTTTAATTAACAAATATCTAGTGGAAAGATGTCCTGAGACTATATAAGTGTTCTGTTTTTCATCAAACATTCACCTATCAGTGCTAGCATCCATTGATGATATTTTGCCTGGAACAGTTATTATTATGGTACTATTATGGTGGAAGCCAAATGGTTATTTCCCAATTCTGTTATTTCTTCTACATTTATTAGTTGGAGTTCCATTGTAAGGAAGAACTATTCTTTCTGATTGATTTACATCTCTATGGATTCATTGATTAGTTTTTTCATTGAGTTATAATTAATTACCATTATTATTTATTTTGATGCTAAAATTGTCCTTAATTAGGATAGTGGAAATTCCTTCATACTGGCTCATCTATCCATCAGCCACATCCCCGTCATTCTTTGAGCATGTCATTATTTAGGGTACCGCTATATGTTCTAAGTTTGTTTTGTACTGTACCTGATTCATCTCTAAAATCATCCTTTCTTCCCAAAGAGATCTGATCTTATTTGAAGGTGGTATTTAGAAACTAAGATCTAAGTGTCAGGTGTGCATATTACTTTTTTAGCAGACTGAACTAATACACACACACACACACACACCTTTCTTGAAGTGGTCTTACTGTTGAAAAAGAATAGTTTAAACAATAATATAGAGCTTTTCTTTAGAAAAAACATAGACTTTTGGCATTAAGAGTCTTTGAGTTATAATTAGAACTGGCAATTTTCAGCTGGGGGAATTTAGGACCAAGAAAAAACGACTGACACACCATGGGTATAGGCAAAGTTTTTGCTGCCTTGATATTTCATAGTCTCTCAAGTACTGCTAACTTTCCTTCTCTCCTGATTCATTGTTTTCAGATAAATTTCTCCATGAGGTCTAGTTAATCACCAAGAAACTTGGTGTTATTTGACGTCAACAAACTTCCTATTAGGTTTAGGTTAAATGGATTTTTCCAAGTGAACACATTAGTGTTTGAGATACTGTTTATCAGCCTCCACATAAAACCCCAAGAGACATTCAGAGTCAGCAGGCTTAGGAATCATGTGGGATACTGTGATTCTGAGTGCCCACCCCCATCCTCACCAAGGGAATAAGGTGCTAGAAGAGCTGCTCCATAACTGGTCCATTGCTCATTCCCCAGATGATTCCAGGTGCATATTAACAGTTTAACTTTGTTAAGAAGGTGTCAGCCTTGCATCATTTGCATTCCGTTACCCACAATGCTTTTTAATTTAGTGCCTGCTTTGAAAAGCAAATGATGACATTCTGCTGGGAAGATTTCAGCCCGTGTGTGCTCTTTATAAAGTAAGGAAGTGGAATAATTATCACTGATAAGGAGGAAAGAGAATGTTTTTCACATTTGGTGTTTTAGAGAATGTGGTGTGTGTGTGTGTGTGTGTGTTGTCTGTGTGTGTGTTGTCTGTGTGTACTGGGAGGTTGCATTGGGGAGAAGAGATGGAAGATGGGGAAATAGTGATTCTGGTTCCCTGTACTAGTAAGAGTGAACCAAGAGTTGTCAGTAATTCTGAAAATCCTTCTAAGTAGGAGGAAATCCAGTTTATTGTTAAAAATGATCAAGCAGACTTGTGTTGAGTGTGTGCTAAGGTACATGTCATCAGAATCCTGGGTAAAGCAAGATTAGATCATGAAACAAGAGGCTTAGACTCAAGGGTTGAAATTTACTTGGTCTCATGAATGGTCCAAAGATAAGATGGGGGAGGAAAGCAGGTGAAGAAAACCAGATAGAATGATAAAACACAAGTCTCTTCTCCCCTCCCCTCTTTCCCTTTTAATTTGAAGTCAAATTTTATTTTATATCCAAGACTAACACCTTTTAATTATATTAGACAGTTTAAAAGAAACCTCAAGCATGCTACAACTTACTTTTTTTTTTTTTTCTGTTTGATCTACCACAACAAATGATCAACAGAATCCTATTATTTCTTCCTCCAGTACATATTTTATATTAAATAAAGTCAAATATCAGAGTGTATTGGAAAGAGATATAGAAATGAATAAAATAAATAAAGGGAGGGTTTTTTTTTTAATTTTGGGAACTTAAATTGTAGTAAATAAGCTAGGACAGATATAAAACTAGTATAATAGAAGTAGGAGTTAACAAGCTGTATGTATTCTACATACAATATCCTTCATGGATTAATAGCAATATTTACTTTTTTCTGTCCATCAGAATGGAACTCTAGGAAGATAGGGCTTGTCTTTTGTTTTGTTCACTGTTGTGTACCCAGTTCCTTGAATAGTTCCAGGCATATAGTAGATGCTCATTAAATACTGAATGGATAGATGAATGGTAGTGTTCACATCTTTTATCATCATTTATTCCCTTCTCCTCTCTTTTGAAAAATTACAGTGGACTCCACCTGCTCCTTTACCATAAACTCCTTCACTCACTCTACCATACTCTATGGGAACTTCTTGCAGCAGGGATGACACACTGCTGTCAAATCCACTTTTTCCCTTTATGTCCTCACTGCATTTTCTGCTTTGCATCAAGTGCAGTGGCTCATTGCTTCCTCTACTTTTACACTCTCCTCTTCCTTTACTTTTCTCCCACACTTTACTTTTTTTGCATCTCCTCTGGCTTTCCTCCTATGAGTCTGAGTTGTCAGTAATATCCATTCATTTGGTCCTCTTTTTTTAGTTTTTAAATAAGAATTTAGATATTTAAGGTATACATGATGATTTAATATACATAACACACTGAAATGATTACTACAGTCAACTAACTAACATAACATCTCCCACAGATTTCAGGTACTCTTATCTTTATACACACACACATCATTTGGTCTTTTTTTTGGGGGGGGGCGTGCTGAGCTGGGCGGCTTGTGGGATCTTAGTTCTCTGACCAGGGATTGAACCCAGGCCCTTGGCTGTGAGAGCACAGAGTCTTAACGACTTGGCCTCCAGGGATTTCCCTGGTCGTCTTCATCTGCTAGTTTTTATAGTTCTTTAGCTGCCTTTTCTTTTCTTTTTCTGTCTATTCCTCTGAGGTGATCACATCAAGCTCCATGACTTGGATTATGATCTCCATGCTTAAAAAAAAAAAAGAAAACCTTTAAGGAAGTGAGTGTAGAAAGAAAAGTAACCCCAGACTGAGTCCTGGGTTGCTCCATCTTTTAAAAGGCAGGCAGATGAGGAGAAATTACCAAATAACAGTGAGAATTTGTGGCCAGAGGTGTTGGAGGAAAATCAGGTGGTTTTAGTGTCCTAGAAGCCAAGAGAAGTAAGCATTTTAAGGAGAAACATTGAAAGGCATTTACCAACTGAGTGACAGTGGATTGATGTGCAGTGTTCTGGTAAGTTCACACTAGTGTAAGTGGTAATAGCATTTTTGTTTCATTTGTTATTTTTTTTAAATGCATAGATAAATGGATAGATAGATATCCATTAAACAAGGGTTTGGGTAAACCTGATGTGAATACTGGTTCTGCCTTCTATGAATATCGCATGGCTGTAAGAACTTGGACTCTGAAGTTAGATGGCCTGACTTTGGCTTTTTTTATCAGCAGATCATATGATTTTAGATGAGTACACTGCTTAAGTCTCAGTTCCCTTATTCATAAAATGGGAATACTAATAGTACCTATTTCATTAGGTTGCTCTAAGGATTAAATAAGAAAACATATTTAAACAACTGAGAATCTGAGTACCACAGAGTAAGCACTCAGTGACTACTGTTCCATGAGCTTGTGTTTCCTTGTCTGTTGAATGGGCATCATGCATAGTTCCAAACTCATAGAATTATTGTGAAAATCAAACTAGACTATCCATGTAAAGTATTTTGTGCACAGTAAGCTCTCCGTACATGTTGATGGAATCACTGTTGAATATGTTCATCGTTTGGTGTGAATTAAATGACCCAGCCACCCAGTTTATCCCTCACTTGAGCACTGCTAGTGGTTATGGGGATGGAAGCATTACACAGCTTTAAATTGTTTTATTCTAAGTCATATATTGTTTAATTCATACTCATAAAGTGCTGTTGGTTGAAGACAGGAAGCATAAGGGTCACTGATGCGCATGCAGTTTCACAGGATTTTAAAGATGCATTCATCTGCTCAAAATTCCCATAGAGCACATCAAGGTGTTTCTAGTGCTTTGAAAACCAATGTTTAAAAGAGAAAATTTAGTGATGATTAAATCCAATTTGACTTTCATATTGGGGGAATAAACAGAATCCTCACGAACAACATGTTATATGTGAAGTGCTTTCAATTGGAATACTGAAACCACCTCTTTTAGCTCATCTTTTGGAAACAAATTTTAAAATAAATAAATAAATTGTTTTTTAAGTGGGAAATGCAATAATTCCATACATTAGGTCTGAAAATCAATGTTTAATTTCATGGCTTCATTTCAATCTAAAATCAAATATTAAGTAACCCATGTCAGTTATTAAATGGGACAGTAAAATTTGTCTATATGGTTTATGAGTATTCATGGAGGCTATGATAAATTAACTTTATATTATAGTATATCATACATCATTGGTCAAATATAAAATGCTGTTTTTACCTCAATCCACTTTTTATTGCCACAACAAAAAAGTACAAAATATTTTGAAAAATCTTGAGTTTTTACAGAATTGTATATGATTATGAAATGAGTGCCTGAGGGGTAAAAGCTCTATTTAATCCATAATTGTAGAGGAAGGACTCAGATTCTTAGAACTGAGACGTTAACTTGGGGGAAATTTTAGAGTATAAATATTATGAGTTTGATTATAGCACTTAATTATGAAAATCACCGCTAAAACTCTCCCTCCACCGCATGCTCATCTCCCAGATAATATCCTCTTCAGGGAAACCTGAAGTTTGTTATGTGCAACTTACTATTACATGTTATTAATCACAGTTCCTTACGGCTCATTTATTCTTTAGTAAAGGGTCTTAAAACTTTAACATGTGGTTCACATATTCAGTTAACACACTTACCACCTTCCCTACCAGGCATCCCCAAACCTTGCTTTTCTCCTCTGGACAAACACATCTCAATGTGTGTTCCAAAAGTTTCTGGTATATTTTGTTACAATCTGTTTTGAGGATTTCACAAAATAAGCACATTCGGTGGAATATGCATTTCAACTAGTCCCAATTCAAATCCAGCACTTGCACTAATTTGTTGTGAGACATGAGAAAAACCTACTTAATTGACTTGACTTATCTTAACCTCAGTCACTTGATCTATAAAATTATATATTTTCCTGCAGAGAGAAAAAAGATTAAGAGTGGAAAATGTAGTGAGGGGGATAAATGAGTAGACACAAAAGAGAAGGACCTAGCATGCAACAATGAGAATAATGCACCATGAAGCAAGGAATGTAGTTAACTTAATTATCTGTCCTTGAGCTTTAAATCTCTCCATCTGTCCATCTCTCTAGCTTTGCTAACTATCTTCTAGAGCCTAGAAGGGTAATTCTAACAGGTAGGTACATAACATATGGGAGTTCCTTTTTCTCCTTCCCCAGCTCCATCTTTCTACTTGCAACACCAAATCACCTGTACATCTGTGCACACCACTGTAATAAGGAACAATGATTCACTCCCACCAATGAATTAAAAAATGAGAATAAAAATTAATACACATGTACAGCAAGTTATCATTTTCTAAATTGTGTATGGAAATGATTCCTTCTTTATAAGTTGGCAGTATCCCTAAAATTATTACGTCCCACTTAAGCAAAGAGGAAAGACTAGGTTTTCATGAAATCACATAACTCTGCTCTTTTTTACTACCTGCTCTGTATGGAGGAATCATTAAACAAAACGTGGGCATGTGCGCGCACACACGCACACACACACACACCACACCCCTCGTAAGCTCTGAACATAATACGTTGTAAAAATGTAATAGGATGTTACGTGCCTTCCTCCAGTAACTTTTTCAAAATTTGGAAAAGATGCAAAGTCAAATGGATAGAATTTATAGGAACCTCACTAAAGAAAAGATAGTCCCAAGAGGTCAATGAAAATCTCTTTTCTGGACTTTTTGTATAAAATGTTGAAGCAATATTGAATAAGAAAATAAGAAGTGGGCTTCCCTGGTGGCACAGTGGTTGAGAGTCCGCCTGCCGATGCAGGGGACGCGGGTTCGTGCCCCGGTCCGGGAAGATCCCACATGCCGCGGAGCGGCTAGGCCCGTGAGTCATGGCTGCTGAGCCTGCGCATCCGGAGCCTGTGCTCTGCGCGCGGGAGAGGCCACAACAGTGAGAGGCCCGCGTACGGCAAAAAAAAAAAATAAAAAATAAAAAAAGAAAAGAAAAGAAAAGAAGAAGCGTGTCAAATTTCTTTCACAACAGAAAAATATTACCTGAAAGAATATCATGAGTTCCTCTGAGAATTTTCCTGGAAGTAGAAGTCAAAATTGAGTTTTCTTTTTTAATGGAAATGAAGAGCTAGAAAAGTGTGATCAACTTTAAAGGGTCATACGTGATGAGACCATGAATGATTGTTCCTTTAGAAACTGAAGTTGGGGGCTTCCCTGGTGGTGCAGTGGTTGAGAGTCCGCCTGCGGGTGCAGGGGACACAGGTTCGTGCCCCGGTCCGGGAAGATCCCACATGCCGCGCACAGAGCGGCTGGGCCCGTGAGCCATGGCCGCTGAGCCTGCGCGTCCGGAGCCTGTGCTCCGCAACGGAAGAGGCCCACGTACCGCAAAAAAAAAAAAAAAAAGAAAAAAGAAACTGAAGTTGGATGAGGAGGGTTAATAGACAGAGATAGGAAGCATTGTTCTGACATAGACCACAATCCCTCTAGCCACTCGTGTTCAAAACTTCGACATTCCATTTATTTTGTCCCCTTTCTTCATTTTCCTTCTCTGGTTAGTGGCTACATCCGGCCAATTTCCATTCTTAATATTTTCCATGCCAGTTCTTTCAATGTCATGGGCACAAACACACACAGGCTACTATGGACTGAATTGTGTCCCTCCAAAATTCATATGTTGAAGCCCTATTCCCCAATGTGATTTTATTTGGAGATAGGGACTTTATGAAAGTAATTAAGGCATAGGATTTGTGTCCTTATAAGAAGAGACACCAGAGAGCTTGTTCTCTCTCTCACACACATGCACTTAGGAAAGGCAACGTGAGGACACAGTAAGAAAGAAGATGTCTACAAACCAGAAAGAGAGCCCTCAACAGAAGCTGAATGCTGTCGCACCTTGATCTTGAACTTTCCTGCCTCCAGAACTGTGAGAAAATAAATTTCTGTTGCTTAAGCCATTTAGTCTATGGTATTTGTTATGGCATCCCAAAGTAAGATATAGACTAATTACAGTATTCCAGAATCAGTGCTACTATACCTTGTCCCAGGTTTAAATAAATCCTCACAAAAACCTTATGAATGAGGTTTTATACAGATGAGCACTTCAATTTTCTAAGAGGTTAAATTAGTTTCCCCAGTACACGGAGCTAAAGATGACAGCAAACGATTAGAGCCCTGTTTTATTTTAAAAGTGTGTTTCTTCCATGCTAGTACCAATATCATTACCGTAAGCCAGGCCTTCCTTGTTTAGGTTTCCAGCATCTCCCAGAGCTATCCAGCACTTGTGCTAATTTTGTATACTTATCAAGTCAAAGGCATCTATTTTGTTATTTCACCTTCAGCTCATTTAATGCACCTCTAAGAGTTGCCAAGACAGGCCCCAAATCCTTAACCTGTCTTCTCAGGTGTGTTCAAAATCTGAGCCTGCTAAATTAAAATGTATCACTGCTTTCAAGCTCATGTGTCCAATCTCTGATTCACCATACTATACTGGAATACACCGCATTCAGCTTTGTCTTTATGATCTTATTATCTGTGGCATTCCCTCTCCTGGAAAACAGTTTCCTCTCCCAAATACATACAAAAATTCTACTCATCATTTGAGGCTAAACTCAATCCAACTACTTGTATACATTTTTCTATGTCAGTCTATATTATCCCCCTGCTTGGAACTCTTCTAGTTTGTGTGTGTGTGTGTGTTGTGTGTGTGTGTGTGTGTGTGTGTGTGTACTTTGCCATTTTTTTTTTTTTTTTTTACTATTTGGTTATGTATTCTTCCATTGTTGTCTATGAGAATTTTTTTCAAAAAAAAAAAGAAACAAGGAGTAGTTACTGATCAGTTACTATATGATCTAGGCTTTGCAAAAACTAAAATGGCATTGCATAAGAATATACTCTATTCTTCCTCTGTAGTGTATTTCATAACTAAGCCCAGTGCTCCAAAGATACTCAACAAATAGTAGATCGATTGATTGAATGAGTGATGGTATTACTGCTATGTGCTCCAAAACTCAAAGAATATCCAACACAATCTCATCTTTGCTCACCAATAATACTGAAAAGGGATCACGAATGGAGTGGCTGTTTAATACACAGAAAGACAGCATGGTGTGATGGAAGCTGTATGGACTTTGTACAGAACTGAGTTTGAATCTGAGCTGGAACCCTGTCTCCATCCACTTCCTTATTTTATTACTAAGGAAATTACTTAACTTTTCTCAGCCGTACTTTCCTTGTTTAAAGCCCCCATCACAGAAGCCGGCTCATAATTAAAAACGGTGGAATCGGGCTTCCCTGGTGGCGCAGTGCTTGAGAGTCCGCCTGCCGGTGCAGGAGACGCGGGTTCG
>NW_006770132.1:507042-527754 GCF_000442215.2 Lipotes vexillifer
CTCTTTCTATGCCTATTGCTGCTTCAACTTTACCCTGCTTCAGAGATGAGCAATATGTATAAGTAGGTCTAAAACATAGCCAGATTCCTGGACTGGCTTTGAATGGGGGCAAAGGGAAACATTTAGAGGAGCGTACTATAGCAAAGTTATTAGTAAAGAGAAATAGTTATGTACAGTCACATTTCATCATAGTCATCTTCCCTTGCAGGAAGCAATATGTTTGCTCAACTTAAAAAGAAAACATGGAACAGTCAATCCTACAGATGCATTACAATGCTCTAGAAAGGATATAATAAGACAAAACACCTTGTATCATGGATTGCCTCTTGGGGGAATGCACCTGATTAGAGAATCCATCATTTCACTTAGCAACACCTGTTACATCTGTTTTAGAAGTAAATTATAAGATATAATGAATAATTATAAAATTGAAAATAACATCCCATTATTTTCAATAAAGAATGAATGACTGTGGACCAATGTAATTCTGTTATTTCTAATGGAAGGATAGTTTGAGCTGATGCTTAAGGCTCTGCTCAGCATTACATTTGGAAAAGTGCAATTTAATTGGTATGAGGCAGTATGGGTGTGGAAAATAAGTCATGTCAAACACAGTTGATTACTTTTTTAAATTAAATTGCTATTGGACTAGATAGAAGAGAAAACAAGTAAATTCAATACGACTGGATTTTTTAAAAAGCCACCTGACAACATTCTTTTTTAGTGTTAAACACATAGATTAGTTTCAGGTAGGTTTATGAGTAAATAGTGAAGTGGTGATGGACATCGGCTGCTGGGGTTGAAGATCTAGAAAGAAACATAGCTGTGCTTTGGAACGGTTGGAAAAGTACAAAATACCAGAAGTGGAGGGCTTTAGAGGCAGACAGATTTGAGGTCAAATATTGGCACTACTGATTACTGGCTTTATGATAAGTCACAACCTTTCTGAACTTCAATTTTCTCACCTATAAAAATAAATCTTAATAGTTACCTTCCAGGGTCTGTTGAGAAGAGCAAATTTGAGGTTTTTAAAGTGTGCAGCTCAGGGCCTGGCATGTAGCAGGTGTTCATGTGATATTTCCCACCTACTTCTAGACTCGTTATGCCACAATGGCTTCCCCTAATCACACAGAACTCTAAGAAATTTAGGGAGAGGACTGCTTCAAGATTCAGTCAAGACTCTGGGTAATATTAAGGTCCAAGCTCTATTGTGTCCTTGATATCTTGATACCTTATATATGTTTTAACTATTTCCCTCTCTGATCAGTACTGTAAAGCCCAGCTTAGTTCTTTGGAAATAAGAAGCTTGAGAAACTTGAAAATCTTTGCAAAAATTCTAAGATAAAAGCTTCAACAAAATCAGTGAAAGCCTTTTAGGAAAGGCCTTCTTAGTACTTTATGCTCCATGGTGGGGTGTGACAAGAAGCCCCATGTATCCACCAAGCCACTCTCTTCTGTTAATAATTCTCTGCATAGTCTACATACTATCGGAGGCTTTTCTCAGTTACTTCCTCTGTGTTCCTGCTTATTCATTGCCTCCTCTCCCAGGAATGTAGGTAGGGCATATGAAATAACATGTTTTTCCTATCCTGTTTATTGCTCTGTTCTGTGAGTCGTAAACCCCTCGAGTTGCTAGTTCTGTTAGAGTTGCTAATCTACCATAGGCACCCAAATAAATATTTTTTTAATGAATTAATAGTTGGTCTAAAAAAAATGGTTCTGAAGAACCTAGGGGCAGGACAGGAATAAAGACACAGATGTAGAGAATGGACTTGAGGACATGGGGAGGGGGAAGGGTAAGCTGGGACGAAGTGAGAGAGTGGCATGGACATATATACACTACCAAATGTAAAATAGATAGCTAGTGGGAAGCAGCCACATAGCACAGGGAGATCAGCTCAGTGCTTTGTGACCACCTAGAGGGGTGGGATAGGGAGGGTGGGAGGGAGAGAGATGCAAGAGGGAGGAGATATGGGGATGTATGTACACATATAGCTGATTCACTTTGTTATACAGCAGAATCTAGCACAATAATGTAAAGGAATTATACTCCAATAAAGATGTTAAAAAAATAAAATTAAAAATAAAAAAAAAATTAATAGTTGATGGCAAGGACAGGAGTCGGCAAACTATGGCCCACCAGTCAAGTCCAGCCTGCCACCTGCTTTGAACAGCCTACAAAAAACACAGCTATACTTATCGCTTATATGTTTCCTATGTCTGCTTTTATGCTGTAGTGGCAGAATGTGTGTCCGGGTGACCTACAAAGTCTAAATAGTTAATGTCTGGAATTTTACAGAAAAAGATTGCCCACACCTGGTTTAGAAGATGGGAATCAACAATGTGATATCATCATCATCAACGTCGTCCTCATCGTAGCTCTCAAAAATGTTTTAATTGGACTAGACATTTTAGGTGCCATTATTTGGTCTCTTAACAGCATTTGCAAGGTGGGTCTTATTTCCTCTATCTTGCACATGAGGAAACTGGCACTCAGAGAAGTCACAGCTGAGGATATGGAGCTCAACAGTGTCTGAGCTCAGACTCACCCCTCCCCAACCTCAACCTGTCTGACTCCAAAGCCTTTGATCTTTATACTATACTAAGCTACTCATATTTTTACCACAGGCATTTTAAGTGACCATGAGAAGTCATTTAAATTCTCAATGTCTCCATTTCCTTTTCTTTCATGGGTTTTGGGTCGAAATGATTTTTTAAAAACCACCAAACAAACAAAAAAAATAAACAAAAGTTTCTGAGCCTTGTTTTATAAGTTTGGTTGCCATGAATTGTCACTTTCTCTTCATTATATTTCTTTCTTGGTTTGCTTGTTTTTAATGGAAGGGATTACAGAGGTGACGTGCATTATTTTTTACACTCACTGCTGGCATTGAAATAGAGGAAATGTTAAGAAACCAAGATAGAACCATTTCACAGGATAAACTCTGAGGGATTAGGCAAATGGGCTTCAAAGTGGAATATGAAATTTAATGTGACTAAGTGATGCACTTGGGTAGAAATAATGCCCAGGCTAAGTACAGTTTAAATGGCGCTTAATTCGTTAATATGGCAGAGAAAAAAGATCCATGTGTACTCAGAGAATGAGCATTTGTATTCTGGGTTCAGTGTGCAGCAGAGATGGAGGGAGCTAATGTGCTGTCAGCTGGTGTGTAGAGGGCCACTCTATTAGTCCTGGGATGCCAGGCCTTTTGTAAAGTGCTGAGTAGAACACACCAAAGCATCTGGTCTAATTCTAGACTCATTAGGTAACAAAAGAGATGAGAAGTCTATTTCCAGGAACTAGAAATGACTGCCAAGATTTTGAAGACTCTTTGGTAGTGAAGAGGGCCAGTGCAAGGGCCAGAGCTGAAGCTGAGCCTCCTGGACGAAAGCCCCAAAGATCCAGTGGGATGGGGCCTCCTGCCCCCTTCAGCTCCTTCCATGCTGCAGCCCTGCACTCATCACATGAGTTCAGTCACATTTGCAGGATTCTAACAGATACTACCCTCCAGTGTAATAATGCTGTGTATTATAGCCCATCATACAGACAGAACAATTATGCTTGCGTTTCTGTGTGTCCATTAGAAAGCAGCTTGTTGAGGTCGCGGGGTCTCTATCTCATTTACTTGTGCATTACTGGACCCTACACTTCCCCTCCTGCTACACAGTCTTATTTTTGCCCTCTGCTTTCTCCTTTTCTTTCTCTTTGGGAGGGAGGGAGGCTAAGTATAGCTACATCATTAATTATGAAAGAGATTGCAGAAGGGCAAAGACAGAAAATTCAGGCAGCATGTTGATAGAGAGTTTTTATTGGGGAAAATGTTGGGGGAAGAGCAGAAGAGAACACTGGGATGAGAGAAAAGTGTATGTGATGAAGGATTGTGGTGGATTATGAATGGGGCTTTCCTAATTTCTAAAGTATATAAACACAGAGGTTAAGTTGCGTTTTACTTAATTATGACTATTGAAATGCATTTCTTTAAGCGTCATCCCACTCCGGGTCTGGACTGGATGGATGATTAGAATTATAAGCATTACCTTGGTATCCTTCGTGCCCCGTAATGTGCTAGACAAGTTGTGGAGATTAAAGAATGTCTTGAATAAACAAATGAATGAGGGAGAGGGAAGTGATGACAGCTGCAGAGTGATCTGATAGGAGATAGAACTGTGCTCCAGTACTCTTCAGTGTGTTTCAGGTCAACATAATAAATTAGTTATGGACACTTAAAGCACCTTCAGAGTATATATAGCTCACCAGGACATGATCCGGAAGCTCATTCAGCCCTAGACATGAAAGAGCTACAAAGTACACACAGATTACTGGAGAGTTTCCTAATTAATTAGCCCGCATTCAGCATGCCCTTGTTAGAGCAAATTATGCAATGTATATATACACTGTGTCTCTCCTCTAGCACACACACAAAAGCTGGAGGCATGGGCAACAGGAGAGAAGAATAACCTATGCCAGTAGCTGGGTTTTTACTCTTTCTAGTCACAGAATTTATACTGAACACCGGTTAGAAGGCATAGGAGTTCTAAATATTGCTGTGAATCCCTCAGAGGCACATAGAGGGTTGGGGGAGGGGTGTATGCCAACATCGTATTAATTATGAGACAACAATAGGGGGCCCAGTAAATACAACACATGTGCCATTGAGTTTCAGAGGAGAGTAAAGACATGTTTCACTGGTGACAGGGATAAAGGAGTTCAAGACTTAGGCGATATTTGAATCAGACCCTGAAGTGTAGTTGAACGTCAGTTGGCTGAAATGAGGGGGGGAAAGAAGCAGTGTGAGCAGAAGACAGGATGGGAAGCACAGCATAGATTCCGACCCATGATACAAGTAAGTTATATGTGGGGAATTAGACTAGAAGAGAAATGTTTAAGCTCTGGGGAATGTGGGGCAAAGGCTGCCTTATGAAAGTCATCAGTGGGTATAGATAACCAGGGGCCTGAGAGTTAATACCAATAGTGGATCTACATTGGTGTGAGATAGTAGGGATTGGCAGGGTCTGTAAAGAAGCTGAAACTACTAAGATTCAAGTGTTGAAAAAACCATAGTGTACAGACCCTGAATACAAACAATGTACTGAGTTATATGGCATGCTTATCAACTTCTGCTTTACATAGCAGAGCACAGTGTCTCCATTAATACGTGAGAGAGTCATGGCCACAAGATAATACTCGGAGGAGCCGGGGCTAGATATCTGGCTTTCTGATCCACTGGTCAGTGCTAGATGCAAGTTCTGGAAAATGCATTTGTGCTTTAGCAACAAGAAAGCCAGGGCTAATTTTGGCTGCATTATAGAGTTGGGTTCCCAGCATGGAACACTTAGAGGAGAGTAGGTATTGAGTCTAAACCTCAGTGCTGGTTACTTAATTTGTTTGACCTTGAGCAGGTTAGCACACTTCTGTGAGGATCACCTCCTCCATCTATATCAAGAAGACAGTTACAACCAAAGCATGATGAAGCTTTAACTTAGGATCATGCATAAACATGTGTAGTGCTAGGCTCAATAGCAGGTACTCAGAATTGGTGCGTACTACACACTGTTATGATCACTAGATGCACCATGTTTAGTGGCAGTTAATTGGTGACAGGGTGCAACAGTGAATGGTGGGAATGTGGTTTTTCTCATTGGTCAGTTGCCCATGGGGCACTTTTACTTTCCATGCTTTGGCACAAATTAAAAATGTACTTGGAGAAAAGGGATATAAAAGTGTAGACCATGTTTTCCCTCCCTTCTAGGTTGTGTTGGGTCAAAGAGAAGGAAGAGAAAGAGTCAAGCAGGAGGACTTGGAATGATGGGGACGCTAATGATAATGACACTAAATCAAAAGGTGCAGCTCAGTGCTTTGTGACCACTTAGAGGGGTGGGATAGGGAGGGTGGGAGGAAGGGAGACGCAAAAGGGAAGAGATACGGGAACATATGTATATGTATAACTGATCCACTTTGTTATAAAGCAGAAACTAACACATCATTGTAAAGCAATTATACTCCAATAAAGATGTAAAAAAAAAAAAACACATAAACTGAAAGAGAAAATAAAAAGATGTTAAAAAAAAAAAAGGTGCAACCTTGATGAAACAATGGCCTGAGAGGGAGTGTGATTGCACTATTCAAATATTTACCAAACGAAAACATAGGGAAGTGTGAGACATCCTGCCGTAATCAGGGACCTTCCACACCACAGTGGGGATGCTGAGATTAAGACTTAAGAAGACGCTCGTGGCATTGAGACTAGCTGAACTTGTGAATTCAGAAGTGTCAGCTGAGGTGTCAAGCAGTCACACGTGGACTGGCAGAGACATTGTCACTCTGCAGGAGGTACCTTGGGAAGGAGATGTCACTTTAAAAAATGTTTTGAATTTCAGTTTAGTTCCCATGTGTTAAGGCCCCCAAAATAGACTCTCCAGTAAGCAGAAGGGTCTTTATTGGATAAGAGAAAAGCATGGGGCTAGTACTTCCCAGGACCCTATTTTCATTTCTCATCACAAACTAGCTGTCTTTAGATTCATTGTCTCTCCATACTAAACTATAAAGAAAGAGAGCTGAGTGCAACTGAAACTGGAAAATATATAAAAAAAGAATTTAATAATACAGTGGGATATTTTCCATGGGACAGGAGCTTGATTCTGATTTCCCAGTTTGAGACACTAAGGAGCCATGGGTTGATATGCTTGGAGAATCATTGAACACTAAGCTGCAAAGACCGCACAGATGATCAGGTCTAAACACTTACTGTATAAATGAAAGAACCAAGGTCCAGAGAGGTTCAGTGACCTGCCCAAGGTTATCTAGTGAGTTTCCTGTGTAACATCAGAACAGGTGCACTTAGGATGAGAATACCTGGATTTAGACTTAGCTCCTACACAGGCTTACTCTGTACTCATAAGCAAAACGTTTGTAATAGGCAAATTCCTCACTTTCCATGTATGAAAATGGAATACAGGGAGATTTTGTTTAGACTTGACTTCAGAAACCTGCACTGAACCTCGACAAAATGTACTGTGTTCTTGGTTCTAAACTCATTGTATAAAGGCAAGGAGATGTCCTTTTCCTTTCTGGGAGACCTCAGTTGGGCAAGTTTGTCAGGGTCTGACAGAGTCATTGAACTGGGAAGGATGTGCCTCTTTTACAGATGTGATAAGTGTCCTGAAAAATTAAGTAAATACAGCACAGTTACATAGGAAATAAATGGTGCTGAAGGACCGGGGTCCTTAGCTTCTTGCTGTAGGGCTTTTCTCATTTTCTCATGTGACATCATCTAAGTATATACAAACCAGAGTTGACACAATTGGCTCTTCTCCTTTTGTATGAGGAGCTGCACTTCTAAAGCAATTCCAACTTGCAACAAGCTTCTTGCTGGTGGCTTATCTACAACTGCCGAGAGTTATAGGAGGTACATTCAGGGCCTCAGCCAGACACATGGCCCTACAAGCACTGGCACAGCTATCTTCTCACCTCTAGCCTCGTTTCAGCCTCTTTTCCTGTTGAGCCTTAAGGAAGTTAAAGACAAAAACCTTGCCTTTATTTAAAATTTTGACACTATGATCATTATGAAGTTTTTGCATTAATTTTGATTTTTAAAAATACTGCATTAAAATATTATTTACCTTGATTACTGAGGTTTTCTTACACCTCCTTAAGTTTTGCACCTGGGATTTTAGATTGGATAGAATTCCATCCTTCCCTTGACTTTCTGTAGCCTTTGGGTTCACTGTGTCAAAATTAAGATAAAAATGGATAGATTTCACCCATTTTCCAGAGGACTCTAACCTACACATTCAGATTCTGATTGCATTAAGAAATAGACATATGCAGTCATAGAATGTAGTTCCATGCAGGAGAAGTGTTGTGTGTTTTGTTCTCTGATATATCCACAAAGCTTAGCATAACACTTAGCAAAATGTAGGAGCTCAATTAATATTTGTTGATCAGATAAGTAAATTCAGTAACACTCTATTGTTCTCAGTGTTTATAATCTGCTAACATTTTGTCTAAGTTCCCTCCAACAGAGTCTTACAGGACCATAACCAAGTTCTAGTAGTTCCTTGAGACTTGGTCTCTCTGTATTGGCTGGCCACTTAGAGGATTCTAAGCAGATAATAAGGATGATGGTGATTGTAAAACAGTTCACCAGTAATGCTAGATTTTAACTACAGAGTAGCTCAGAAGCTACCATTTGCTCATTTGGTAGCCTTAGCCAGGTTTCCCCATGTTTCTGGACATAAAATTCGTCATATGGCAATAATAAAAAGTTATCACAAACAGTTTGGTAAGGATTAAGAAAGAATACATGGAAGTGAGTTTTATAAGTGGTAAAGATAATGTAAATTTAAGAATGTATGATTACTAATTCCTTGCAGAAGCAAAAATCTTTGGATTTGTACTTGTATATAAACAAAATTGTACTTATATACCAACAAACAGAGAAAAGGCATGATTATATATGCCCCAAATTGTTGAATTATGCTTCTGGCCTTTCTGGACGGATACTAGGCTCAGCTGGGTTTTTCTTTTCTACAACTAACTGACCTAGAAAGAAGATTCATGTGCCCAAGGAATCATTTCATGGGTGGGGATATTGGGGCACTGTCCGGTTCTCTCACTCTGATATTCACATTCAGCTTTCTCAGATCCTAAGACTGGAGATTTCCCCTCCATTACTGAAAGCATCGAATGCCACCAGGGATCCCCAAATCATGCTTTGATCTTTCTGCCTCTTACATTATCACCAGCAATAAATATTCTGCAACGAGATTTGAGCTGACAGTTCAGGTGATTGATTTACCAAGCAGCAAAGTCTCCAGCTTGGTTCTTCTGGGTTTCTATCAGATCCTGCAGGGCTAACAGGAAGGAAATCATGTTGGTTTTCTTTCCACCTTCTGCCATGCTGGCAGATGAAACTTGAAAGCAAGCAAGAAGCAAAGAGATAGAGGAGGAAGTAATCAATGTCACATAACGCCCCCCCCCACCCCGCACCCAAACTGATTTTGGGGTTGCAGGGTAAATCACTGGCCTGAGGCAACCTAGAGGTTTTCTGGATGCTTTTGAAATAAGGGTTGCTTGTGGGTAAGGCAGCAGGTTTAGAAGTCTGGAACCTGGGAATCTTGGGGAGCAGGAGGCTTAGAAATGTGTTCAGGGCACTGGCTTAGTCATTGGAACTGAATAAGGAAAAATCCCAGCCTATGACCATCTTATTTCCAGGTCATTCTTCCCTCCCACATTTACAGAAGTGGCATTTCTCCAGGGCATTGGTTGGCAGCCACTCTGCTTGCCTGGTCATCATATGAAGATGAAGAGAGGAAGGTTTTGTATAATAGTCTTATGAGGTGGGTCTTATAATAATCCGCATTTTACAGATGCAACTACTGAGGCACAGCAAGGTTAATTGGCTTGTTCAAGACTATGCAGCCAGTAAATGGTAGAGTCAAGTTTTGGTTGCAGGCAATGGGGCTCCAGAGTCTATGCATTTAATCTAATTTCTTGAAATATATGTTTTGTGTGTGTGTGTGAGAGACAGAGAGAGCGAGAGAGAGAGAGAGAGAGAGAGAGAAAGAGAAAGAGAGAAGAGAGTTTATCCAGGTTTATAGCTGTTCTCAGTAAGAGGTTGGTCTGATAGAATCTACCCCATCAGAGCTGGAGATAGAAATTTCATATGATGTGATTTTCAAGCATCTTTAACTGTGTAGGTGCTATTGTCAGTACCTCTTTTTTGATCCTTGTTCTCCAGTATTCCTGTTCATGCTGTGAATTCCTCAATATTTCTTCTATGTATCCCTAAATCAGACTGATTTGGTTTCAGTTCCTTGCACTTAAAAATCATGATTGATGTAAATTATTATAGAGATTATGACAAGTAGTATTCTTTTGAAAACTACATTCTCAAATACAGGGTACGTGGCCAGGAGTTCATTTTTCTGCATTTTTGAGACAGTCGAGTGTAGTCCTTAGTAGAACAGACAGACTCTGAGGCTAGACTGCTTGGAATGGAGAACTGGGTTCCCGGATTTGCCGTGTATTAACTGTGTGCCTTAGGCAAGTCAGGGGCTGTATCTGTGTCAGTTTCCTCATCTTAACATAGAAAAATTACCTTTGAACAGTGTGGGAGTTAGGGGCACAGACTTTCCATGCAGCTTAAAATCCATATATCACTTACAGTTGCCTCTCCAAATACAGGGTTCCTCCATGTACGGAGTTCCTCTCTGTACACAGTTCCTTCTTATCCACAGATTCAGCCAACCTCGGATCGTGTAGTACTGTAGTATTTACTATTGAAGAAAAACAGCAAATAAATGGACCTGCACAGTTCCAACCATGTTGTTCAAAGGTCAACTGTATATCTCATATTGTTTTGTGAGCATTAGATGAGAAATTCAGTCACTGTTTAGAATACTGCCCTGACACATAGTAACTACAGTAAAAAATTAACTACTATTATTAAAATCCCAGGAATTTTTTTTTGGAAATATAACTAACGCATATTACCTGCTTGCTATGTAGAAGGCATGGTACTAATCATTCTATATGAGCTCACAACAGTCTTGAAGAGGGCTGTGTTAGCAAAATTTTATAGGTGAAGAAACTGATACTCAGAAAGGTCAAAGATCTCTTCTAGAATCTCACAATCAGAAATTGGCAAGTTTAGTACTTGGGTTTATCTGTATCTAATTGCAAGGCTCTTTATCCTCCATGTCTGTGAGATCTCATTTGGGAAGAAGAGAGGTCATTTGCATGGGGCACATGTATCTAGAGAATTCCCCATTCATACACTTACTGGTAATAAGAATAGGCACTCTTCACCATCTGTAGCTAAACTCCTTCCACTTACCCTAGGTCTGTGACATCTCCAGTGACCCCTTACATGGGTTGAGTTTGACCCCCTCTGATGTCATGGTAAGAAGGGGAGGTGATCTTCACTGAAGTCAAGCTAATTTATGCAAGACACTGCTCTAAGCAGTTTGCATATTGCTATTATTTTTTCATTTTTCAAATGCTTAGACTATAAGCAACCCCAGGACCTACATACAGTATATTCATTTTTGACCCAAGAAACTTAGCTTCTCAGAGGTTAAGAAACTTGCTCAAGGTCACACAGTTATCTAGAAGTATAGTTAGGATTGAAAACCAGGACTGTTTGACTCAAAATATGTATTTCTTATGTAACATGACCATGACCAAGTTTCCCCATGAAAAAAGATGACTGGAGTGGTAATAAAATCATAATTCAAGTTGTAGTGAGAAGTATGGCATAATGGGTTTCATGCAGTTTATGGCAGGGAGTGACAAGGAGATCTATAGTCGGAAAAGATGCAGAGACTCAGAACCATTGTAGGAAAAGAAGTGATGAGTAGATGATTTAGGCAAAGAGAGATGTGGACCATGTCTCAGGTCCACAAGGGGTGGGGGCTGAGGGATGGAAGGAAAGGTGTGTAAAAATAGACGCCTTGGGCTTCCCTGGTGGCGCAGTGGTTGAGAGTCCGCCTGCCGATGCAGGGGACGCGGGTTCGTGCCCCGGGCCAGGGGGATCCCACATGCCGCGGAGCGGCTGGGCCCGTAAGCCATGGCCGCTGAGCCTGTGCGTCCGGAGTCTGTGCTCCGCAGCGGGAGAGGCCACAGCAGTGAGAGGCCCGCGGGCTGCAAAAAAAAAAAAAATAGACGCCTTTGGTTCGCAGAAGTCACACCTTGATGCTGTCTGTCCCTCCTGCTCACAGACACAGCCAGCCTCTTCCCTGGCGAGGAGTCAATGTCACTATTGGTCTCTTTGCTTCCCCATCGCAACGAAGCAATGAAGTCACTTCAGGAAAAAAGGAGCAGAGACAGCACTGGCTCTCTCCATGATGGGGCTGACACTCCTTCCCACTGGCTGCTTCCTCTTACATGTTCCTCTGTAGGCAAACAAAAATGAGGACCAAAGAGCAAGACTTTCCTCCCATTCCTGGCATTGTCCCGTGGTGAGTGAGCTAATGAGGGCTGCACTCCTGGTGGGTGAGGCAAACACTCAGGGAAGGTAAAGAGAGCCCATAGCACCCCCGTCACAGGCTCAGGATGTGTCTCTATCCAGGTTTCCTTTTTCTTTTGTGCTCCTGCTTTCCTGTGTCTATAGTCATCACATTCAGTGTGAAGTCACGACATTGTTCCTTGGCTTATAAAGCTGTTTCACACACATGGCTTAAAAATATATATATATATATATATATATATTAATGCTACGTGGGCAAACTTAAAAGAAAAAAATATGTATATAATGAAATATATATTGAAAATACTTAGGACAATATATATTTTATATAATATATATCTCTCTGCCCCTTTTTATATTTCTCCATAAGGGAAAGTATAATTTTATTTCTAACTTCATGGGGTCTTCTGGCTCTCCTCACCAAGGCGGTATTTGGCATGCATCACTATCCAAGATGTGTCCCTGGCAACAGAATGCTATGAAATGGGGTTCTGAAATCAAATGAATTTGGTACTATGAGTTATGTAAGAAAAGCAAACATCACTACTGCAGACTTCCTCAGTGCCTTTAATGTACTAGAGTGCATTGTGAAGCTCCAAAAGGCAGAAGTTATAGGCAGATAATTTGACCATGAAGTCCCCCTACCCTACCTTTTATAATAATTTCCTACAGGATCAATCAAGATTAGTGTTCCTTGGGGAGGAGATATTAGGAGTCATAGTAACAGGTTAAAATCTTGGTGTGGGTATCAAAAGATCTAGGTTCAAATCCTACTAACTTGCTGTGTCATTTCTCATGAGTAACTTATCCACCCTTAGGATAATAGACTCACCATTGCACTTGGAAAGTGGTAGGAAATGGTGATTACCGTTATTATTTTTATCATTATCTCTTTCAAAACCCTAATGCACTTGGGATAAGGAAGGACAGAGACATAATGTTCAGTCCTTAAACTATTCATCTGTACAGCAGGATGCCCAGAGGGCTGGACACCGCAAAGGTTCTAGACACTGAGTTTATAAAGACCCGCCCCACCTGCAGCAGGGTGGTCTTATGAATAATTGAGCCCTGCTAGGAAGGGACAGGTTTATGGTTTTCTGATACTGTATGTGTTTGCAGCTGGCTAGTTCTGATAACACTCTTAAATAACCCCCTTCACCTTTAAGCCTGATATATTCACCTCCTGTTTACAGTTCCAGGAGTTCTATTGCTATAAAAATAACCCAGCTTTAAAAAGGCAATGGTATTTTTTTAAAGAGAATAAAAGTGCCCTGGCTAGAGCCTTAGTAATTTAGAGATGAGAAGCCCTGTCAGTGTGTTTCACTGTGGCCTAGATGGTCTTCTATCAGTGGAAAGCTGGGTAGTTTTATCCCTTTTGTTATAAAGTATAAAGAATAAAACTTCTGTCTGGATCATCCATATTTGGATCACCCTAGACCTTCCAGATGGGAGAGTTCATGCTGAATCTCATTAGCTGACTGACCATTAACTGGTCTGAGCTTCTACATATGCAAATTAAAGAGGTTATTGTATTATTAATGCAGCCTGCCACCCAGGAAGTTCTATGATTCTGTGCAAATGTGTTGCTAGGTATAATCCACACTATTGTTTTCTTTTACTTTGAGGATATGATGGAAGGAATAAGATTGGGGGTTCAGCTAACGTTCAGGCTGTGCCAAAATTATCCCTAATTTTTGAGGGCGTTGCTGTCTACCTAGGGATATAAGACTAAAATAGAAAGCAGAGTGTGTGAAGTTGAGTGGTTATTATGGAACACATATTACAAGTGATGGAAGGAATACGATTGGGGGTTCTGCTAACATTCAAGCTGAGCCAAAATTGTCCCTAATCTTTTAGGGGGTTGCTGTCTAACTGGGGACATAAGACTAAAATGGAAAATAATTAGTCAGTGTAAAGTTGAGTGGTAATTATAGAACACATATTACAGGTGCTTGTAGATTAGTAGAGAGATTGCATTAGTTCAGGAATGGCTTTATGGGGAGGTGGGTAGACGGATGGGTGAGTGTTGGATGTGTCAAGAAAAGGAAAGTATTCTGACAGGGCTCTTTAATTTGCAAGGAAAAAGGATTTGACTTAAGGTAGTGGAAAATATAGTTTTAATACAAGGGTAAGGTAATTTTGCAAATTCCAGTTAGCAGAGGAAATTCAACCAAATTTTAGGTGAATAGAAATTGAGAAATAAAATGGTTTAGGATCCAGAGGTGACACTCTCTCCAGACCTTAAAGGACTCTCAGAGGCCTGTTAAGAATGCCTGCTCAATCTCTTTCCTCTTGCAGGACAGAATGCTTGTTCTTTATCTTGCCTACAGCTCCACCCAAATGCAGCTTCTGCTTCCCATTGGCAAAGCTCCTTTCTGTGTGGGTAGAACCCTACATGTCCTTTGCCACTAGCCAGCCTATTGATTGTTTTCTCCAGAGTTAGGGGCCTATAATCGTCTAAGCCATGCGCAGGGATAGGGTCACATAATATATAGGACATTCTGTCCCAGGGGCTGGAGTCAGGACTGTTTATATTAGCAGGGAAGCATTCCCTAACAAGGAGGATAAGGGACACTGCTAATGCAAAATGCCATGCCAGGTTAAAGAAAAGGAGGGGCAGAAACATTGAGATTGGGAAGAGAATTGCCTAGTTAGAGTGGACAGTGGTCTAAGGCAAAACTAAAAAGGAAGAATTCAGCCAGAGGACACATGGCTTTGAAATTCAAGAAAATGATTCGAAAAAAAGTAAGCACTAAAGATATAAAAGAATAGGATAATGAATTGTTGACCGTGATGATGGGGGCAATGTTTAAGTCTTAAAGTGTGATAAAGCATCACAGTTCTGGGGCTTCCCTGGTGGCGCAGTGGTTGAGAGTCTGCCTGCCAATGCAGGGGATACGGGTTCCTGCCCTGGTCTGGGAAGATCCCACATGCCGCGGAGCGGCTGAGCCTGTGAGCCCGTGAGCCATGGCCGCTGAGCCTGCACATCCGGAGCCTGTGCTCTGCAATGGGAGAGGCCACAACAGTGAGAGGCCCGCATACCGCAAAAAAAAAAAAAAAAAAGACACACATGCACAAAAGAAAAGGCAAGCTAATATGGATACATAAGGAAAAGTCATTTAGAAGTTAAATATATATAGTTTTATTGTGAAAATAATTTTTTAGGACGATGCCATATCTTGTTTAAATATATCTTGAAGCTGTTAGCTGAGCCTAAGTCCCTGCTGGGAAATGAATGGAATGGGAAATTCAAGCCTAGTCTAAAAAAAATTCCAAAGACTAATGGTTTCCAGCCACCTTAGTTAAGGCAGGACTTCTTATTGACAGAGATACTTAGCTTTGGAAATAACAGTTGAAATAGAAATTGAGGACGCTAGCTGATGAGCCTGCTTTGCGTATTTATATATCCTGCCAGGTCTTTGCATTGAGCTTTCTGCCTAGGAATAAATGTGCTTTTATTGTTTGTCCCAGCCTCCCCTTTTCTAACAGAGCTCCTGCCGTGCCAAGAGAGATATGAAAAAAGGCCAAGTGATCTGCTATTGAAGCTGGAAGAAATATCTCCCTTCCAGTGACCTTCCGAGATAATGAGCAGATATGGTTTTTTAATATAAAGAGAATAAATCAAGGGACCTTTCAGGGAACCCGGGCAATAACAGTGGAGTCCAAGACCATCAATTCCAACAGCAAAGGACAGAGGCACCTTTCCCTATAGATCAGTGTCAGACTACAACAAAGTGGGAGACATGTACCCACCAGAGTGGGGAGGGGTTAAAATAGATCCTCTTCCTCCCTCCCTCCCCCACTCCCAACTTGCTCTGAGTCCTGGAACTAATCTGGGAGAAAATCACACCTTCACAGGATGTTTCTCTAGCCATTATTTTCTGTCGATTGGGCTGATACATAGTTTTGAGAGATGGATTGTTTATCTTTAGCTTATTTTAATTTTTTGCTGTGATTTCATTGCTAGACACAGTTGCATATCAGAGTTATTTCAGAGGCTTCTGTTGATCTGCAGAGCAGCTCTGGTCTTCATCTGCAACCATTAGTCCCTCTGCAGAGGCACATTTAGAGACAGGGCTAGAAGTGGAGCGACCAAGTGTCAAGGTCCTACTAGACCTTTGGATGAAGATAGCTCATGGGGCATCTCTGCCCTAGACCTATTGCTGTACACATGACAACAAATGGTTGTTATTTATGTAGTATCATAATACACCAATGAGAACAAAGAGGAGATGTATGTTCAATTTAGGAGCAATGTCTGGTATGTTAAGAATCATCACAGATAATTTTGATAATTGATGTTTACTGACATCTAGGTGTTAGGCATTGTGCCACATCTTCCTAAATACTGTATATGAACACTTAAAGAGGGTCTATTATTAGGCCCATTTTACAAATGATGTTATAGAGACTCTGTACATTTAAGTGACTTGCTCTGTGTCACACAAATGGAAGATATTAAGTGAAGCATATTTAAGTGAAGCATATTTTACTTAGGGCTGTGTGACCCAAAGTCCATTCTTTGAAGCATGCTTTTCTGCCAGGAAAAGACATCCATAAATGGTCTGTAAAAGGAGCTTGGGAGAATCAGGAACTATCCCTCTGAGGAAGCCCAGTTTTTCCTGGACCTTGTGTAGGCAAACATTTGGACAAATATCTTGTTCCAAGTGAGATGGCATAGAAAGCTTAGAATTGTGATGTACTATGTGGTCCATGTAAGATTTCAGAAATCACATTAGATTCTCCCTCCCTTCTCCCCATTTTATCTATGAGAAAACTGAGATCTAAAGAGGCAAGCGACATGTTCAAGGCTGAGCCAAAGCTGTAACCCAGGTCTCGGATCTTTCTAAGCCTTTTCCTTTAATTGGTGGCCAGCCATATTTTATTTGGGATGGTTAAAACATCTTGTTGAAGACATGGCAATCCACTTAGGCCATCTTTCCTGTAAGACCTGCAGAACTCCAGGCTCCTTGGTCTTATCCTGCCAGCAGTCAGCAGTAGATTTGGGACAGGAGCCCATGTCTCCTCTCACCCAGTACTCTATCTCAGTTAAGGCCTCCCCTCTGCCACTTTTCTCTCTTTGGTAAGTTTATCTTCTATGTTGTGGACAGAGACAACTTTTGAAAGTACACCTGGCTATGACCACCTGTATTGAAAAGATGAGGTTGAATCCTCTTTCATGTCCTTCTTAAAGTGACTTATGCAGGACACTGCAAGATATGGTCCCTCCTTGTTCTATAAACCTCATCAATATTGAAATGGTTTTATTTTCACAAATATGCTATTATTTCTCTTGCCTCTGAGGCTTTAAACTTGCTGTTCCCACTGCCTGTCTTCTTTGTAAGTCTGGCTAAGTCCTACTCACTCAAGAGGTCTCAGTGTAAGCATCACTTCTCTCCATGAGCTCACGCTTGATCCCTTACTAGGTGCTCAAAACATACCTTGCATGAACCTCAGTCCTAGCACTTATTACCTGTATTGTAACTCCGTGAATGTGTACATCTGTCTCTACCTACAGACTGGGAGCCCCATGGCGCTGGGACCCGTGTTTATCTGATTCATCACTGTGTCCTCACTGTCTAGCACCAGGCCCAGCGCAAAGCAGGTACCAAACAAATATTTGTTACATGAAGGCATAGCTAATGGATGTTTTTTGTTTGTTTGTTTGTTTGTGTTTGAGGTACGCGGGCCTCTCATTGTTGTGGCATCTCCCGTTGCGGAGCACAGGCTCCGGACGCGCAGGCTCAGCGGCCATGGCTCACGGGCCCAGCCGCTCCGCGGCATGTGGGATCTTCCCAGACCAGGGCATGAACCCGCGTCCCCTGCATCGGCAGGTGGACTCTCAACCACTGCACCGCCAGGGAAGCCCCTAATGGATGTTTTGTGAACAAATCTTCCCTTCTCTTCCCAGCCACTGTGCCTAGTGCTGGTGACAGAATAGAGAGGAAAACTAGTATGAGGCTGATCTCATGGAACCTCTGGTCTTCTGGCAGAAATACATAACTACACAACTACATAAACACGCACACAATACAATTACAAATTCTGATAAATTCTACATGAAAACATTACAAGAGACCCTATTACATGATGACCTAAACTTTTCCAGTCACAAATTGACATTGTTTAGCTCTCATGGAGTAGATGAGGTCAAATGAAATTTGAATGTTCAGTATCTCAACAATTAAGTGGCATGGTCATTAGACTAATGAAAACTGGGAATGGAGAGATATGGTACCGCCCAGTGACCTTGCCTCCCCAGCACATGCACCCCCAGAACTCTAGGGAGAGCACTTTTATCTTTCTTCTTCCAGGACAGTGTGAGCTCCAAATATAGGCCCTGATTTCCTGCTGCTTTTACTTGGAATCCACAGTCATATAAGAGGAATATGGAAGTTTTTTCCTACTTAAAATATTTATTAGATACTTTATAAAAAGCATGGAGAAGAAAGCAATAACGACCATGTCCCAGTTTTCCAGAGAGTTGCTGATAATATTGTGTAAAGTATTACATACACATAGTCAGAAAATGGAAATGGCAGATAAAAAATGAAATATATAACATTTATAAAAGATTACAAAATATATAAAAGGTGTAAAAGCATCAGAAATATGAAGCAAAACCTCTTGCTGAAGGCCTTAATTCTTAATATTCTCTTAAGATTCCTCACAGACAAATTTTCTAGTCAAATAACATTGTATGTATTTACTTCTAATGCAAAAAAGGAATCACACCATCCACATATGTTTGTATGTACTTTTTCATTGAGCAGTGTATCTCCTGATAATTTTTCTGTAACAACACACACAGAACAGTCTTGTTCATTTTTTCAGCTGTGTAGTATTTCCCTTTATGGCTATAATGTCATTTACGTAACCCCCACTGATGGACCTTTGGATGGTTTCCCAGTTGTGTTTGTTGTTGTTGCCATTGTTTTTGTTTTCAAAATCAATGTTGTCAGGGACATTCATTGGCATTCTCCTCCTAGTGCAACTCCAAAATAAATATTAGATAGTGAGATTGCTGGTAAGGCTTACAAGCATTTTACATTTGGAAAGATTTTGCTAAATTATCCTCCAAGTCACATTGATCAGTGTAGGAGCAGAGTCATTTCCTGCAGCCACCCTAGCAATGCAGTTTCCTAGCAGTTTCTTACTCTGATAGGTGAAAAAGTATATATCAGATTTGTATTTAAATATCATTTTTATAAGTGAGATTGCACATCTTTTCTTGTTAATGTGGTAGGTATGTATCTTGGGCTGCTGCCTTAAAATCAGTTAGAAACAATAGCTTTTTTAAAAAAAGCAAATCATAAACACAGACAGGATTACACAGACCTTTTCAAAGAAAAACGTGTTTTAATCACAGGTCCTAAAATTTTGGACGTGCTTATTTGACATGAAAGGACTGATATTCTATTTACAAACCACCCTCACATATTTATCTATAATGATCTTTTCCTAGGCAACACTTTATTACCTTGGTTCAATGTGTGATATGTATGGAATAAATTAACTTTCACCTTATGCTATTCTGTGAATCGCACTCCCATCCCAGTGACCCATCTTAGTGAGGAGTTAATGTACCATAGGCAGACATTCTGGAAACTTCACTAATCTCTGTGTATAGCGTTGCCATGATGGAGACCAAAAAGCTAAATGAAGCCTTCAGGTTTTGTAGCAGTTATTCCATTAGCTCAGAGCTCAGCCCCAATGCCTTCTCTATTCCAGTTTTCCTGGGTTTCTGCTTATCCATCTTTCCAGTCTCATTGGAACCAGCATGGTTTAGCCTGTGGGTTTGTGCTGTGCTGGTGGGTACTGAAGCAAAAGAGATGTGTTTCTGAAATGTGTCTTAATCTGTCTAGGTTTTTAGGACAAGGTCATTCACCTTGCTTCTGGTATAAGAGGGATCTCCAAGTACTTCCCCAGGTAATGCGTTTGATTCAAATGATGTTATGATGGGAGAGGTAGGCAGATTGTTCCCTTGTCACCACCTTGCAGGATCCCATGCTCTAGGGAGAATGTAAGAACTCAGCACCTCAGCCCTGTTCCTCCTCCCATTTCCAGGCTCAGAGATCAGGCAGAAAGGGTCCCTATGCCCTCTTTACTGTTATATATATATGTATATGTATATTTTAAGACTGACATTAAAGTTGACAGCCTTTCCCCGCTCTCCCAGGAATAGATACATTGGGAACTATATTTGGAAAGAAAGGAAATGAGATGAAAGCAAACTCTGTAGCCTAACCCTTATATGTTTTATGAGGAGTGATTATATTTGGGCTACTATTTTCAGTGAGTACATTTCTCAACCAAACATCAAGGACAGATGATTTAGATAAGGGACAGTGAATTAGCAGAATTAATGGACCAGAATATTGCAATATTCTCATACAGAATTTTGCAGTATTCACATATAAAATCACCTAAGTACAGAACAGCCCATCTATCTTTCCTTCTTCCCCCGTCCTCTCCCCCTCTTCTTCCTTCCCTTCTTTCCTTCAGTCCTTCCAAAATCAAGGCACTGTTTACAAGAGACTATCCTATCTGCTTCTCCCTGACAACTCCTTCCTTTTATTTTTTTAATTTTATTTTCTTAAAATTTTTATTGGGGGGCTTCCCTGGTGGCGCAGTGGTTGGGAGTCCGCCTGTCGATGCGGGGGACGCGGGTTCGTGCCCCGGTCCGGGAGGATCCCACATGCCGCGGGGCGGCTGGGCCCGTGAGCCATGGCCGCTGAGCCTG
>NW_006770132.1:527928-531833 GCF_000442215.2 Lipotes vexillifer
GCAACAAAAAAAAAAAAAAAAAAAAAAAAAAAAAAAAAAAAATTTTATTGGAGTATGGTTGCTTTACAATGTTGTGTTAGCGTCCACTGCACGACAAAATGAATCAGCCATACACATACAGATAGCCCCTCCCTTTTGGATCCTTCCTTTTAAAATCACATTGGTCCATGAACTTTTTGCCTTTCTGTATATATATCTGTGAAGAGCAGAGACTAAATACATTTAGAGAATGCATAGCTATGTTATATAGATGATATGCATATTATTATATTATATGGTCTCCATGTGGCCCTGGGTCGCCCCAGAACAGGACTCCTTCTCAGTCTCCATTCTAGCTGTGCTTGCCAAGGAGTCTGACCAACGATGAGGCACCAGATGAATGTTTAGGTCAGTTCCAGGGACTTTCATTTTCCACAAACTTGCTTAGGGACACAAGAGAATAATAATCCAAGGCAAGAATAAAGGCTGTCATTTTTTCAAAATTTTATTGAAGTACACTTGATTTACAATGTTGTGTTAATTTCTACTGTACAGCAAAGTGATTCAGTTATACATAAATATTCTTTTCCATTATGCTTTATGCTGGGATATTGAATATAGTTCCCTGTGCTATACAGTAGGACCTGTTTATCCATCCTATATATAATAGTTTGCATCTGCTAATCCCAAACGCTCAACCCTTCCCTCCCCCCGCCCCCTTCCCCCTTGGCAACCAGAAGTCTGTTCTCTATGTCTGTGAGTTTGTTTCTATCTCATAGATATGGTCATTTGTGTTGTATTTTAGATTCCACGTATAAGTGATATTATACAGTACTTGTCTTTCTCTTTCTGACTTAACTTCACTTAGTATGATAATCTCTAGGTCCATCCATGTTGCTTCAAATGGCATTATTTCATTCTTTTATATGGCTGAGTAGTATTCCATTGTATATCTAGCACATCTTCTTTATCCATTCATCTGTCAATGGACACTTAGGTTGTTTCCATGTCTTGGCTATTGTAAATAGTGCTGCTATGAACATAAGAGTGCATGTGTCTTTCCCAATTATAGTTTTGTCTGGGTATATGCTCAGGAGTGGGATAGCTGGGTCATATGGCAACTCTAGTTTTAGTTTTTTGAGGAACCTCCATACTGTTCTCTATAGTGGCTGCACCGATTTATATTCCCACCAACAGTGTAAGAGGGTTCCTAAAGGCTTTCTTTCTAAGAAAGCCTGTGGCTTTCTTATCTAAGGGATAGAAAGATATCCCTTTGGATATCTAAGGAAAGAGGGGAAAGATATCCCTTTGTCTCCCTGATAACACCTGTGCATATTAAACTCGGTGTCTGAACACTCAACGCTGCGTGCCTGAAGCAGAGGTCTGTCCCTCGCTTAGATCTTGTCTGTATCTTGTCATGTCAGGGAGTCCCTGTATCTTGTCAGGGGGTCCACTTACTCTCTATGGCCAGGCAGGCATAAACAACTTGAGAGCAAGGACTTCTGTCTTTCCACCTCTTCTGTGCTCTAAACTGCAAGTTCTTACTAAAATCTTGTTGAGAATCTTACTAAACATGCTGTTGTTCACTTCAGTGCAAGGGAAACTTCATCACAAAAACTGTATCACAAATTTACTTTTAGTAAAACAACATCTATCGCACGAAATTATAAAGATGCATTCAAATTTTATTAGTTTTATAGTGTAAGAGCTCTAAATATAATATCATCTTTCGTGTTTGTGCAGATTTAAACACTGTTAGGTTTTAAATGAAGTCAACAGCTTGAAGAGGACATTTGTCTTTGAAGGGGATTTGTGCTTACTTCAAGTTTGAGAAACAGCCTTAATTAATATCGTCATCCATTTTTTTTCACGTGTGTATGGCTTGCTTGCCTAGCTAGATTACAAGATTCTTGAGGGCACAATCCCGAGGTACCAAGGAACTTATGTGATGCTCAAACAATATTGATTGGTTAATGGTACTGTCTCCACGTGTGTGCTGAGGTCTGGGTTTTCTCTCTCCTCTGTAGTGGTTCAAGGATTGAGGGATCTGTGTGGGGAGTGATATGAAGAGTACACACCTTTCAACTCTGTTGTGTCTGTTCTTGGGTCCAAAGGGCTCCTCCTCAAGCTTCCTGCAGGGCTTTGATGTCCACACCCCTCTCAACTGGATGAGTGCCCCGTGCATCCTGAAAGCATTAGCCGGGCCTCTCCCCAGTGTCATCTTACATTCTGATGTTCGATTGTGGCTATGCAGTTTTATTGCTGCTGATAGCACTAATATCTCTGCATAAAGTGGTTTCTTTGTTCCCGTCCTTTTAGCCTTCCAGCAGCGCTGACCTTTCAGTTTGCCTGCTTTGCCAAGCTCCAGAGAAAAAACCAAACTCTTCCTCTTTGTACCTGGCAGTGGTGGCTCTCCCCCTTCCCTCTCCTTCTCTCCCTTCTCTCTTAGATCTTTTCTTCCTCTCACTTAACCTTTTGATTGTATTTTCTTCTCTGTGGGTCATTCGGAGCCTTCCTGGCCAAAGAGAAGAAGAGGAAGACGTAGGACACTAAGTTTGAGATTTATCAGAAAACTTTTACTGCCAAATGATGGCCTGAGAAATTTCATAGTCCATATGTTTGTCTCAGGAAGAGACAACAGGTGGAGAAAATATTTATGTACTGATGGACTCTTATACTCGTGTCTGCTACAAGGAAAAGACAAAAGTGAAAAAGGAAAGGAAGGAAAAAGATAAAGGAAGGCAAATAAAAGTGAGGGTGGATGACCTGGCGCTTCAGGTTTGGCTAAAGGCAGCTTTGGCTGTCTCTCTAGGAAATATAGAAGAAGCCAGTTCTTCCTGCCCCTTCAAAACAGAATGAAGACGTTCATTACACCATAAAGTAAGTACAGGAAATTCTATCCTATGTTTCATTTCAAGTCTGGGTTATCATTATCGCTGAGGAGCAGAGAAACTGGTAGCATTGAGAGTCCCTGAGAAAACAGGCCTCTACTTTTGGGTTTAGAGTGAGCAAAAAATACAGGAAAATGACCCAGAAAAGATCACAATCCTGGAACAAATACGGTTGACAGCCTTCTTCAAGGGGCAGTGGGCACCAATGCCATTTCTTAAAGATCTTTTATTTTTTTCAGTGGTAAAGTATCATTCGTTTCAGACTGGCCCCCAATTCCCTTCTTCTGGGTGCTCTTCCCTGATTGACTGCCCTCCCCTCTGTACACAGATATGCTTACTTGCCCCTTACTTTTGTGTTCATGTCAACTTCTCTTATGCCTCTATTTCTTTACATGCTTTTCCACCTGGCTGTTGAAGGTGGTTACTGTGTGCTTGATTTTAGCTTTTTCTCTCTCATCTGCTCCCAGCTACTGCTTGACTCCATGTTGTACATGCTGCCTTTTCACTGTTAATCGACTTCTCTCCAGCATGCAACTTCTTGCTTTGCCCCGACTAAGGAGGAGAGAGGCAGCAAGGGGGAAAAGGACCTACCAGGACAATCAGCCAGTCCTGACACACACGGACTTGTTTCCTGAGAGATGGCCCCTACACAAAGATATCCATTAAAATGACAATGAAAGATGGTGGCCTGAGGCTGGGATTTTCCCCGTACCATTTAGCCTTGAGTCCAGATGCCTTGGATGCTTGCTTTTGTTCCTCATTGGGAGCAGCACATCCCCCAAGAGCATCTGGACACATCGTGATGGTGGTAGGGTCAGTTGTAAGTTTTCATGAACACTAGAGGGTGGAATGGATAATGTTAGCTTTTAATGCCAGGGTCTAGGAATGACAGTTGCCCTGAAATATGCAGAAAAAAGGTCCCCACAAAGAGATCTGTCCCTCACAAAATTCCATTAGTTCCCCATTAAAAAAACGCACACACACACACACACACACACACACACACACACACACACACACACACACACACACACA
>NW_006770132.1:531843-543037 GCF_000442215.2 Lipotes vexillifer
ACACACACACACACACACACACACACACACACACACACACACACACACACACACACACACACAAAACAAGGCTACATAGCCATTTTCTCATAAAATTCCCAGGCTTCAGGTAAGGTTTGCTCTGAAATCTTCCAATCCCTTTTCTAGAGTCCATTTATGCACCCACGGATTTTCTAGGGGAACCCCTATGTGTGAGCCCAGGGGATGTGGTAAGATGGATAAAGATAGATAAAGCCCCCTGCCCTTCTAGGCTCTTGTCCAGTGACAGATGTAAACTAGGCAGAGACCCTGCAGTTCCATGTTATGAGAGTTTTAAGCAAGGAAGTGCGGGATTCTATGGGAAGGTATGGAAGGGATTTGACCTGGATTAGGGTAGTCAGGGAAGGCTTCCCTGAAGTACCTCCCAAATGAAGACGTGAGGATGAGAAGTTCAGAAGTGAGAGGGGGGGGGGGTGCAGGGTGGTACCTCATGTGGAAGAACCCGGTAAGAGGCAGAGGGAGCATCACATGTGAACACCTGGAGCTGACTGATCCAAGGGCCTTCAGGAAGAGCTGTTTCATATGGCTGGATCTTGGAGAGCAGACAGAGTAAGGTAAGGGAGTTGTCGACGCTGGGCAAGTAGGCTGAGCCAGTCTTCTAAATGATGAGTTTAGGCTTTATCAGGAGCATACTTGGAAGTCACTTGAGGGTTTTAAAAGCAAGAACATCAGCAATTCAGGTACTCCCTCTGTCTGTAGTTTGGTCCAAGGTGAGTTGACCAAAGTTGAATCCAGTTAGCATGTCTTTTTGCTTCCTGTCCTCCGCTCATTCCACTTGGAAGTAATTATGCAACAGCAGCTTCCAGAGTGCTGTGCCTTAGCTTGGGTTTGGAATTTTGTTCATTAGGCAGAGAATTTATTGATAACTATTAACAGCATAAGATTTGCCCTGCATTTATAAATTCATATCCTCTCTGGATGTCTAGGCAAATTTATTCACGGTTAACCTTAGGTGCTGCCTCCTGAAGCTGCATAGAGAAAGCAAGGTCCTCTTTGCAGATTTCTTGTAAAGCTTGATGCTGCTGTTCTTGCTGAATCTAAGCAACCAGAGCTCCTCCACATTCCCTTATTTTAATCTCATATAACAGGACTACAGGTGAGATGAGTGGGTAGTATTTGTATTCTCCTTCTCTCAGGTAAGGGAATGGATTACTTCCTTAGCTATCAGCTTGAATGCCCTGCTATGAACTAGAAGAGTGACCTAACTTTTACTGAGCAACTGCTAAAGTGAAAAGTGCTTTCCATGGCCATTTCTTTTGATGCCCTCAATGACACTGTTGGGAAGGATTTATCCACTCTGATTTTACAAAGGAGAAACCAAGGCTCAGTGGGGTTAAGTGTTCACATAGATCTGGAATACCCTTGGAAAAAACAGAATAGAAAATGGATGTGTTTGGTTTCAGTGACAAATGCTCTTGTCTCTCCACACCTTTTTGGGTCATTTTCTCCATTCTCAAAAGTTGTCTTGGCTATGTCCTTCTAGTCCCTCAGGCTTTCCATTTTTCTTTTCTCCCTCCAGTCTTCTTATCTGGTCCATTATGCCTCTCTAAGCTCATTTGTAGTTTCTAGTCTTGAACCATGAGTGCGTCTGCCGCCGATGGCTCTTTGCTCTTTTACTGTAGTGTAGCAGGTAATAAATGCAGATCTGAATTTCGGAAACCCAGATTCTCTTCCTGATTCTGATCTTGAAACGTAAGATGAGTGATTCTGGGCATTTCATTCTACTTCGTGGAGGCTTTCAGAGCCCCATCTCTGATGCAGGGATTAGCATTCTTCCTCTTTATTTAAAACAAAGGGAGATCTTAAGACAGGCAACCAACAGGGCTTCTGAAGTGCTATCCCTGTATTTATTTGGACTCTGAGTTAGTATCCACGTGGCTTCCAGGTGTTCTTTTGATTAAAACCAAAAACTATGGGCTTCCCTGGTGGCACAGTGGTTAAGAA
Organism: Lipotes vexillifer; assembly: GCF_000442215.2. Taxonomy (NCBI): domain Eukaryota; kingdom Metazoa; phylum Chordata; class Mammalia; order Artiodactyla; family Lipotidae; genus Lipotes; species Lipotes vexillifer. The sequence continues at coordinate 533,827 of NW_006770132.1, forward strand.
TCCGCCTGCCAGTGCAGGGGACATGGGTTCGATCCCTGGTCCGGGAAGATCCCATGTGCCGCAAACTACTGAGCCTGTGCTGTAGAACCTGCGAGCCACGACTACTGAAGCCCACGCGCCTACAGCCCGTGCTCCGCAACAAGAGAAGCCACCGCAATGAGAAGCCCGCGCACTACAGCAAAGAGTAGCCCCCGCTCGCTGCAACTAGAGAAAGCCCGCGTGCAGCAACGAAGGAAGACCCAACACAGCCATAAATAAATAAACAAAAAAACCTCCAATAACTGTGCTATGGCCTCCAAGGTTCATCATGGTCCACGCCCCTGCACACCCCCACCACCACCACGCTCACCTCGTTTGGTATCCTAAGACCCTTGGTTTCTTGTGCTCCATTCCTACTGGTTTCCTTGGTTTCCTTTTGTTTCTCAAACACTCCAAGCTCCCTCCTGTTTAAAGGTTTTTGTATAGTCTCTCTTTGCCCAGACACCTCTTACCACCCTCTAATTAACATCTACTCATTCTTTTTATCTCAATCAATGACCACTTCCTCAAGGAAGCACTTCCTAGCCCCTAGAATAGCTGCAGCTACTGTGTGCTCCCAGAGTACCATGTATCATTCCTTTGTAACAGTGGTCATAGTTATTTGCATTTAGCATTGTGATTGATTCTTGTCTGTCTCATTCAGTGGATTGTAAACCTCATGATGGAGATCAAATCTGCTTTTGCACACCATTGTAATCTCAGTAACTGGCACTTGGGTGCTCCATGGTACCTGTTGAAAGTTTGAATGAGTGTTCTGGATTATATTATGGGTGATTTAATTGCCTTTTAAATTATTCTGATTCTGGTGTCAAGGATCCACTTTTGTTAGAATTTAAACTACTACTGCATGAGGCTAGAGAGTATGATCAGGTTTGATATAGATTTATGTGAATTGAAGGAGTTTTAAATTGTATCTTCATATGGAACTCTGTTCTTATTCAGATTAGTCCAGAACCCTGTACTTAATCCAAAATATTGCAGGAGTTATGTTGAGTTCAGAATTCCCAAATACTATGGGATTAATTTGTGTTTATTAAAGTTAGTTGGCCAGTGGAAAGTGAATGTTACAGGAGAAAGCATGTGAAGAATTAGTTTGCTCTAGCGGCTATAAGCCCAGGTTCTAGCATCAGACCTCTTCAGATCAAATCCTGCATAGTAATATGTGACCTTGTGTAAATTATGTAGTTTCCCTCTGTTTCCTTACTTGAGGAATAGAAAAAAATAATAGCAACTTCCACCTCAGATTGATAAGAATAAAACAAAATAATCTTTGCAAACTGCATAGCATAGTACCAGGCATCAAGTAAGGGTCCAGTGAATGTTAGCTCTTATATAAATAAGGGGTTAATACATATTATTAAATTATTAAGGAATTAATAAATATTAATTGACATGCTTTGGCTTTCTTCTGAAAATCACAGACCCCATCTCCTTTTGCAACACTCCCATTAGGAAGTCTTGATTTTTAGATGATATCTAGACATTCATTGAAAATATCAATATAGAATCTTGAACGATGTTAAAATCTTTGACAGAAAACAAGCAAAGTATATTCTTTTAGGGAAGGAAAGATCTTGATGATTCCACATTCTTTTTGATGATCTTCACATGATTCTAATTTCTCTTTGCCCACCGTGGTAACATTTTTTTCATCACTTTTTAAAATCACAAGCATTCCCACGTTATGTCTGGGTTCTCATGGTAACCTTATAACTTTTCCTAAAGGAGTAAAGGCAGGCACTCTGACATTTGGAAAAATGAGGTGTGCAGTTATTTTTAGACTGTCTCAAATAGCAGCAGCAGGTTTCCATTTATAGGAACTGTGGGAACCTTCTCCTGTGTCTGGGACAAGGTAATGACTTCTATGGAGTAATGACTTTGCAATCGTAAACTTTGTCCCGCTGATGATTACTTACCTCTTTAGTGATCTTTGTATTATGCTATTTTGTCTTTTTAGTATTAGGAGAATGAGGCCCTGGTTGTTCTTCGCGTTTTATCATTTCTTTCTTCTTGGGCTGGAAGAAAATGAGAAGCAGGGGCAGACTACCTCTCATGGCTAAATCGTTCCTGCTAATAAAACTGCAGGAACTGTACATTAGGGTGTCTTTCATAAATCAGCCTTGGGGAGAATTAGGTGCTGAGAGATGGAGGAACGGTGTTTAATCATCACTTGTAGGAAATCATTAGCTGCACACCCTCATTCTGCTACTTGCCCATTTGTCATTCCCCAATCGCTAGTTTTCCCCCAGACCATTAACATTTCTCAATGACTTTCTAAATGCGGAGAAAAACCACAGAAGGGGTGAAGGATGGGGGGCCCTTATGGAAACACGCAACTGAGAGACATTTCTGCTGCTTGCCTCCTGCTCCCGTGAATGTAAATGGGCCGACATAAGAGCAAAATGATTGATACCTCGGCCAGCCAGATGCTGCCGCGAGAGCTAAAGAAAACTTTTCCTCCTGTTCTCCTCTTCCCTCTATATACAAATAAATAACCTAGGTGCCTTTCCTTTGGCGATGTGTAAGACAGCTCTGTCTTTTCTCCATTACTGTAACCGCATGATGGACAAAGAAAATGAAGAGTTGGAATGGGTAGTGGAGGAGTGACAGCTTGGGAAATTAATTGGATCTCCCCAAATTTGCTTCCCCTGTCCTAGAGAGAGGAAGCCACAGACTTCCAACAGAAGATGCTGTAGAGTCTTCAAATGAGTGATGTGGGAAGTATAGTAAAACTGAACTGCCTCGTCGACTGAAGGACTGGTGAATGCCCTCAAAGGAATGACCCAGTAGTGATGCGTAGACAGACAGTGCCATTCAGGAATTTTCAAGAGGAAACAGTATTCTAGCCTTGAATACTGCATGTTCCTGGAATGCAGTTTTTCATGCTACGACACGTACACAAAGTGAATTTAGGAGCTTTTTTCTGAGACAAGTACCCCAGGTCTGTACTTCTGATTGTTTGCCTAATTAATTTTGATCATGGATCTCAGAAGCTCTCAGCTACAATTTACTGTCTTCCAGGTGAGACTAAAAGTTCAGTAGTAATCAGAACATGTTCATTGAGGACTTACTACATGTCAAACCCTGGAATACGTAACCCAACATACACCAAAAGAGTTGAATTGCACAACTGCACTACAAAGTAAAGATTATCGTCCTAATTTTGTTGGTGAAAAACCTGATGTTAGTAATAATGATTTTCCTAAGTTCATGAAGCTTAGGGAAGGTCCAAGTTCTTTGGGGCCTGAAAGTTATACTATTTGCAGAACCCTTTGAGAAAAAAATTACTACAAATTTAGGTACAGGGTTGCAGAAAGGGCCTGTGCAAGAGAGGAGTGCTATGGCTGCAGGTTCATCAACTCTGGGGGAGCTCTGCTTCCATTCAGTTGGTGGTGGAAGAGGCTGATCTGATGCAGGTCCATCTGAGATCACAAATGCCGTGATTGTCTGCATATGGAAAGTTGAGTGCCCTAAGAAAATAAATCCAGGTGTGAGACAGCAAAGAGTGATTTGATTATCCCAGCAGTCTCTGGGGGCAGGGGAGATTTTAGAAAGCTCAGGGGAGGGTAAAAAGTTAATCCTGGAGATATCCATCTGGTTCAGGAATCATTACTGGTTATCATAAAACTCTGAGAGAGGAAACCATGACTGGAGGGCCCTGAACAACTCTATGAGAAAACAAAGTCCATTGAGAAGGCATAGAAATGGGAGCCAGGAGGCCTGTGTTCTAGTCTCAGTACTGTCTTTTCCGAGCCCTGTGACATTAGAGAAGCTAAGTTTGGTTCTTCAGCTGTGAAACCAGAGTTTTACTGTAGCTTTGGAATTCTGTGATTCTGACTCAAAAGAATTGTATTAACTTCCCCATTTCTTTGGTGTTCCTTCTTGTTGAATATTTATGGCAGAGTTGATCGTGTTTTAAAGAGACTGCATCCAGGTCAGATGCAGACGTGGAGAGGGTAAAGGTTATTTTGGTTAGGATGGGTAGAGACAGAAACAGTGCAATAAAAAATACCACAGTGCTAAAAATTAGGTCCAATATCTAATCGCATAGAATCGAACGTTGCATAACGGTGTGTAAATGAGAAGCTAGGTTACTGAGTAGCAGAAGATGGGAGTAACAACTGATCACACCATGTTCGAATCTGCATTAGTGTGGATGCATTTTTGTCCTGTCTTATACCCCCTTGCCTGCATGCCATTGATAACAACAACAGCAACAACAACTGTAATAATAATAATAACTCTACAGGTATTTATTTATTTATTCTTTTACCATCTTTATTGGAGTAAAATTGCTTTACAATGGTGTGTTAGTTTCTGCTTTATAACAAAGTGAATCAACTATACATATACATATATCCCCATATCCCCTCCCTCTTGCATCTCCCTCCCGCCCTCCCTATCCCACCCCTCTAGGTGGTCACAAAGCACCGAGCTGATTTCCCTGTGACTGTGAGATTTGTGTTTTATGTGTTTGGACAATTAGTTGGTGGTTTACTCAGGCAGTCTCCCAAATATTTTCCCATAAGAAAAATGTTCTAGATTACTTGCAGATTCTCAGAATATGTCACTAAAGAACTATGTAACTTCCAAAGTGGCTGAGAATTTTTTTCTCCTCAATAACTAAAAGCAGGAAGTGTTGCTAATAATTTGTGCTCAATGAATCAGAGACAAAAAAAATACTCGTTTTATTGAAAAAATGTATATTTAAAGAGGATGGGGAAATAGATGAAATGGAATTCTAAGATCCGTTTCTAGGAGGTCTATAGGACTTTAGAGATTATGGCCCCTACTTCTTTGCATTATGTTACTTCTGAGGCTATAATGTTCCTTTTTTGTTGATGGAGTTAAACGCCTAATACGACTCTCACCTGTATTGACCAGGATTATTGTCATTTGTCAGGAGATGGATCAAAAATGAAATGAAGTGAAGGACAGATATCTTCCATGGGTAGGAAATGAACACAGAAAGGTTGGGGGGATGGATGTGAGTGCATGTGAAGGAGCTTGTTTGATGGGGAAAGGCAGAGGGGAAAAAGAGAAGTTGACATGCTTGTATGGTCTCTGAGGAGCAAGAAAGTGGGTTGAATTAGAAATTAGTCCAGCTGCCACTGCTTGGGATTATTGAGCTTTGCAGTAGACTTACTTCCAGAAACAAACCAAGGATTGCAATGGAGGGAGATAAAGGCAGAAAGAAGCAAGATAGTATAGGCAACTGTACAGGTAAGTAGAGAATGATAAAATCTGAGCTGTATGTGGATGCAATCACATATAGTAGAAGTTTAAAAACATTGACAAGGTAAGAGACATGCTGTTGTCATATAGGGTTACCAGAGGGGTAACATAGGGATAGAATGTGAGCATTGGATGAAGTATTTAACTCCATCCATTAGAGTGTATCTAATGCTCATTGTGTGTGTGTGTGTGTGTGTGTGTGTGTGTGTGTGTGTGTGTGTGAAGAAGGATCTGAGACAAATACGTAAAATGTTAATATGGGTCAAATCTATAAAATGAGTACATGGATGCCTTTTATAAATCCTCCATACTCTTTTGTACATTTAAGTTACCTTTTAGGATAAAAAAATTAAAAACTAAAAATAAACACATTGTTTATAATCAGCAAGGATGCTGATAATAGTGTTATAGATTTGATAATCTACTCTACAAATAATTCATTTTCTAACATAATTTTATTAAGGTCACCTTGCCTCAGATGCTGAGGTCATTAAGAGATGAAATGTCTAACCCATTTTGACCCTGAAGTATTTTTAAGATCTCGCAGGTGAACGTTAAAGTTTCTTTTTGATGTTAATTTGGGCCACCTTTGAGCTATGTAGATGTAGATTATACAGAAAAAACCTGATTACTCAATCTCCACTCTGATGAACCTATTTCTAGACAATAATGAAGAGCACAGAACCCCTGTAATCAATTCCTCTATGATGCTTTTGATTCCCCAAGAGATGTGTTACCATTACAGGTGGGAAGATAGGAAGATGGTGGGATTGTGTTCTTAGGAGAAACTGTAAGGATAAAAAACTTGGCAAGACCCACAGGCTGTATCTTATGAGGGGAATGGATCTGAATCTGTTCTACCCCATACCATGATGCAGGCCCACATTAGGATGGCATGTGTGGTTTTTTTCATATTTGAAAATGATATAGGTCCAGAAGCAGGAAAGCACATGGCTTGTATTGTTTTCCTAATAGTTGGGATTATCTGTTTCCGGTTCCCTTGCCTTAGTGTCCTTACAATAAACCACTGGGTTTTTTTGGTTTTTTTGGTTTTTGTTTTTTGCTGTACGCGGGCCTCTCACTGTTGTGGCCTCTCCCATTGTGGAGCACAGGCTCTGGACGCGCAGGCTCAGCGGCCACGGCTCACGGGCCCAGCCGCTCCGCAGCATGTGGGATCCTCCCGGACCAGGGCACGAACCCGTGTCCCCTGCATAGGCAGGCGGACTCTCCAGGGAAGCCCAAATCACTGTTTTTTGAACAAATAATTTTCGTGTTCCTAGTAAGTACCATGCACTGTGACGAGGCACAGCCAACCCAGATACTTTCATCAGGGCCCCTCACAGTCTAGTGAGAAAGAGAAGCAGGTGACAGACAGCTGTGATCCCAACTCAGTAAGCTCTGTTGTTGAAGACACTCCGTGTCCTAGAGTGGGGCAGGAAGGGCACCCAGGTTACACCTGGTGGGTCAGAGAAAGCTTTCTGGAGAATGTAGCACCTTCTATTTTATTGGCTGAATAGGAAAGATGAGGGAGTGTGTCAGTTAGGCTTCTCCCGGAATCTGAATCAATAGTATATATAGAGATACATATGAAAAGAGATTTACCATAGGAATTGGCTCATGCTGTTATGGAGGCCAAGAAATCCCGCCAGGCTCATGCTGTTATGGAGGCCAAGAAATCCCGCCATCTGCAAGCTGGAGACCCAGGAAAGCTGGTGGTATAATTCAGTCTGAGTCCAAGGGCCTGAGAATCAGGAGTGCTGAGGCCTGAGGGCAGGAAAAGATGATGTCCCAGCTCAAGCAAAAAGAGCAAATTCTCCCTTCCTCCATATTTTTTTTTTGTTCCTCCAACCCTCTCAAAGGATTGGGTGATGCCCACTTGCACTGGTGAGGTTGATATTTACTTGGTCTACCCATTCAAATGCTAAGCTCTTATGGAAAGATCCTCGTAGACATACCCAGAAATAATGTTTTACCAGCTAACTGGGGATCACTTAGCTGAGTCAAGTTAACATACAAAATTAATCCACATGGAGCATATTCCACATAGTAGCAGCAGTACTTTCAAATCCCTGGAGCTGTCAGGGGCTGAGGTATGGTAGAAAACATTCTAAGTACAGGCTATAGTCATGACATGATGTTGAAGTGTTTTGAGGTGGTAATGACTAGACTTCTGTTTTAAAAATAAAATCCCTCTCATAGCAGTGTAGATGCTGCCCTATGGGAAGATGAGTCTGAAGACAAAAATATATCTGTGGCTGGGAGATACTTTATAGCCAAGGGAGTGATAAAAAGTAAATAAAATTAACCAGAATTATAAGGATCTCATGTGACCCTCTGGCTTCTTGGTGTTTTCAGTAGACTGAACTAGATAGAGTCTTTAGGCTGTTTGTAAGAAAGGAAGAGTAGAACCTAGTTTAGTGAGAAATTGCTTGCTTTAAAGTACTTTAGCTCATTAACACCCAGGTTTGTTGAAATGTCTCATAATGGTAATAATGATAATAACAACGACAACCAACACTTATGAATTCTTTCTATGTGCCAGTCATTGTTCTAAAGTTCATGTGTATTCGCTCACTGAACTCTCACTGCAACCCAATGAAATAGGTTGCAGTTCTTCTCTCATTTAACAGATAAAGCCCAGAGAGATTAAATCATTTTCCCCAGATCACGTGGCTAGCCAATGAGTGTAGCCGGGTGTCAAACCCTGGCGATCTGGCTCCAGAAACCATGCCCTTACTCCCATGCTATACTACCTCCTATAGTAAAACCATTTTATGCTTTCATTTACAAAGCCCTTTCACTGTTCTTGCTTGTTTGATTGTTTACATGTTATTTAGAATATGTTTTCTGTAGACCAGACCCTGGTCTTTTGACAAAGGTGATATAACCTAACCTGGTGATTTTGTACTTCTGACTCTGTGTCCTAGACAAGTTAATAATTGGTGTCATCATTAAACTCATTGGTAATGAAATTATTTCATTTAAACTTTTTAATTTAATCTAGACCCATCAATTACAAGAGATACAAAAGTTAATGAAAAGATAGATGGTCATACAAAAATGTTTCTAGTATAGAAGAACAAGCCATAGTGATTTATATTTCAGTGTGGAGATTCCCTTATTCATCCTTCCATCCATTTGTCAACTATCTATTGAGTGCTAACTCTACACTGGATGCTGCTCATGTACTAGGGATATAAAGTCAAATAGCCACAATCCTTACCCTCCAAGATCTCTCGGTCAGCTGGGCCTAATCAAATTCTTTTTTCTGCTGCTGTCTATAATGGGAGAGACAGGGCAATGAGAATCAGGAAGACTTCTATTTAGTGAAGCCAAGAAATCAAATGATCAGAGATGATAAGAATTTTTTTTAAAAAAATAATCTTTTTTTAAGGGAAATCTTGGCAAAAGAATCTCAACGCACACACACACAACTCTGCTCTGAGAAGCTACTGACAAACTACAGAGCCCCCTTTTAAAATCCGGTTGGAGAAGAGGAAGAAACGATAGCCCTGACGTAATGATTTGGGGTAAATTAGTAAATAGCGCTATATTAAAATTTAAGTAGGGAATTTATGTTGTATTAAATAGTAATTTTGTTTAAGAATTAATGGCTAGGTATCCAGTTTCATCTAATGTTTGCTTCCCTTGAACTATTTTTTAAAGAAGTATCAGTCTTTTAAAAACATAATTAGCAACAGGTGAAGTTCCGATTGTTAAATATATTTTTAAGCGTGATTGACTGTGAAGAGGTGAGTCTTGAAAATCTAGGGAAATAGATACCCCCAGATTAACCTTTGGCCATCAGGTGTAGCAGCAAGGCAGGCGTTCGGGTGATGCATCTGTGAAAGCAGAAAGCAGAGACATAGACTACTCAGCCTGTGTCTTGTGAGATTATAAATTATTCTAAAATAGGTAAAGCTAAGCTAGGGAAAGA
>NW_006770132.1:543067-560143 GCF_000442215.2 Lipotes vexillifer
ATAGCTTCCACCCCCCCACCCACCCCTTACTTGTTTGTATTCCTCTTACTCTAAGAACTTTAACATGCTTTTTGTTATTATTAGATTCCCTAATAATAAATGCAGAGGAGACTTGTTTCCAAAAGCATGGTCTAAGGTTCAGAAGGTAGCAAATATTCCAGAGGCAAACAGACACAGAATCCCTATCTTGAACTGAAGAAAACAATACAGCATTTGTTGAGCTCCAAACAGTCTTTTGTTAACTCATTTGACTTAACAGCTCTCGACTTGTCTTGAATTTATTAACATTTCCATTTTAGAGTTGAGAAAACTGAGCCTTGCTTCTGAGGTTTTTCCTGAGATCACACAGTCCATCAGAGTAAGAACAGTGGTTTTAAAGTCAGATTTTCTGATGTCACCACCTAGTGCTATTTCCTCTTCTTGATGTTCTTACTAGTAGTATTCTGAAAAACATGCTACTGTCTCTCTGATGGCATAAGATGCTAAAGTTGAGAAATCAGGCAAACTTGTATTCTATTCAAATGTGAGATTTTGCAGAACTCAAACCAAGGGGTGTAAAGGTACAGACCTCTCCTCCCCCTCACCAGAGAATATTTGCTTATATTCTAGAGTGAAAATAGAATTTATTTCCCCTGCCCTCAACTCCAACCTCCATCTCTCTCTCTGGTGGGGAGAGCGGACAACCCACCAGCAGCTCTGCATTCAGGGCCCTCGCCTGTAATATACCCACTGCATGTGCAGGAGCCATCAAGCCCTCACTGGATCTGGGGATTGAACACTGGGAATTGATGTAACATATTGCTCTGGCAGCTGCTTTTGCTGTGAATAGTAAGCTGTCTTTATCTCTGACCTGGAGGTCTCATATTATCTGGCAAGTAGGTTACAGTCCCATGCTCTTCACAATGTCTGACATAGCACCATGTTTTCAATGTTTAATCTCTCCAGCCATTCACTCATCCAACAGCTTTTTAAAAGAGCACTTACTATACATGAGAGATTCCTTTAAGACTTTGGGGTATAGCATAGAAGAGGCCCCTGACCTATGGGGCTTACATTCCAGGGCCTGAGTAAACACTAAACAAATTAAACAGCGGTGATAACGTCTGTGAAGGAAATCTAATAGTACAGTGTGGTAGAGAGACTTGATTTGGGACACAGGCCAGTCTGGACAGGTGGTCAGACATGGTCTGTCTAGATTGGTGAGATAATTATAATATGACAGTGATTCTTACACAGGGTTGATTTTGTCTCCTCAGGAGACATTTGGCAATGTCTGGACACACCTATGATTGTCAAGACTGAGGGAAGGTGGAATTATTACCAGCATCTACTGGACAGAGACCAGAGATGCTGCTAAACATTCTGAAGTTCATAAGCCTATCTTCCACAAAAAAGAATTACCACATCCAAAATGTCAGTAGGGCTGAGATTTAGAAACCTTATAATAGGGTAACAGCGCTGCATCAGAAGTAAGAAAGACACTATGACTGCACATTTAGGGGGTTAATAACTCCCTGAAGGATCGCCAGAGAAGCCTTGACTGAAGAACTGTGTTTTGAGATGAATTGTAAAGATAACTAGGGGTTTTTCAAGTAGATGTGATGGGCATTATAGGAGTAGGTTCTCTCAAAGGCTGGGGTATATGGCACAGTTTTCCCACCACAGCACTTCCCGATCCCCAAGGATACTGGGGACCCCCTTATGGTAGGACGTTAGAAGTAGTCAGGGTAAGGGGAGAGATCTGTTCTCTCTTGAAACTTTTGAAAGGACTTGGTCTGAGATTCACTGTCAGTGTATGTTTGCACAGAGCCATAACATACCTACCATGTTCAGACATCCTGTCTGTGTTAGGGACAAGGGGGCAGACTGGCCAGCTCTTCTCATATCTGTTTCAGTTCATCTTGGGCACACAACTAGATTACCTATCTCACCTCCACTCTCAGGAAGATGTAGCCATCTGACTGGGTGCAGGCATGAGGAGGGAGGCGTCCACCTCCAGGCCCTACTCATAAAGCCTCCCATGTGTGGCCCTCACTCTCTTTTCCCATCCACTGGTTTAAAGCAAAGGACTTTAAGGCTCTGAGGATGGAGGCCTCACAAGATAGAAGGGGGCTGGACCCTGAATCACTGCATGAAACACATTGTGCTGGAATTTACTTTGGCAAAAACTAAGTTTTTATGGTATTAAGCTACTGGGATTTCAGCGTTGATCTATTATAGCAGGAAGTGCTACCATGATTAGCATAGATAGAGCTAAGCACTTTAAGTCCGTAACCCCTAATCCTTTCAATGGCCTTGCAATACAGGTGTTATTACTTGTATTTTAAACATAGGAGAAAGGGTTCCAAGTGGTTAAGTAACATAAAGTAGTAAGTGGAGAGAATTAGGAATCAAATGCATGATCTTTCCAATATGCTAAATAGCTATGCACTGTCCTCCTGCAAGAAGTAGCTTTGAATGACTGGATGACTTTTTCAAGGGAGAGCTTCTCTACAGAGATTTACATCTTTCCTTATCTTTCCCCATTTCTTCTGGTGCAGAGGGGGAACAAATAGCTTTCTTCCAAGTTCCCATGCCTGGCATAGTATACCGTTGCAGCATTCTCATCATCTAAAATATTTGACCCAGTACAAGAGGTAACATGATTGGTGAATAGAAACTGCTCTTGCATAAGTGGTGCTATGTTTGTCAGACAGTCACGAATGAAAAAAAAACCTTCACAAATAGTGTTGCTTGTAATTTTCCTTATTTTTTTTCTTCAACGAATTGAGAATGTACACGAAGCAAAGGCTCTTCTCCCTCTCTCAGCTGCTGGAAGTTGGATTTCCTTTCCTAGTAAGAGAGTTTATGGCTCCCCAAGGCTGCTGGAAGGAGGAGTTACCAGTAATCAGACAGAGTCATAAAGGAAACGGGTGTTTACATGAACGAGCTCTGGGAAGTCCTAAGGACCTTTCTATGGACAGGGATGAGGTCAGGGCCTGAGAGGGGTAGCCTTTATATCTTTGATGTGACACATCTGAAAAAAAAAAAAAAAGACCAACATCGCTGGGTCTCAGAGTGTAAGAAATGAGGCTGGGGAAACACATGAGGCCTTGGTTTTTCAGTCTGTCCAGCATCTTTGGGAAGCTATCACTCCTCCATTCTTAGTCCTTGAAATTTAGTTGGGGCTGAGCACTACCTTCTACTTCCAGGATTGGGCAACTGACCCAATCTTGACCTGTTACTTACTTCTCTCTCCATCTCCCTCCTCTGTCTGCAGCCACAACGATTGTTATGGGAACAGCTATATCACCTAAGCAGCACCAGTAAGAACCATCCTTAGGATGGTTCAGGTGCTGTCATGGGAATGTTCTTTCTGATTATAGATATATCTAATTAGCTGGGCCTGGTAATCCTTGGGGTATCAGGGATATTCCTTAAGGAGAGCCTAAGAATGCAACCTCACAGAAGAAAGCATTATTAGAAGATTTGAAAAAAAAAAAAAATGTAAAACACACCCAGATGATACTATTAGGGATTGTGTCTAGGGATATAATCATAAATGAAATCAACCAAATGCTTAAGTTTCCCATTTTAGGAGCCTTGCATTTTCTTGTTTTGTCTAAGTTAGTTTGAGTTGGACTGTTGTCATTTGCAACCTAAAGGAATACATATAGGGCATGTTCCTCTAGGCCAGGGTAAGGATATGAACCTTTTTCCCAACAGCAATGAGAAATTATTGAAGGGTTTAAGCAAGACACATGCTCAGGTTTGTGTTTCAAAGAGATCATGCTGGCTGCACAGTGGAGAGCATATGTCAGAGGGCCAGCAATGGTGAGAGTAACAGGTGATTAGGTAATCTAGATGACAGAGGTGAGTAGCGTGGATTTGAGTAGTGGAGCTCACATTGGAGAAAATAACACACGTTAGAGAGATATTTAGGGTATACAATTAATGTATTAATGAACTAAGGATGGAAATTAAGAAGGAGAGAGTTGTTAAGAATCACTCCTAAGTTTCTGGCTTGGGAAAGTGGTTGAATTAGAGAGATGCTCAAGGAAAAATAGAGCAGCCTTTAAGAATAACAAGTGTGGAAGTGATGGAAAGATCATGAGTTCACTTTTTAATACACTATATTTGTGGTGCCTTTATCACATTCACATGGAAATTTCAGTTAGGTAGCTGGAAAGTTGGACCCAAATTTCAGTGAAGAGCTCTGGACGGGAGATGTACATTTGCAAGTCATCTGTTAATTGATGGGAATTTAATTCATGGGCACTTAGAAGATCAGAGAGTAAAACGTTAAGAGTGAGTGGAGAAGAGGCCTGGGGCTAGGCCTTGGGGATATATTGGGCCCAATATTTAATGGTTAAGTAGAAAAGAATGAGTCTGCAAATGAAGGTAGAGAAAGGGCAACCAGAGAGGTAGGAGGAAATCAAGGAGGCCTTTGTGCCAACTAAGGCAGGAGAAAAGTGTTTCAGGATACTGTGGTCAGCATTGCCGATGGCTGCTGACAGGTCTAATAAGCTGAGAACTGAGAAATACTAATCAGATTTAGCAACATGTATGCCACTGGTGACCTTAGGACTGGTTTCAGTAGTGTGATCGGAGCAAGAGTCAGATGGGGTGGGTTGAGGAGTGAATGAGGAGTAAGGAAATGGAGACAGCTTATCATAAATAATGCTTTCAAGCCAGTAAGCCCTTCACATGCAGTAGTGAACTACCAGAAGCTAAATACATGCTTGGCAAATGAGATTTGGGGTTAGATTTGCCTAAATCTCTCAGAATCAAGAGCACAGGTATGCCTGGCCCTCTGTCCATGGTATACTTAGGTTCAGTCAACATTTATTAAGCATATACCCCATGTTGGGCTCTGGGTTATAAAGGTGCACAAGACTTGGGTCTTGGCTTTGAAGAACTGTCATATAGATGGGGAGATAGACTTGCAAAGACCGTGGTCTAATTCAACATGGTAATGCAGTGAAGGTATACAGAGGAGATAGTCCTGAGGGGGAGCAGCAAGGGCCTCCTGAAGGAGGTGACAGCTGAACCAAGTCTTGAAGTATATGTGGGATTTCAGTTTATCCTTGTGGAAATACAACTCTTCCATACATGGAGCCAATCCATAAAATATGGACATCAATATAATTAGCCTTCATGCACCCAAGGAATAAGTGTATAGAAAACCAGCAGTCAGTTTGCTTGCACTCATCACATGGCCTAACCACCACTAGTTGGCTCTGTATGCACTGAAAAAAGGGAAAAGCAAAGCTGTTAGGTGTATATTGAAAAGAATCTCTCCTAGATTTCTTATCTCCATGGGGTTTCAGAATGAAATATATCAGCTCCACAGGGAAGCCCCTGACAGATGGGAACCTATTTAACAAGCCATGGAAAATGAATAGTTTGGCTCTGAAAAGGACCACATAGTCAGAGAAAAATCTATTCTCAGCGATGTGGGTGTTGACAGGACCCAATGACCCACATTCAGAAAAATTTGTCTATTAATTAGGGCAGGTGGTTCCATCCCAGAAGGCTCTGCCTAGCAACTGTAACCAAGAGCATCTGCAACTTCAGTCCTATCAAGGAACTTCAGTGTGAGGAATCATAGTGGAGTGGGTAGTAGCAAGAGAAGTCTCTGAACTTGAGCCTGATTGCTCTATCTGTGCCCCTATTTTTGCTTCACCCAGATGAGTAGTTTCTGATAGCTCAACAGATCCCCAAGACGGAATCTCTCTCCCCCAACAAACTTAAACTCTGTGTGGCCTTTTCATCTGGCCCTTGAATACCAGCAATGGATGGTTTCAAATAAGGATATTAAAACAATGTTTGAGGGTCATTACAGGATGGTTGAGACATGGAACAGGTACTAATGGAGATTTTCATACACTCTTGGTTTACCATTTGTTTGATTCAATTCATTCATTCATTAAACAAACATTTATTTCACATATTTCATAGACGAGGGGCACAATATTGAACAAAACAGAGTACCTGTGCTCAACAACTTAAAATCTATGTGAGGAAGTCAGTAAAGTCATTTCAGTGCAGTGAGATAATTGCTACCATAAGGAGCCTTAAATGTAGGGGCCTGTAAGTACAGGGAGCCCTGGGAAGAGGCAGGCAACCCAATCTTTGAAGAATCCTGGAAGGCTGATGGGGGAGTTAACCTGTAAGGAAAATTAAGATTCATGCTGAGGAAAAAGGAGATGGTGGTGTTCTATGAAGTGCTAACAACATGTATCAAGGCAGCAGACATGAGCAGGGCATCTTTGTTGAATGACTAATGGCTTGAGATTGAGAGAGCTAAAATAGGAGTCTAAGAATTGAGATGGAGAGGTTAGCAGGGGCTAGATCATGTAGGGTCTCAAATGCCATGCTAAGGAGCTACAAGTGTTACCCTCTAGGTAGTCAAAGAACAGTTGTTTTTGTTTTTGTTTTTTCTTTAATTTTTTTTATTGTAGTATAGTTGATTTACAATGTCATGTTAGTTTCAGGTTTATAGCACACTGATTCAGCTATACATACATACATATATTCATATCTATGCATATATGAATATATATATGTATATTTTGCAGATTATTTTCCCTTATAGGTTATTACAAAATATTGAGTACAGTTCCCTGTGCTATATGGTAGGTCCTTGTTGGTTATCTTATCTATTTCATTTATAGTAGTGGGTATGTTAATCCCAAACTTCTAATTTATACCTCCCCTTCCGCTTTAGCAACTATAAGTTTGTTTTCTTTTTTTTTTTTTAACATCTTTATTGGGGTATAATTGCTTTACAGTGGTGTGTTAGTTTCTGCTTTATAACAGAGTGAATCAGTTATACATATACATATGTTCCCATATCTCTTCCCTCTTTGTCTCCCTCCCTCCCACCCTCCCTATCCCACCCCTCCAGACAGCCACAAAGAACCGAGCCGGTTTCCCTGTGCCATGCGGCTGCTTCCCACTGGCTATCTACCTTACGTTTGTTAGTATATATATGTCCATGTCTCTCTCTCGCCCTATCACACCTCACCCTTCCCCCTCCCCATATCCTCAAGTCTGTTCTCCAGTAGGTCTGTGTCTTTATTCCTGTTTTACCCCTAGGTTCTTCATAACATTTTTTTTTTCTTAAATCCCATATACATGTGTTAGCATACGGCATTTGTCCTTCTCTTTCTGACTTACTTCACTCTGTATGACAGACTCTAGATCTCTCCACCTCATTACAAATAGCTCAATTTCGTTTCTTTTTATGGCTGAGTAATATTCCATTGTATATATGTGCCACATCTTCTTTATCCATTCATCCGACGATGGGCACTTAGGTTGTTTCCATCTCCGGGCTATTGTAAATAGAGCTGCAGTGAACATTTTGGTACATGACTCTTTCTGAATTCTGGTTTCCTCAGGACATATACCTAGTGGTGGGATTGCTGGGTCACATGGTAGTTCTATTTGTAGTTTTTTAAGGAACCTCCATACTGTTCTCCATAGTGGCTGAACCAATTCACATTCCCACCAGCAGTGCAAGAGTGTTCCCTTTTCTCCACACCCTCTCCAGCATTTATTGTTTCTAGATTTTTTGATGATGGCCATTCTGACTGGTGTGAGATGATATCTCATTGTAGTTTTGATTTGCATTTCTCTAATGATTAATGATGTTGAGCATTCTTTCATGTGTTTGTTGGCAGTCTGTATATCTTCTTTGGAGAAATGTCTATTTAGGTCTTCTGCCCATTTTTGGATTGGGTTGTTTATTTTTTTGTTATTGAGCTGCATGAGCTGCCTGTAAATTTTAGAGATTAATCCTTTGTCAGTTGATTCATTTGCAAATA
Source organism: Lipotes vexillifer (assembly GCF_000442215.2). Lineage (NCBI taxonomy): Eukaryota > Metazoa > Chordata > Mammalia > Artiodactyla > Lipotidae > Lipotes > Lipotes vexillifer. The sequence continues at coordinate 550,879 of NW_006770132.1, forward strand.
TTTTCTCCCATTCTGAGGGCTGTCTTTTGGTCTTGTTTATGGTTTCCTTTGCTGTGCAAAAGCTTTGAAGTTTCATTAGGTCCCATTTGTTTATTTTTGTTTTTATCTCCATTACTCTAGGAGATGGGTCAAGAAGGATCTTGCTGTGATTTATGTCATAGAGTGTTCTGCCTATGTTTTCCTCTAAGAGTTTGATAGTTTCTGGCCTTACATTTAGGTCTTTAATCCATTTTGAGCTTATTTTTGTGTATGGTGTTAGGGAGTGATCTAATCTCATACTTTTACATGTACCTATCCAATTTTCCCAGCACCACTTATTGAAGAGGCTGTCCTTTCTCCACTGTATATTCCTGCCACCTTTATCAAAGATAAGGTGACCATATGTGCATGGGTTTATCTCTGGGCTTTCTATCCTATTCCATTGATCTATCTTTCTGTTTTTGTGCCAGTACCATACTGTCTTGATTACTGTAGCTTTGTAGTATAGTCTGAAGTCAGGCAGCCTGATTCCTCCAGCTCCATTTTTTGTTCTCAAGATTGCTTTGGCTATTCGGGGTCTTTTGTGTTTCCATACAAATTGTGAAATTTTTTGTTCTAGTTCTGTGAAAAATGCCAGTGGTAGTTTGATAGGGATTGCATTGAATCTATAGATTGCTTTGGGAAGTAGAGTCATTTTCACAATGTTGATTCTTCCAATCCAAGAACATGGTATATCTCTCCATCTGTTTGTATCATCTTTAATTTCTTTCATCAGTGTCTTATAATTTTCTGCATACAGGTCTTTTGTCTCCTTAGGTAGGTTTATTCCTAGATATTTTATTCTTTTTGTTGCAATGGTAAATGGGAGTGTTTTCTTGATTTCACTTTCAGATTTTTCATCATTAGTATATAGGAATGCCAGAGATTTCTGTGCATTAATTTTGTATCCTGCTACTTTACCAAATTCATTGATTAGCTCTAGTAGTTTTCTGGTAGCATCTTTAGGATTCTCTATGTAGAGTATCATGTCATCTGCAAACAGTGACAGCTTTACTTCTTCTTTTCCGATTTGGATTCCTTTTATTTCCTTTTCTTCTCTGATTGCTGTGGCTAAAACTTCCAAAACTATGTTGAATAAGAGTGGTGAGAGTGGGCAACCTTGTCTTGTTCCTGACCTTAGTGGAAATGCTTTCAGTTTTTCGCCATTGAGGATGATGTTGGCTGTGGGCTTGTCATATACGGCCTTTATTATATTGAGGAAAGTTCCCTCTACACCTACTTTCTGCAGGGTTTTTATCATAAATGGGTGTTGAATTTTGTCAAAAGCTTTCTCTGCATCTATTGAGATGATCATATGGTTTTTCTCCTTCAATTTGTTAATATGGTTAATCACATTGATAGATTTGCGTATATTGAAGAATCCTTGCATTCCTGGAATAAACCCCACTTGATCATGGTGTATGATCCTTTTAATGTGCTGTTGGATTCTGTTTGCTAGTATTTTGTTGAGGATTTTTGCATCTATGTTCATCAGTGATATTGGCCTGTAGTTTTCTTTCTTTGTGACATCCTTGTCTGGTTTTGGTATCAAGGTGATGGTGGCCTCGTAGAATGAGTTTGGGAGTGTTCCTCCCTCTGCTATATTTTGGAAGAGTTTGAGAAGAATAGGTGTTAGCTCTTCTCTAAATGTTTGATAGAATTCGCCTGTGAAGCCATCTGGTCCTGGGCTTTTGTTTGTTGGAAGATTTTTAATCACAGTTTCAATTTCAGTGTTTGTGATTGGTCTGTTCATATTTTCTATTTCTTCCTGATTCAGTCTTGGCAGTTTGTGCATTTCTAAGAATTTGTCCATTTCTTCCAGATTGTCCATTTTATTGGCATAGAGTTGCTTGTAGTAATCCCTCATGATTTTTTGTATTTCTGCAGTGTCAGTTGTTACTTCTCCTTTTTCATTTCTGATTCTATTGATTTGAGTCTTCTCCCTTATTTTCTTGATGAGTCTGGCTAATGGTTTATCAATTTTGTTAATCTTCTCAAAGAACCAGCTTTTAGTTTTATTGATCTTTGCTATTGTTTCCTTCATTTCTTTTTCATTTATTTCTGATCTGATTTTTATGATTTCTTTCCTTCTGCTAACTCTGGGGTTTTTTTGTTCTTCTTTCTCTAATTGCTTGAGGTGCAAGGTTAGGTTGTTTATTCGAGATGTTTCCTGCTTCTTAAGGTGGGCTTGTATTGCTATAAACTTCCCTCTTAGAACTGCTTTTGCTGCATCCCATAGGTTTTGGGTCGTTGTATCTCCATTGTCATTTGTTTCTAGGTATTTTTTAATTTCCTCTTTGATTTCTTCAGTGATCACTTCGTTACTAAGTAGTGTATTGTTTAGCCTCCATGTGTTTGTATTTTTTACTGCTCTTTTCCTATAATTGATATCTAATCTCATGGCGTTGTGGTCGGAAAAGATACTTGATATAATTTCAATTTTCTTAAATTTACCAAGGCTTGATTTGTGACCCAAGATATGATCTATCCTGGAGAATGTTCCATGAGCACTTGAGAAAAATGTGTATTCTGTTGTTTTTGGATGGAGTGTCCTATAAATATCAATTAAGTCCATCCTGTTTAATGTATCATTTAAAGCTTGTGTTTCCTTATTTATTTTCATTTTGGATGATCTGTCCATTGGTGAAAGTGGGGTGTTGAAGTCCCCTACTATGAATGTGTTACTGTCGATTTCCCCTTTTATGGCTGCTAGTTTTTGCCTTATGTATTGAGGTGCTCCTATGTTGGGTGCATAAATATTTACAATTGTTATATCTTCTTCTTGGATCGATCCCTTAATCATTATGTAGTGTCCTTCTTTGTCTCTTCTGATAGTCCTTATTTTAAAGTCTATTTTGTCTGATATGAGAATTGCTACTCCAGCTTTCTTTTGGTTTCCATTTGCATGGAATATCTTTTTCCATCCCCTTACTTTCAGTCTGTATGTGTCTCTAGGTCTGAAGTGGGTCTCTTGTAGACAGCATATATATGGGTCTTGTTTTTGTATCCATTCAGCCAATCTGTGTCTTTTGGTGGGAGCATTTAGTCCATTTACATTTAAGGTAATTATCGATATGTATGTTCCTATTCCCATTTTCTAAATTGTTTTGGGTTCGTTATTATAGGACTTTTCCTTCTCTTGTGTTTTTGTCTAGAGAAGTTCCTTTAGCATTTGTTGTAAAGCTGGTTTGGTGGTGCTGAACTCTCTCAGCTTTTGCTTGTCTGTAAAGGTTTTAATTTCTCCATCAAATCTGAATGAGATCCTTGCTGGGTAGAGTAATCTTGGTTGCAGGTTTTTCTCCTTCATCACTTTCAGTATGTCCTGCCACTCCCTTCTGGCTTGTAGAGTTTCTGCTGAGAGATCAGCTGTTAACCTTATGGGGATTCCCTTGTGTGTTATTTGTTGTTTTTCCCTTGCTGCTTTTAATATGCTTTCTTTGTATTTAGTTTTTGACAGTTTGATTAATATGTGTCTTGGCGTATTTCTCCTTGAATTTATCCTGTATGGGACTCTCTGTGCTTCCTGGACTTGATTAACGATTTCCTTTCCCATATTAGGGAAGTTTTCAACTATAATCTCTTCAAATATTTTCTCAGTCCCTTTCTTTTTCTCTTCTTCTTCTGGAACCCCTATAATTCGAATGTTGGTGCGTTTAATGTTGTCCCAGAGGTCTCTGAGACTGTCCTCAGTTCTTTTCATTCTTTTTTCTTTATTCTGCTCTGCAGTAGTTATTTCCACTATTTTATCTTCCAGGTCACTTATCCGTTCTTCTGCCTCATTTATTCTGCTATTGATCCCATCTAGAGTATTTTTCATTTCATTTATTGTGTTGTTCATCATTGTCTGTTTCATCTTTATTTCTTCTAGGTCCTTGTTAACTGCTTCTTGCATTTTGTCCATTCTATTTCCAAGATTTTGGATCATCTTTACTATCATTATTCTGAACTCTTTTTCAGGTAGACTGCCTATTTCCTCTTCATTTGTTAGGTCTGGTGGGTTTTTATCCTGCTCCTTCATCTGCTGTGTGTTTTTCTGTCTTCTCATTTTGCTTATCTTACTGTGATTGGGTTCACCTTTTTGCAGGCTGCAAGTTCGTAGCTCCCGTTGTTTTTGATGTCTGTCTCCAGTGGCTAAGGTTGGTTCAGTGCGTTGTGTAGGCTTCCTGGTGGAGGGGACTAGTGGCTGTGTTGTGGTGTATGAGGCTAGATCTTGTCTCTCTAGTGGGCAGGTCCACGTCTGGTGGTGTGTTTTGGGGTGTCTGTGGACTTATTATGATTTTAGGCAGCCTCTCTGCTAGTGGGTGGGGTTGTGTTCCTGTTTTGCTATATGGTTGGCATAGGTTGTCCAGCACTGTAGCTTGCTGGTCGTTGAGCGAAGCTGGGTGCTGGTGTTGAGATGGAGATCTCTGGGAGATTTTCGCCGTTTGATATTATGTGGGGCTGGGAGGTCTCTTCTTGACGAGTGTTCTGAAGTTGGCTCTCCCACCTCAGAGGCAGAGTCCTGACTCCTGGCTGGAGCAGCAAGAGCCTTTCATCCACTCGGCTCAGAATAAAAGGGAGAGAAAGTAGAGAGAATTAGTATAAGTAGGAGGAAATAGGAAAGAAAGAAAGAAAGAAAGAAAGAGAGGAGGGAAGGAAGGAAGGAGGGAAGGAAGAAAGAAAGAAAGAAGAAAAGAAAGGAAGAAGGCAAGAAGGAAAGAAAGGAGGGAGGGAGGGAGGAGGGAAGGAAGGAAGGAATGAGGGAAGGAAGGAAAAAATACAGAAAGAAAGAAGATACAGTAAAATAAAATAAAGTATAATAAAGTTATTGAATTAAAAAAATAATTATTTAGAGGAAAAAAAAAAGGGAAGGATAGAACCTTAGGACAAATGGTGGAAGCAAAGTTATAGAGACAAAATCTTACATAGAAGCATACACATATACCCTCACAAAAAGAGGTAAAGTGGAAAAAATCATAAAACTTGCTCTCCAAGTCCACCTCCTCAATTTGGGACGATTCGTTGTCTCAAAAAGGGAAGGAAGGAAGGAAAGATAGAAAGAAGGTAAAGTATAACAGAGTTCTTTAAATTAAAATTAATTATTAAGAAAAAAATTAAAAAAAAAAATGGTCGGATAGAACGCTGGGACAAATGGTGGAAGCAAACCTATACAGACAAGATCTCACACAGAAGCATACACATACACATTCACAAAAAGAGGAAAAGGGGAAAAAATCATAGATCTTGCTCTAGAAGTCCGCCTCCTCAATTTGGGATGATTCGCTGTCTATTCATGTATTCCACAGAGGCAGGGTACATCAAATTGATTGTGTAGCTTTAATCCGCTGTTTCTGAGGCTGCTGGGAGAGATTTCCCTTTTTCTTCTTTGTTCTCACAGCTCACAGGGGCTCAGCTTTCGACTTGGCCCTGCCTCTGCGTGTAGGTCGCTGGAGGGCGTCTGCTTTTTGCTCAGACAGGACGGCGTTAAAGGAGCCGCTGACTCGGGGGCTCTGGCGCTCTCAGGCCGGGGGCAGGGAGGGGCACCCGAGCCTCAGCTCGCAGCCCCGCCCGCCCCGGCGGGTGAGCACACGAGCCTCTCGGGCTGGTGAGTGCCGGTCGGCCCTGATCCTCTGTGCGGGAATCTCTCCGCTTTGCCCTCCGCACCCCTGTTGCTGCACACTCTTCCGCGGCTCCGAAGCTCCCCGCTCCGCCTCCCGCAATCTCTGCCTGCGAAGGGGCTTCCTAGTGTGTGGAGACCTTTCCTCCTTCACAGCTCCCTCCCACTGGTGCAGGTGCCGTCCCTATTCTATTGTCTCTGTTTTTAATTAATTTTTTTTTTTTCTTTTTCCCTACCCAGGTACGTGGGCAGTTTCTTGCCTTTTGGGAGGTCTGAGGTCTCCTGCCAGCGTTCAGTAGGTGTTCTGTAGGAGTTGCTCCACATGTAGATGTATTTCTGGTGTATTTGTGGGGAGGAAGGTGATCTCCGCGTCTTACTCCTCCGCCATCTTTCCACAAACCCTCTGTAGATTTTTTGATGATGGCCATTCTGACTGGTGTGAGGTGATACCTCATTGTAGTTTTTTTGTTTTTTTTTTTTTTTTCAGACTCCCATCACTTAGGAAATTCCAAAGGTTTGGGGAGCTATGAGGCAGGAACCCTGGATGAAAACCGACTATATATGAAAAAATATTCCAGACATATTTGTCATCTAAACGACCAAATCTATTTTTCTTGTAAATCGCAATATCACACCAGCCTACCTAATTACCACCAGGGAAGCCCTCATTGTAGTTTTGATTAGCATTTCTCTAATGATTAGTGATGTTGAACATTCTTTCATGTGTTTGTTGGCTATCTGTATATCTTCTTTGGACAAATGCCTATTTAGGTCTTCTGCCCATTTTTGGATTGGGTTGTTGTTTTTTTAGATATTGAGCCACATGAGCTCCTTGTATATTTTGGGGATTAATCCTGTGTCAGTTGCTTCAATTGCAAATATTTTCTCCCATACTAAGGGTTGTCTCTTTGTCTTGTTTATGGTTTCCTTTGCTGTGCAAAAGCTTTTAAGTTTCATTAGGTCCCATGTGTTTATTTTTGTTTTTATTTCCATTTCTCTAGGAGGTGGGTCAAAAAGGATCTTGCTGTGATTTATGTCATAGAGTGTTCTGCCTATGTTTTCCTCTAAGAGCTTGATAGTGTCTGGCCTTACATTTAGGTCTTTAATCCATTTTGAGTTTATTTTTGTGTATGGTGTTAGGGAGTGTTCTAATTTCATACTTTTACATGTACCTGTCCAGTTTTCCCAGCACCACTTATTGAAGAGGCTGTCTTTTCTCCACTGTATATTCTTGCCTCCTTTATCAAAGATAAGGTAACCATATGTGCATGGGTTTATCTCTGGGCTGTCTATCCTGTTCCATTGATCTATATTTTTGTTTTTGTGCCAGTACCCTACTGTCTTGATTACTGTAGCTTTGTAGTATAGTCTGAAGTCCAGGAGCCTCATTCCTCCAGCTCCATTTTTCTTTCCAAAGATTGCTTTGGCTATTCAGGGTCTTTTGTGTTTCCATACAAATTGTGAAATTTGTTTGTTCTAGTTCTGTGAAAAATGCCATTGGTAGTTTGATAGGGATTGCATTCAATCTGTAGATTGCTTTGGGTAGTAGAGTCATTTTCACAATGTTGATTCTTCCAATCCAGGAACATGGTATATCTCTCCATCTCTTTGTATCATTTTTACTTTCTTTCATCAGTATCTTATATATTTCTGTATGCAGGTCTTTTGTCTCCTTAGGTAGGTTCATTCCTAGGTATTTTATTCTTTTTGTTGCAGTGGTAAATGGGAGTGTTTCCTTAAATTCTCTTTCTGATTTTTCTTCATTAGTGTTTAGGAATGCAACAGATTTCTGTACATTAAATTTTGTATCCTGCTACTTTACCAAATTCATTGATTAGCTCTAGTAGTTTTCTGGTAGCATCTTTAAGATTCTCTATGTATGTATCATGTCATTTGCAAACAGTGACAGCTTTACTTCTGTTCCAATTTGGATTCCTTTTATTTCTTTTCTTCTCTGACTTTTGTGGCTAAAACTTCCAAACCTATGTTGAATAACAGTGATGAGAGTGGACAGCCTTGTCTAGTTCCTGATCTTAGTGGAAATGGTTTCAGTTTTTCACCATTGAGGATGATGTTGGCTGTGGGTTTGTCATATATGGCCTTTATTATGTTGAGGTTAGTTCCCTCTATGTATGCCTACTTTCTGGAAAGTTTTTATCATAAATGGGTGTTGAATTTTGTTGAAGGCTTTTTCTGCCCCTATTGAGGTGATCATATGGTTTTTATTATTCAGTTTGTTAATATGGTGTATCACAGTGATTGATTTGTATATATTGAGGAATCCTTGCATTCCTGGGATAAACCCCACTTGATCATGGTGTATGATCCTTTTACTGTTTTGTTGGAGTCTGTTTCCTAGTATTTTGTTGAGGATTTTTGCATCTATGTTCATCAGTGAGGTTGACCTGTAGTTTTCTTTCTTTGTGACATCTTTGTCTGGTTTTGGTATCAGGGTGATGGTGGCCTTGTAGAATGAGTTTGGGAGTATTCCTCCCTCTGCTATATTTTGGAAGAGTTTGAGAAGGATAGGTGTTAGCTCTTCTCTAAATGTTTGATAAAATTCACCTGTGAATATGCTCATTTGTGAGGAGGCTGTTCCAGTTTTTGCTCATTTTTATATTGAGTTGGTTATATTTTCCTGATTGATTTGGACACAAACACACACAATAAACTTTTCATTCACTTACCACAGTATTTTGGAGAATGCGTATTCTTAATTTAGTGTGATACGACTTTTCCCTTTATAGCTATTGTTGTTTGTGTCCTGTTCAAGAAATCTTTGCCTCCTTCAAGGTCATAAAGTGATACTTTTCCGTGTTCTTCTTAAAGCTTTATTATCTTACCTTTCACATGTAGGTCTATGATCCGCATTTAGTTAATTTTTGTATATAACATGATGTAGTGATCAAGATACATTTACTTCCTATGTGGATATCCAATTGACACAGTACTATTTATTGAAAAGACCATCCTTGCCCTCACTACACTGCAGTGTCACCATGTCATAAATCAGGTGACTGTGTATGTAATAAACTATTTCTGGACTCTAGTCTGTTCCACTGATCTATTTGTCTATCATTAGACCAATATCACAGTGTCTTAATTATTATAGCTTTATAATAGGCCTTTCTTTCTTGTTGGGTATGTCCTTCAATTTTGTTTTTCTTCTTCAAGATTACTTGCCTATTCTTGGACATTTGAATCATATAAAGATTTAGAATCAACTTATAAACCTCCACAAAAAATATGTTTGCAGCCTGACAACATGAAATTTTCCATTCTATGACCAGAGAATATCCTTCCAATTAATTGGTTCTTTTTAAGCACCTCTCAGTACTTTAAAAAATGTCTTATTTTGGAAGTCTTGCACAACTTTCATTAATTAACTTTATTCATAGGTATTTGACATTTTATGACAAATAGTATCTTTAAAATATATTTGTTTGTTAATACTGTTATGTTTCATATCTCTTTTATTTTTTATTTTTTTTTACAATGAAAATTCTCCTTTTAATCATGACATTTTCCCCTAGTTTATTTTTGTTTGCTTTTGATAACCATAAACATATGAAGCAAATAATCCTCATTAATATTCTTAACCCTAACCCTTGGTTATAGATGTGACCTTTTTTTTTTTTTTTTTTTTTATTT
>NW_006770132.1:567411-570755 GCF_000442215.2 Lipotes vexillifer
GCGGGCTGCACAGGCTCCCCGGAAGAGGGGTGGGGGCCGTGACCTGTGCTCGCACACAGGCCCCTTGGTGGCAGCAGCAGCAGCCTTAGCGTCTCCTGCCCGTCTCTGGTTTCCGAGCTTTTAGCCGCGGCTCCCGCCCGTTTCTGGAGCTCCTTTAGGCAGCGCTTTTAAAACCCCTCTCCTCGCGCCCCAGGAAACACAGAGGCAAGAAAAGGTCTCTTGCCTCTTGGGTAGGTCCAGACTTTCCCCCGGACTCCCTCCCGGCTATCCGTGGCGCACTAACCCCTTCGGGCTGTGTTCAAGCCGCCAACCCCAGTCCTCTCCCTGCGCTCCGACCGAAACCGAAACCGAGCCTCAGCTCGCAGCCCCGCCCGCCCCCGGCGGGTGAGCACACGAGCCTCTCGGGCTGGTGAGCGCCGGTCGGCGCCGATCCTCTGTGCGGGAATCTCTCCGCTTTGCCCTCCGCGCCCCTGTTGCTGTGCTGTCCTCCGCGGCTCCGAAGCTCCCCGCTCCGCCTCCCGCAATCTCTGCCCGCGAAGGGGCTCCTAGTGTGTGGAGACCTTTCCTCCTTCACGGCTCCCTCCCACTGGTGCAGGTACCGTCCTTATCCTTTTGTCTCTGTTTATTCTTTTTTCTCTTGCCCTACCCAGGTACGTGGGGAGTTTCTTGCCTTTTGGGAGGTCTGAGGTCTCCTGCCAGCGTTCAGTAGGTGTTCTGTAGGAGTTGCTCCACGTGTAGATGTATTTCTGGTGTATCTGTGGGGAGGAAGGTGATCTCTGCGTCTTCCTCCTCCGCCATCTTGGAAAGAGTCAGCCATATCTCTTTTAAATAACATAAAGCTGATTTTCTTCAAGCTGACCATTTCTGAATTTACTGACAAGTTTAGTCCACCCACATTATGATATGTGTTCATTTATTTCCTCTTATCTATTTTGAATTTTCTGATCATTTTTGTCTTTGCTTTTATCTCCATATTTTCTGCTTTCTATAGGAGTGATCAATTTTATTTATTCCCAGCCTCCTCTTTACTGTTTTGGAAGATGCACATTATGCTTTTATTCTTTTATTGGTTTCCCTTAATATTTCAATATAATACCTCTTCTGTGGGAGTTGATTTGAGAATTTAGTACAACATATTCAGAGTGCATGACCATGATATACATGTGCTCAAAAAATGGTAATTATCACTATGAGTGTTCCTCTGACTCAGAAATATTATCAAGGTACAAAAATCATCATCTTCCCTCATTCCCTCTCCTTTTATATCTCTTTGCATCACTCTCTCTGTATCCTTCTAGGACTGGACATTAAACCTATGCTAACTAAAGGACTTTGATGTCTGAGCTTCTAATCATAAGAACAAAATCAAGTCACTAAAAACACCAGGGATGTCTCTACACAGAAAGGCTTCCAAAGACAGTACACATCTGGGTTAGTGGAGTCTTAAGGCTTATGAGACAAGAAGCTGACATGTGATTTTTCCATCCAGCCTAAATGTGGCTTGTTAAACATAGATACAGTGACACTCTGATCATCCACTGGGAAGAACAAGCACAAAGGGTTTCTGCCATAAAAAAAAAAGTTTTTAATTGGGGTGCTTGAGTTAATTAACAGAATTATGCCTCTTCATTTCCACTAATGAGTTTCTCCTGGCTCTTCTGGATCTGTCTCAATCACAACTCATGGGTCTTCCGGCTCTGAGACCCAGTTCTGGGCCTTGGGCTTCAGGATCTTCCTAATCTGCAAAAGTTCGGTCTCTAAAATCACCACCTCACAACCTCATTCTTTCAAATACCAGTCCTGACATAATCCGGGACTACATCTATCAAAGGGCCTTGACCCATTTCAAAATCTTCATTATCATTTTTTTTAAATTTGAGGATTATCTGACAATAACACTTATATACGTTTTGGATGTAATGTCTGACTCATTATTAGACCCAGTGCTAAGTGGTAGATATGATCTCTTACTCCAGAATATATATATTTTTTTCCTGCAAAGGCAGACAGGACAATTCAGGTGTAAACTCTGTAAGAGAGACAGTAGGATTTTATTGCTTCCCATTTAAAAAAATATGTTTGAACTGACTCACTCTGTTATAAAGCAGAAACTAACACACCATTGTAAAGCAATTATACCCCAATAAAGATGTTTAAAAAAAAAAAAATATGTTTGAAATACTACCCAGTCCATTCTGCTTTTGTTTGAGGGGTTGCACACAAGATCCAGATACAAGCATTTCCTACTTTGTGTGGGCTTTTGAAAGATGGGATGAGACTGGTGGTTAGAAAGTAATTTGTGAGTGAAGCTGATCTTGGATCATGCTTTAACACTTGCATGAATCTCTGCTTCAAGTTGACCTTATAGTTTGAGTATATCAAGCAGATTCAGGGTTGACCAAGAGAGGGAGATAGCCAGTGGGGAAAGAAGAAGAGGCAAGCTTGAGCCCTAGAAAGCATTTTTATCAATGTTGAAATCACCCACAATTCTGTCTCACAGCAGTAGAGCAGGTATTTAATTTTCATGGAGGTCAGCAGTGAAATGTTTTAAGAATTATAGACAGTGGATATCTTGGCTAAATTTGCTAAAAGCCCCAAAGCTAACTACTTTCCATGCCTGCTTTTTTTTTTTTTTTTTTTTTTTGCGGTACGTGGACCTCTCACTGTTGTGAGCACAGGCTCCGGACGCGCAGGCTCAGCGGCCATGGCTCACGGGCCTAGCCGCTCCACGGCATGTGGGATCCTCCCGGACCGGGGCATGAACCCGTGTCCCCTGCATTGGCAGGCGGACTCTCAACCACTGCACCACCAGGGAGGCCCTCCATGCCTGCTTTTGATTGAAGTGAAATTAGTTTCAACTTGCAGTAACCAAACTCTTTCGCGACTTTTTCTTGTTTGTTTCTTTTAAGTGATGCTGTCTCTCTCCAGTGGCATGCATAATTAGTTAAAAGGCTGAGAAGAACAGCTGGATCTTGGGGGAATCCACGTCCGTGAAATTGCTTCATTCCTTCAGAATTGCTTATGCTTTCCAGTTGTTTTGAGGAAGTTCTTCCACTGAATGAAATTATTTCATTATACCCCCTGCCCTCTCACCATGTTCTCACTGTTCCCTTCCCTTCTTGTTAATCCATTTGGATGCATGTACATTATCCCATCAGGATTGAGTCCATAGACTAAGTTCTGGTCCGCTCCTCTGTTTTCTTTCTCATCTCTTCAAAGGCATCCACCTGCTTTGTATTCATGTTGATCAGCTACTATGGAATTTTCTAACGCCTGGAGCTCTCTGGAAATATATTCTATCATTCGAAGCAAAGGTGTCTATTTATTTTTAACTTCTCTTTCCC
>NW_006770132.1:570765-574290 GCF_000442215.2 Lipotes vexillifer
GAATAGTCTTGCTTTCCTTTGCAACATGTGAGCTGGCAGAACATGTCATCCTTGTGGGTGAGAGAGTCTTTTTCCATGGCAGCCTGGTCCTGTCTCTGAGTTGCGAGGCTCCCTGCCAACAGCTTTCTCAGCATCTCTGATTTTAAGTTACATACAGAGGCTATGGGGAGAAGCTGGTCAAATGGTACACAGTTTCAGTTATGCAGGATGAATAAGTTCTGAAGATCTTATGTATAGCATGGTGACTATAGTTAATAATATTGTGTTGTATACTTGAAATGTGCTCAGAGAGAAGTCTTAAGAATTCTCACTACACACCAAAATCCCAACCCTGTGAACTGGATATGTTAATTAGCTTGATTGTGGTAATAACTTCATAATGCCTGTGTATGTCGAAACATCTCGTTGTATATACAATTTTTATTTGTTAATTTTACCTCATTAAAGCTTTTTCTTTCTTTTTTTTTTTTTTTTTTTTTTTGCAGTACGTGGGCCTCTCACTGTTGTGGCCTCTCCCATTGCGGAGCACAGGCTCCGGACGCGCAGTAAAGCTTTTTTTTTTTAAGCTGAAAAATTATATTAGAAGAACCACTGTGAGGTTCTGTGGGGCTCTGACCCATTCACTAAGAAAGTTAGACTTCTGGTTTGGGGCAAGAACAGTGTTGGTGCAGAGATGAGACTGGTTTGGGGCAAGGACAGTGTTGGACCAGAGATGAGAATACAGATTTTGAAGTCTGAGTGACATGAGTTTAAACACCTGACCCAATCTTTACTTGCTGTGCACCTTTGCACTACCTCTTAACCTCAGTTCTCCATCCTGTAACTTGTGAGTAGTAATACTACTGTCCATAAATGGGTGTTGTTAAGTTTAAATGAGATAACCTATATAAAGTGTTTGGGACAGAGTTGGCACATTATAAGCTCCTATATGCCATGTTAAGTATTAATAATGATATTAATAATGTTGGAGCATAGAAAGCACCATTCCCCACAGAGGCGAACTGCTGATGGAACTCAGGAAAAATAGAGCCAGCAAGTTAATTAATTCACTTTGTGAACAGGTTGACTGCAAACTGGAGATGCGGTTATGCAAATTCCAGAAATAATAGCTAACGTTTATTTCAGCTTGCCAGAGTATATTCACTGCCCCAGTGGTTTTCAAATCTTACTGTGAATAAAAATCCCTGGGAAGCTTGTTGCAAATGCAGAAGCCCAGGTTCCATCCTTAGAGGGTTTTGTTTAGTTACCCTGAAGTTCAGGATTCTGCTTTTAAGAAGTAACGTAGATGTTTCTGTTGACTATACATTAAAGATGGCCGTACTGGACTTGGAGTCAGGCTAATTACAGTGCTTAATAAAGTTTACTTTCTTATATATTTTCCCACTATTACCTGAGCCAAGTTTCAAAGGTAACTGTGACTTCTGATACTTGATAGAATTATCCCTGGAGTCACATTAGTCAGCCTGCCTTGGCCTACAGAATATTCTGGAATATATAGTCTTAAGTAGATGTAGCTTGAGTTCCTTCAAGGCATTAGAATCCTTCTAGTTTAAAGTTCATTGTCCAAATGAAGTCTGCCATTATTGGAATAGGACCTATTTTCAATTTTTCTGGAATCTAAAGTTATGCCAAAAGAAAAAGTTTATTTAAAAAATTAGCTTATGAATTTCTTAGTTTCCCAAGTACCTTTTTAACTCCCAGTCTTACAAGTAACAGTCATTTTCTTACATTAAGAGTTTTGGTGTGCTTTTTTCAGGAAAGGTCCCACAATACAGAGGAACTGGTGTTATTCTGGAAGGAACCTCCTTTCCTAAAGGGTACTAGCAGCCCTTTTGCATTCCTGAGACGCACCAAAGAGAAAGAGGGCCAGGGACTGGCTGTAGAGAAGTGCATGCAGGCTGTTTTTAGTAAGGGTATTAGGTGATTGGGTGGGAGATGGAAAGAATTAGGAGCAAGTATCATCCAGGTCAGTGTTTTGCAGGCTGACCAGCACAATCCCCTAGGATGCTTGCTGATTCAAAAGCTCTAGGACAAGGTACAGGAATCTGCAGATTTTAAAGGGTCATTGGTGATAATTATGACTGGCCAAGTTTGGAAACCATAGATAGCAGTAAAGAATCAGAAGCTAGAAAAAACTCACCAGTTGTGTATTGAGATAATTGGACTCCAGGGGACCTAAGTTATGTGCAACTGAGTGTTCTGAGAGCCCTCCCCAGGGGAGCTGGTATCTCATTGCCGACACTAAGACAGGAGAGCCAGGACTACAACAGACGCAAGATCATCACTATGATTGGAGGTAGGGAATGATTTGAGTGTTCTAGGCTAGGGCTGGCACCACGCTAAGATATAGGAGAGTAGAGGTGATTGGTGCACAAACACCACTGGATAAATAGTTGTGGATGGGTTTGGTTTCTCTTCATATACTTTGCACTTTTCTGGATTTTCTCTGAGGGTTAATCACTGGTTCTTCTGGGACTTACTTCTGTGTCAGAGCCTTGGTTCTGGAAGTTCATGACTGCCAGGCATCTGAGTTGTAGGAAACAAGTATGGCATGATGTGGCTTGTGCCAAGCAATCCCACATACTTGTCCTCTTCTGGGTATATTGTCACGAGGGAGGCAGTATCTCCACATCGGTGCTGGGAAAAGCCTAGAGCCAGGCAGATGTCAGAGTCCCTTAGTCTCCTGGACAGAACCACTGTGCCAGTGGTCAAAAGGTGCAAAAGACAGCAGGTACAATGATTTTCAATGAAATATTTAGATCACATAAACATATATAGAAAAATATAACACACACAAACACACAAACTCACTTTCAAGCTTAAAAATAAGACATCACAAATAAAAGGGATCCCCTGTTTACACCTGTGCTGTAATGTGTCTTCCTCTTTACAATCTAAGGTAACTACTCTTCTGAGTTTAGCTTTTATCATTCCAAGGCCTGTCTTATACCATTACTCCTTCAGTATGAATCTGTAAACTATATATTATTTTTAATCACATTTTAACTTCTATATAATTGTTGTCATGCTTTATTTATCTCTCTCCTACTTTCTTTTTTTAAATTTGCCATATATTTTTGAAACTTATACATGTTAAGCATGTAGATCTAGCCCTTCAATTTAATTTTCTTGTAGTGTAAATGCATCACAATTTATCCACTTACTATTAAACACTGTGTTTGCATATATCTCCTGTACCTCATACAATTGTTTCTCCAAGAATGGAGATTGTTGGGCCATAATGTATGCGCATCGTCTAGATGCTCCAAGGGTTGCACCCATTTACACGCCCACCAACAGTATATGAGAGCTCCCAATGAGCCACCCCTTTGTCAGTACTTGCTATTATCTGTTTATTTCATTTCTACCAGTTGAATATTTGATTGGTGTTATCTGATGATGGTTTTAATTTGCATTTTCTTAATTATTACTGAGATCGGACCACTCAGGTTTTCTCCTCCAAGAATTTCCTATCCTTATTTTATACTTATTTGCCTGTTAGTTTTTTTTTTTTTTTTTTTTTTG
>NW_006770132.1:574682-579662 GCF_000442215.2 Lipotes vexillifer
GCGGGCCTCTCACTGTTGTGGCCTCTCCCGTCGTGGAGCACAGGCTCCGGACGCGCAGGCTCAGCGGCCATGGCCCACGGGCCCAGCCGCTCCGCGGCATGTGGGATCTTCCCGGACCGGGGCACAAACCCGCATCCCCGGCATCGGCAGGCGGACTCTCAACCACTGCGCCACCAGGGAAGCCCCTTTTCTTTTTTAAATGTTGACTTCAAGGAGTCATTTACATATTCTGGACACTAATTCTTGATATATAATTGCACTGAAAATTCCCCTCAACTGTGGGATATTTTTTAGGTGGGGTCACCTTTTTGAAAGTAAAATGTCAAGTAGAGGGACAAGGAAGCATACGTCACATTTTTGGAAAATAGGAGGTGTGGCAGTGAGTTACCAAGGCCAGAAGGAAGGGATCAGGATCCAGAAGTTATGGAGTCTAAGCCATGAGTGATTCTGCCTGACCTTCACATGAGGCTGAGGTTTTGAAAGAACCTGGAATTTTCTTTTTTTTGGTCTCTTGCTATGGACTCAAGCAGCTCTATTGTCACAGAACCACATGTGAATTGAGGGAAGAATAAATAACTCAGTTGTTATTTTATCCAGCAAACACTTAATGAACTCATACCATGTGCCAGGCTGTGCCCCAGTTTCCTATGTACAATGTGTGAGGATGACACAGCCCTTGAATAGCTCTCAGTATTGTCAGAGGGACCCACCTCTAAGGAAGCCCTTGGATAGCAATGTGACAAGAGCCTTAACGCAGCTCAGGACAGGAGCCATTGATTTCTTCATTCATTGCTGAAATAGTTATGGAGCATCTACTATGGGGACTAGGGATACAGCTGTGAACAAGGGAGACAAGATCTCCTGAAGCATATATTTTTAAAGGTGTGAGATAATCAATAAGGAATCTGCACGTAAATCGACAAATCACTGCCATAAATGTCATCCTTAACTAAAGTAAGTTCATAAGCAAGAAAATTCAGGCAGTGCTACATGTCACGCCAAACATATTTTTAAAAGAATAACATGATAAAAATTGTTGAAGAGCGGGTCTACCGCAGCTGGTGTGGCCAGAGAAGGCCTTTCTGAGGAGCAAATATTTTAGCTGAGAGGTATGTGATGAGCAGGAGTTAGCCCTATGAAATCTACGAGGAGCAAGAATAGAGCAAGTGCAAGTCTGCAAGGCAAGAATGAAGTTGGGATTCACAAATAAACAGAAATCACAGAAAAGGGAGTAGTGGAATCTGCTGGCAGGCAGGGGACTTTGGGGAGGAAGGCAAGTTTTGCAGAGGAGGTCACACTAGGCAAAGTCAGGAAGGATGGAGAATAATCTAAGGGATATTCAGGCCACAGGAAATCATATGAACAGGTATTAGGAGAGTAAATACTCTGTGCAAGACCAAAGCTTCAGCATCTAAATCCATTAACCTGTGCAATCACAGAGTCAGACACAAGGCCACTCACTGCATGCAACTCTTCCTAGAGTCTGGGCTCAACCCAATTGCCAGCACACTTGTGTCTCCTAATCCTGGAACTTCCATGGGCTCCATCTTCAGGCAAAAGCCATCAGATGATCCAGCAAAGGGAGATTTTTCTCTCAGAGATGTGAATGTAACAGAACTCAGGTTGTGATTTTTAACTAGGGGTGAGAGGGTTAGGTAGAGATCATCAAAGGCAAGTTTCAAATTCCCATCTCTGAAGCTTCTACTTTGAACTTGGTCATTGCTGCTGGGTTGTTTAAATTTTCTTTGCCAAATATTTCATGTGGGTATATAGATGATCCCATTGTTTGGGATGAACACCTGAATACAAATGGACTTAACTCCATCCTCTCAGAAAGCTAGCGGGGAGCAAGCAATGAGCCTTTAAATTATACCTCCTGGCCAATGATCCAGGTCTATACAAAACTAATCCAGCCCCCATCACCTGAATTTCCACAGTGCCCATCTCAGTAGCTCTCAACATCGCTCACTGCAGGGGATAGTTTTTAAAGCACATGCAAGTTTTAGCAGTCTTCCTAAGACTTAGAGAACCCCCCTTTGTTTTTGAAAGAATAGACATATTCACTTGACCAAGTAAATGCTGTTTGATGACAGGGCACATAGGATAGGTCATCCTTCTCTGGAGATAGCTCTGGGCAGTCTTCTCAAATCTATCTCTATGTCTCTTAGTTCTGCTTAAATGATTGCAATCACTTAAATAGTCTCTGGTGATAAAAGTAGTCGCTGAAAGACTTGGAGACACTACTCATTTTCATTGAAACCATTCCAGATTTTCACTATCTTCACTTCCTCTTTTATCTGCTTTCTTAAATTTAGACATTAGTTAAAAATAACGGTGTTTTTGTTGTTGTTATTGTCAGTACACACTGATGCATTCTTATTACTTAAGAATAAGCATTCCCAGGGAATGTAGAGCATTCTGGAGAAGGCACAGAGAGCTGCATTTTGTACCTGGCAATTATTATTATTATTATTTTTTTTTTTTTCTTGCGTTATGCGGGCCTCTCACTGTTGTGGCCTCTCCCATTTGCGGAGCACAGGCTCCGGACGCGCAGGCCCAGCGGCCATGGCTCACGGGCCCAGCCGCTCCGCGGCATGTGGGATCCTCCCGAAACGGGGCACGAACCCGCGTCTCCTGCATCGGCAGGCGGACTCTCAAGCACTGCGCCACCAGGGAAAGCCCCCTGGCAATTATTTTTTAATCGCAAAGCTCAAAGAAACTTCACTGGGGGGCAGGGCACACTGTATTTCTCCAGAAGAAAGATGCTATAGATGTTATCCCATCAAGGCATTTGGGTAACACTGTCAACCTAGGAAAGGAACTCACACAGTGTATTAATTTCACCAGCTGAATAGAAAAGGAACCCCTCCCAGAGAGAGAGAGAGAGAGAGAGAATGCTGTATTTTGTACAAGTGTTTGCTGATCTCTACATTTCTTCAGCCTCTGCTCTCTAAATTTTTCTCAAGGCTTGGTAGACAGCTGAAGGGTCTGCAAGCTAGTGCCCTGGGGCAAACTTGGCTCTTTTCTAGACTATTAAGTCATAAAAGATCACTATTTGGACTCATTTTTTTGGATCCTCTTATTTTTATTGTGTGGCTTTGAGAAATGATTTCCATTGGAATGCCCATGAAGAGAGGGCAGCAAGAAATACATGACAGAGCCTAGGAATTTATCAATTCACTTTCATGATCTCTCTTTCTTAATCTTAAACAGCTAAAAGTCTCTCCTGCTATAAAGATCAACATGCTTTTAATTTAATTCAACAAGTATTTAGGAAATGTATATCTATTCCATATGGTCACAGCTCCTGCAACATACTATGACATCTGTAACCCACAGGAAGCAATTTCATGAAAGGAGTTGTAATAAGTCCCAAATGCTAAAAAAAAATACAGAAAAATGGGTAAAATGCAAAATCCATAGACAAAATAATTAAATAAACCATGTTACAAGGTAACAAGAAGGAGAAAGATCAGTCTCCATCAGAATTTTCAGATGATCAGTAATCGTGTAGAGAGAGGTAGTCCTGGAATATAAGGAAAATTTGGAAGTATGTGAAGACCCAGCCCTTAAACTCAGATCATCATCCTAGTTTGGAAAACACATGAACCCAACATGAACTTCTGCTGAAGACGAACCCCTCCAATCAACTGCCATTTGACTGGATGGCCTGTTCACTCTAGTGAACTACTGAGGTCGGAAGATTGAGTCCTGATAAGGCTGACCCTAAAATTTCTGAGTAGGTTAGTGCCAGATGTGGATCATCTATGAATCTCAATCCTTCCATTGATTATTTGTATGATTTTGGTAAGTAAACTCCCTAACTTTCCACATTTGCTAGTTAGGGATGCTTTTAATTAATAAGATTATTTCAAGGGACTTCCCTGGTGATGCAGTGGTTAAGAATCAGCCTGCCAAGGCAGGGGACATGGGTTCGAGCCCTGGTCCATGAAGATCCGACATGCCGCGGAGCAACAAAGCCCATGCGCACCATAACTACTGAGCCTGCACTCTAGCCTGCAAGCTGCAACTACTGAGCCTGCGTGCCACAACTACTGAAGCCCGCGCACCTAGAGCCCGTGCTCTGCAACAAGAGAAGCCACCACAACGACAAGCGCACGTTCCACAACGTAGCCCCTTCACCACAATGTAGCCCCCTCTCACTGCAGCTAGAGAAAGCCTGCACGCAGCAACAAAGACCCAACACAGCCAAAAAATAAATAAAATTAATTAATTTTATAAAAAGCATTGGGCTTCCCTGGTGGCACAGTGGTTGAGAGTCCGCCTGCCAATGCAGGGGACATGGGTTTGTGCCCCGGTCCAGGAGGGTCCCACATGCCGCAGAGCGGCTAGGTCCGTGAGCCATGGCCACTGAGCCTGCGCGTCCGGAGCCTGTGCTCCGCAACAGGAGAGGCCACAACAGTGAGAGGCCCGCGTACCGCAAAAAAAAAAAAAAAAAAAAAAAAAGAAGGGATTACTTCAAAAATTAAAACAAGTAATTCATGCTAAACACCTCACCCATTGCTGGGGTTCAGTAAATGCTAGCTTGTGTCCTTTCTTTTTTAATTGAAGTATATTTGGTTTACAATGTTGTGTTAGTTTCTGGTGTACAGCAAAGTGATTCAGTTATATATATATATATCCATATGCAAAAGAATGAAGTTGGATCCCTGCCTCACATCATATACAAAAATTAATACAAAATGGATCATAGATTTAACCTTAAGAGCTAGAATTATAAAAGTTTTAGAAGTCTAAAATTATGAAAGTCTTTTGTAAATCTTCAAAATCTTAGATTTGACAATGCTTTCTTAAATATGACCCAAAAGCACAATTGACAAAAGAAAAAACAGATAAATTAGACTTCATAAAAATTAAAAGCTTTTGTGCTTTAAAAGATACTATCAAGAAAGAAAAAAGATAGGGCTTCCCTGGTGGCGCAGTGGTTGAGAGTCCGCCTGCCGATGCAGGGGATACGGG